>NC_136263.1:9363777-9575861 GCF_964187855.1 Myxine glutinosa | reverse complement strand
TATGTGAGAGGAAGCACAATCACAAACGGGTCTCCTGAATCCTGTGGGGTGATGGTGAAGCCTATAAAGTCAAGAAACCGAACAACTTCCTGTGTTTGACCAGAAAAATAGATCAGTTGGTTGTTTTTGACAATCGTGCCGAAGTGACAGGGTGAAACTGAGATTTGTCAGAACTGAAATAGATGGTCCAACAATCAGGACACCATAATTCATGTTTACTACTTACTAACTTATTTAGCCACTCAAGTAAAATTGGACTTGATTGACACAAACAGTGGATTTTCAGCAAAATGACATCCGAAACCTCACCTGCTTCCACATACTCCAAAATGAAGCCCACTCGGTGATGGTGTGGATCTTTTGTCAGGATGTCGATCAACTTTACTGAAGGGAAACAAGATGGTGGAGCACAAGTTAATCTGGCATAATAAACTCATCCAAAGTCAAACACCTTTAAACAACATGATAAACATGCACATTTTGTGTGATGACAAGTAGTCAACAGGTAAGCCTCAACATAGTCCTTTCACCATCAACATTCATGATCTTGTCGGCAAACATTTGGGCAGAACCAAACCACTCATAAATGCATCGTTTAATTAAGCACAGGTGAGTGCAGGAAGGGCTGATACCAATACACAAATGGTCCAAACGAGGAGGAACGGCAGGGTGTTATCTGCGTAGTCTGTGTACCAATCACAATTGGAATCTCGTAGACTCAGGTTGACGCAAACAACTGACGAGAATTCTTCCGATAACACGACATTTGGCGAATACAGAACTCGGATGCAGGTGGACGAGTACATGTGATTTACAGTGTGTTGAAGTCTCATTATTGTCAACACAAAAGTGAATGAAAGTGAAAAGCAAAGAACTAATGGTCTTCATCTCGTCTTCAGTTGTCATACCCTTCCTACTGTCCATGGTACACGGAATCTTGTGGTGAGGCTATTGCCCAGAAACAACTTGCTTTCGTCTCCTGGAAAGCAAATCCAACGGAAGGAAATCTCATTTCCTTTCACAAAGTCTGAAACAAGTGTGTGTCCACCCTCAGGAGAGCCAGGAAACAATATCTCTCCGTTCTCAGGACTGAACTCTCTTATCTGTCTCCCTCTTCCAAATCCTGGTGGCGTCTGGTCAAATCTGTTTCTGGTGTTTGTTCCCCCTCCATCCCCTCCCTCACCTCTGATTCTGCAACTGGACCAGACGGCATCAGCCCACGGGTCTTAAAATCCTGCTCTGCCGTTCTATCTCACCCTTTCTCTGTTCTTTTCACCCTGTCTTTTGTTCAAGGTCTTCTGCCAGCATCTTGGAAATCAGCAAACATTACTGCTTTACACAAAAAGGTGCAAAAACAGATCCTTGCAACTACAGACCAATCAGCCTGCTCCCAATTATCAACAAAGTCATGGAATCCATCATTGCTTCGGATATCAAATCCTTCCTCTTCTTCAATGGCTTGATCTCCGATCATCAATTTGGATTCAGACCAGGTCATTCTACTCTGGACATGTTGCTTCTGCTGTCTCAAAAATGGATGGAGGTCCTCAATGCCAAACAGGAAATCAGAGCTGTCTCCCTTGACATATCACGTGCCTTCGATACGGTCTGGCACCGAGCTCTGCTCACCAAACTCTCCTCCTATGGTATCCATGGAAATCTCCACGCATGGCATGTGGACTTCCTCTCTGGTCGCCGTCAACGTATGGCCCTGAATGGATTTCTCTCATCTACCCTTCCTGTTCAGGCTGGAGTTCCCCAAGGCAGTGTTCTGGGCCCTGTGCTTTTTCTGGTCTTCATCAATGATCTCTCTGGAAAATCTCTCTGGAAAATCTCTCTCGAAATGACTCTGGAAAATCCTCTCTATCTCTTTGCTGATGACTCCACTCTCTGCCGCTCCAATCCTCATCCCTCAGATTGGCAGTCTGCAGCCTCCTCACTCTCTGCAGATTGGACAAAATCACACACTGGTCAAACAAGTGGAACATGTCTTTCAATCCTGACAAATCTCACACTCTTACTATGTCTCTCCAAAAAGACCAACTGGACAACCCTCCCATCTACTTTCTCAACAATCCTCTCCAAGAAGTTTTTTTTTTTTTTTTTTTTTGTATACAAGATCTAGGCTCGTGAAAGAGCGAACATTAATCACACAGAAAGACAAACCGACACATAAAACATATAACATCGGGAGCGGTAGACAAGATGGGGAGAGAGGGGGAAGGACACAAACACAACATTTGAGAGCAGGGACCGAGAGACATCGAGAGATCTGAGAGAGGGCGAGGGCTTTGGGGGGGGGGGGCATGGGAAGGGGGCGGTGGGAGAGGTATAAAACATATGGACACTGCCAGGACTTCCAGGAAAGAAGTTGGAATTTCAAACAAGGTGGATCTGGGGTGAATTAGCGGGGGGTAGAAAAGATCAAGGTTTTGGATGGGGGAAGATAAGAGATGGTGGTGAACAGCTGTTTTAAAGACCTGGAGGGAGGAGTGGGATTGAAGGGAGTGAGGGAGTTTGTTCCAGAGGCGGGAGAAAAGAGGAATGAAAGAGTGAAGGTGAGGCAGAGAGCCGAGATTTCGGCAGTTTAACCATCAGAGAGTTGCTGGCAGATCTTGTGCGACCTGCAGGAATATTTGGGGGACAGAGCACAGAGAGAGCTGGGGGTGCAAGGCCGGAGAGGAGTCGGTAGAAGACAGAAAGACCACCTACCTGCCTGCGGTGAGTGAGTGAAAGGCCCTCAGAGATAGCTTCATCGCGGGAGATTCCAATAATTCTGAAAGCTTTGGTTTCAACAGCGTGAAGCCGAGCTAGGTGTGAGGCAGGAGCACCGGCCCATAGGGGAGAACAGTATTCCATTGAGCTGCGGATGAAAGCCTTGTATGTGGTGAGGAGCTCAGGTGTGCCGAGGAAGGACTTCGCACGACGGAGGATGCCCAGTCGGCGACTGGCTTTGGAGGCCAGCTTTGAAATGTGGTTTTCCCAAGAAAGATCATGGCAGATAGTGAGACCCAAAAGCTTCAGCGACAGAACTTCTTGGAGAGGATTGTTGAGAAAGTAGATGGGAGGGTTGTCCAGTCGATCTTTTCGGAGAGACATAGTAAGAGTGTGAGATTTGTCAGGATTGAAAGACATGTTCCACTTGTTTGACCAGTCTGTGATTTTGTCCAAGTCTTCAGAGAGTGAGGAGGCTGCAGACTGCCTGATCTGAGGGAAGAGGAATGGAGCGGCAGAGAGTGGAGTCATCAGCAAAGAGATAGAGAGGATTTTCAAGAGAGTCAGAGAGATCATTGATGAAGACCAGAAAAAGCACGGGGCCCAGAACACTGCCTTGGGGAACTCCAGCCTGAACAGGAAGAGGAGATGAGAGAAACCCATTCAGGGCCACACGTTGACGACGACTAGAGAGGAAGTCCGCCAGCCATGCGTGGAGATTTCCATGGATACCAAAGGAGGAGAGTTTGGTGAGCAGAGCGGGGTGCCAGACCGTGTCGAAGGCACGTGATATGTCGAGGGAGACAGCTCTAATTTCCTGTTTGGCATTGAGGACCTCCATCCATTGTTGAGACAGCAGAAGCAGCATGTCCAGAGTAGAGTGACCTGGTCTGAAACCAAATTGATGGTCAGAGATCAAGCCATTGGAGAAGAGGAAAGATTTCATATCCGAAGCAATGATGGATTCCATGACTTTGCTGATAATTGGGAGAAGGCTGATTGGTCTGTAGTTGCTAGGATCTGTTTTTGCACCTTTTTTGTGCAAAGCGGTGATGTTGGCTGATTTCCAAGCAGATGGCAGTTGACCTTGAGCAAAAGAGAGGGTGAAGAGAACAGAGAGAGGGTGAGATAGAGCGGCAGAGCAGGATTTTTAGGACCCGTGGGCTGATGCCGTCGGGTCCAGTTGCAGAATCAGAGTCGAGGGTTGACAGAAACTTTTCCACCTTGTCAGGAGGAAAGGACACGGAGTCCAGGAGCAGCAGGGTACGACTGGGTATGGTGGGTACAGAGAGGGATGGGTTTGGGACACAAGATTTAGAGGCAAACACAGAGTTGAGGCATGCAGCTTTTTCACGTGCGGAGTCAGCTGTGTAGCCGTTTGAGGTAAGGGAGGGGATGGAGGGGGAACAAACACCAGAAACGGATTTGACCAGACGCCACCAGGATTTGGAAGAGGGAGACAGATAAGAGAGTTCGGTCTTGAGAACGGAGAGATATTGTTTCCTGGCTCTCCTGAGGGTGGACACACACTTGTTTCGGGCTTTGTGAAAGGAAATGAGATTTCCTTCAGTTGGATTTGCTTTCCAGGAGACGAAGGCAAATTGTTTCTGGGCAACAGCCTCACCACAAGATTCCGTGTACCATGGACGGGAGGAAGGGTATGACAACTGAAGACGAGATGGGATAAATCTGTGCATGAGAGAGAGCAATTTACTTTGGAAGAATTCCCAGGATGAGTTGATGTCAGAGGTGGTAGAGATGGGAGACCAGTCCAGATGATTGATGGCTGCTTGAAGACAGTGCCAGTTGTCCTGAGTGAAATGCCAGACTCGTCGACGCTGAGCAGGCTCCCTGAGGATGGTCAGAGAGATGTCCACTTTAACAAGGACATGATCAGATGATCCGATTGGAGCAGAAGAAGAACAGCAGACATTTTCAGGGAAGTTAGTCATAACCAAGTCCAGAAGAGAAGATGTTCCGTTGACTGAGATCCGGGTCGGGAAATTGACAGATTGTGTCAGTCCCAGTGAGTCGCAGAAGTCCTTTGCTGAGGAGCCATGGCTGGTGAGAGAGGTACCCACACCCAGCCAACTGGCATGATGACAGTTGAAATCACCACATATGAGGAAGAGAGAGTTGGGATGAGTAGATAGAAGTTGGTCCATATTATCAGACAGCGAGATGTAGATGGAGTCATCACTGTTTGGTGGACGGTACAACACACATATGAACAAGAGGTGGGAGCGAAGGGGAAGCCGTAGCCAGAGGTATTCCTGGGGGTGAGGTGGAGAGAGTGCAGTGCAGGGTGAGTGAGGAAGAGAGTTTTTGATAAAGATAGCAACCCCGCCTCCAGGACGAGGCTCAGGTCTATCATACCGGAGGAGGGAGTAGCCCGGGAGAGATACTAAGGAATCAGAGACATCATAAAGGAGGAAAGTTTCTGTTAAGCAGATCACGTCTGGTTTGACAGAAGCAACCTGTATGGAGAGATCAGTTAAGTTTCAACGAAGGCCCCGGATGTTTGAGGTCCATACCGTTAATGAAGAGGAAGGGGGAGCATCAGATACCGAACAGGGGGGAGGAGGGGTAGGGTAAGATGTGGAAGAGGTGGAAGAGGTAGGGAGAGCTGTTGAAGGTGTGTCAGAGATTTCAGAATAGCTCGGAGAAAGGGAGGGATGGGGCGGACAAAAGGTTTGATGGTGATTGGGTGAGGCACAATGAGGTGTTATTTGAGGAGGGGGAAGAGCGAGGCAGAAGGTTGGGGGAGATGGAGGTGAGAGTTGGAAGGGGGAAGAAGCGGGGAGGACGCTTTGAGGAGGGGGAGTGTGAGGGGGGAAATTGAGAAGCAATGAGGGTGGGGAGATTTGAAGGGGAGGGGTGAGGGGGGAGTTTGGGAGGGAAGGGACAAGGGGAGGGATTTGAAAGGGATGGGATATGGGGGAGATTTGGAGGGGAGGGGTGAGGGAGGAGTCTAGGAGGGGAGGGGCGAGGGGGCGTTTTGGCAGGGAGGGGTGAGGGGGTAGTTTAGGAGGGAGGGGGCAAGGGGGGAGATTTGAAAGGGATGGGTGATGGGGAAGATTTGGAGGGGAGGGGTGATGGGGAAGATTTGGAGGGGAGGGGTTATGGGGAAGATTTGGAGGGGAGGGGTGAGATTGGATTTTAGAAAGTGCACGATTTATGGGAAACGAACATTTATTGCAAAATGAGTTTCTTGTGACCTTCGAGTTAAAAATACGTTTAAGGACGCTGGATGGAGGATGGAGTGCAGGAGAGTTTAGGGAATGTAGAAAAAAGGCACTATAGGAGATGGATATTTTTTTTGGGATGAATTGATTTGGTGAGCAAGTCGAAAGCAGCCTTTTAAAGAAGAAGAAGAAAAAGGTGTTATAAAATATGACGGAATACATAACTTGAGGGGAAAGTGTAAACATTGAAGGTTAATAACAGTGAAAACTATCTGGGGAAATGGGGGAGAAACACGTGGTCGAAGAACGAACGAACGAATAAGAATGAATAAACGAATGAGAACAGAGAAGGAAATGTTTTTTTTTTTTTTTTTTGAGTTGAGATTTACACAAGGAAGTATGCTATGGGTGAAAAGACTGGGAATACAGAGAACGAAAGTTATTGGATCACAAACGACAGACCGCTGAGAGAAAAACAAAGCCTCAAGGTTGTACAGTGTACACTGTACAAGGCCTCAAGACACGACACGAATTAACACGATTTTCAATACAGGTATGAAAGATTTGCACCGAAAAATCTTCGTCGGGACACAATATACGTACAACACCATAAATAAATACAGTTTTAACGAAAATACAAATGGGAACAATCACTTAACTTCGATTTCAAATCGTTCGCGATGCGGCAAAGGCCTTGCTCGCGACACGGCAAACAGACGATCAATTTATGAAAGATAAACACCGAGAAACAACCAAAGTTGCACACAATAACTTCACCCACCGAAAGTTCTGTCGATCAAGCTTTTGGGTCTCACTATCTGCCATGATCTTTCCTGGGAAAACCACATTTCAAAGCTGGCCTCCAAAGCCAGTCGCCGACTGGGCATCCTCCGTCGTGTGAAGTCCTTCCTTGGCATACCTGAGCTCCTCACCACATACAAAGCTTTCATCCGCAGCTCAATGGAATACTGTTCTCCCCTCTGGGCCGGTGCTCCTGCCTCACACCTAGCTCGTCTTCACGCTGTTGAGACCAAAGCTTTCAGAATCATTGGAATCTCCTGCGATGAAGTTAACTCCGAGGGCCTTTCACTCACTCAACGCAGGCAGGTCGGTGCTCTTTCTGTCTTCTACCGACTCCTCTCCGGCCTTGCTCCCCCAGCTCTCTCTGTGCTCTGCACCCCAAATATTCCTGCAGGAGGCACAAGATCTGCAGGCAACCCTCTTCTGGTGAAACTACCAAATTCTATACTCTCTGCTCACCTTCACTATTTCATTCCTTTTTTCTCTCACCTCTGCAACAAACTCCCACACTCTATTCAATCCCACTTATCCCTCCAGGTCTTTCAAACAGCTGTTCACCACCATCTCTTACCTTCCCCCATTCAAAACCTTGATCTTTTCTACCCCCACTAATTCACCCCAGATACACTTTTTTTTTTTTGGAAATTCCAAATTCTTTCCTGGAAGTCCTTGCAGTGTTCATATGTTTTATCCCTCTCCCACCTCCCCCGAAGCCCTCTCACTCCCACATTTCTCTCGATGTCCCTGTTCTCAAATGTTGTGTTTGTGTCCTTCCCCCTCTCTCCCCATCATGTCTACCGCTCCCCTTATTTTGTGTTTTATGTGTCGGTTTGACTTTTTGTGTGATTAATGTTGGCTCTTTCACGAGCCTCGATATTGTATACAAAAAAAAAGAAGAAGTGAAGTAGCAAAAACACCACCATGGCATTACTGGAGGATCAAAACAAAAAGTTTGGAGCATGCACGGGAAAGGTTACTGTGATGAGAGGAAGTAGTTTGTCACTGTCGTGAGGAACAAGCAGCCACCACCGGCAATTGAAAAAGAAACAAAACAACAACATTTTTAGGTGTCTCTTCTTGTAAAGGAGATAATAATTTATTTGGTGAAAAGATAAATTCTCAAAACTCACCAGCTAGCAGCTCTTCCTCAACAGATACATTTGATACTTGAGACTCAGCATTCCTGCAGAAAATAAAATTTTTGTGAAGCTGTCATTAAATAAATGTCACAAATAAGAAACAATGTCACAATAAAAATGCAATCAGGAAGGTGATAATCAGACTGCATCGGTTCATTGTGTTTTCGACATTCAGACAGCAAACCACACCCTGCATTGGGCTACCCTCCCAAGTATTTTCAAACACAGTTGACAATGAAGCCAAGAAATGACACATGGTAAAGAGGGGGGTGACGATAACCAAAGAGTATTATTTGTAACCACACTTTTTTCTTTCCCCTTTCATGTCCCAAGCTCCCACACTCACCTCCGAGCTGTCTTGCCTGGAATTGAATCCTAGAGTGTTCTAAAGTTCTAAAGGGTCATTCTACAGGCTTATAAAGGATAATTATACAGGGTTCCAAAGGGTAATTCTGATGGGTTTTGTTTTTTCTCTCAGTGTTGGTTCTCAGGCCTCAAAGGCATCTGGTGTACATGAACCGCTGCAGGTTGCAAGCATCGGTGTTGTGGTTAGATGAGTGGGTGCATGTGTGGATATTTGGAGAGGCGATTGTTTCCTGAGAAGAAGAAAACAAGATTGAAAGTCTACCAGCAGCGGAGCTGGACTTGTTTGATACTTCATTGAAGAGGATAGTATGACCTGGATAGGGATACCAGTTAGCAAATAATGTAAGTGTTAAATTATTTTTGAAGTCGTGTTAGTCTCTAGGCTGTCTGTTACCATAGAAGTAAAGAGACTGCACTGATAGTGGTTTATTCCATATGTTTTGAGTCATCAGTGAACCATACGCGCTTCAATCCAGTAACTTTGCAGTCACGACAAAGGGATTGCAGTGTTACAATTATATTTACTGTATCATTTATATTTATGTTATTATTATTATTATTATTATTATTATTATTATTATTATTATTACGAAAACGATACTACTTTATGAAGAAACCTGGGCTAATTTGTCCGAAACGGCCCGAAGGCGAGCCATGAAGGGATGAAGCCTAAGGTCTATACGTACTATTGTTGGAAGACCCATAACACATATGCTTTCAATATTTGATGGTCGTTTAAACAATCGGTTTGTTTGTGTTTCACACAGAAAGAAAAATCTAAAGGTAGAGCATAGCGATTCTGATATATGACAGGTTCAACAATATGTTTGTCCTGAATGGCATTTTAAATCAAAATGGTGGTGTGTGGAGTCAGCCGTCATACACCATAATGACATCACAGACATAATCACATCACATCATCCCTGTAATGTGACCAGATCCCCAGCTCTGATTGGTGTACTTTTGTGAAGGACATACATACATACGGACAGACAAACACTGTTCCAGACGGCTTTACCCAACGCCGTAAAAACTGGTGTGTTTATGGGAACTCAGGTTTTGATTTTATTAATGTTTAAAAGTTCCGTGCTTTGAGGCCTCACAAAGCTAAAGCATTTTGGGCTCTTCTACGATTTATTCTTATGATGTCATCGTTTTGTGATATCATTTTTCACTGCTGCTGACAAAGTTTAAGACTCGACTCAAACAAATCCCGAGAAATCGGAAAACATTTGACTTTTTAAACAGAAAAAAAAAAAAATGTATACTGTCTCACTGAAACCTGGCAACAACCTCTGGACTACTTCTCACTCAACCTCACTACACCCAATGGATATTCTTACATCAATAAACCACGCTCGGAGGGCCGAGGTGGTGGAATTGCCGTAATTCACCGACAAGACATCAAGACCAGCCTCATCTCCATCTCATCTGCTCCATCATTTGAACACCTGGCTTTTAAACTCTCTGGTCACACGCAGTCAGTCATGGCTGTCGTCTACCGCCCTCCCAAACCACACCCATCATTCCTGTCTGACTTCTCCTACTTTCTGACCCAGCTATGTTCCCTCTCCCCCTCAATCCTCCTCCTTGGTGATTTCAATATCCACATGGACTCCACTGACTCCACAATAACCACTGACTTCACTGATTTACTCACCTGCTTTAACCTCACTCAACATGTCAACTTTCCTATTGATAACCGTGGTCACATTCTGGACCTTGTCTGCTCTACTGGATTAATTTTGCACCATCTCTCTGGCTCCGACCTCACCCTCTCTGACCACTTAGCCATCACTATGACCATCAACATCCCCACCCCAGCACCAAGGCATTATCGCACTATCAACTTCCGTAAGCTAAACGCTATTTCACCTACCTCATTCTCATACACCCTCTCTGAAAAAATGTCCACTTCTCCCTTCATTGACCTCCACACCCCTTCGACCTCACTGACTACTACAACCACACTCTCTCCTCCTGCCTTGACCAGCTTGCGCCTATAAAAACCAAAACAGTTTCTTTCACCCATTCTGCTCCCTGGTTTACCCCTGAACTCCGCCCGATGAAAACTCGTGCTCGCCAACTTGAAAGACTCCGCAATAAAACAGGTCTCACAATTCACTCCCAAGCCTACAAGGACCACCTACAACACTACAAAGATGCCCTCTCCCACGCCCGCTCCGCCTACTACTCTCAAATTATCCACTCTGGCTCCGGAAACCCAAAAGCACTCTTCTCTACAATAAACAAACTCCTCAGCCCCCTGAACACCACCACCCAGTCATTCACAGTAGACAACTGCATCTCCTTCCTTTCATTCTTCCAATGCAAAATTGACAACATCTACAACAGCTTAACCACCACCGCACCCGCTCCCCCTCAAACCACCTGCCCCCCCTTATCCTGCCAACCCCTGTCTCAATTCTCCCCAGTCTCCCCTACTGACCTCTCTGAACTCCTCATAGGAATGAAAACTGCCACCTGCACTCTTGACCCCATCCCCTCCAGCTTTGTCAAGGCCTCCCTTCCTGCTCTCTCTCCACTTATCACTGCAACAATAAACTCCTCCCTGTCTACAGGCATCGTTCCACCATCACTCAAAATTGCGGCTGTTACCCCCATTCTGAAAAAACCTGGACTCAACCCTGACACCCTAAATAACTTCAGACCCATCTCCAACCTACCCTTTCTGTCAAAGGTTTTGGAACGCGCTGTAGCCACTCAACTCAAACATCACATCTCTGCCAATAACCTGTATGAAACATTCCAATCCAGATTCCGCTCCAACCACAGTACTGAAACTGCTCTCCTCAAAATCACCAATGACCTTCTCCTCTCCTCTGACGCTGGCAACCTCAACATTCTCATCCTCCTCGACCTCAGCGCCGCCTTTGACACCATCAATCACACCATCCTCCTCACCCGACTTGAAACCACCTTTAACATTACCGGCACTGCCCTCTCTTGGATCAAATCATACCTCTCTGTCAGACGCCAGTTCATCTCCATCAATAACTGCAAATCCCCCACTGCTCCCCTCCCCCAAGGTGTCCCCCAAGGTTCAGTTCTTGGCCCCCTCCTCTTCATCCTGTACCTGTCCCCCCTTGGTCACTTAATCCGCCGTCATGGTCTCCAATTCCACTGCTTCGCCGATGACATCCAGCTTTTCATCTCCACCAAGTCCATCTCCACCGCCACCCACTCTATCCTGACAAACTGCATCACTGAAATAAAATCCTGGCTTCAAATCAACTTCCTCAAACTTAACTATGATAAATCTGAAATAATCATCATTGGCCCAAAAACGCTCACCAAATCCACCCATAACTTTGCCCTCAACATCGACGGTTTCCCAGTATCCACCTCCCCTCACATCCGGAATCTTGGCATCATCTTTGACCAAACCCTCTCCTTCGACAAATACACTAAACAGATCACAAAGACAGCCTTCTTTCACCTGAAAAACATCGCCCGTCTCCGTCCATCCCTCTCCTCCACGGCTGCAGAAACCCTCATCCACGCCTTCATCACCTCCCGTCTGGACTACTGCAACAGCCTCCTCTATGGTTCACCCTCAATAATCACCAATAAACTCCAATACATTCAGAACTCCGCTGCCCGTGTACTCACCCATTCCCGGACCCGTGACCACATCACCCCCATCCTTTACAAGCTTCACTGGCTCCCCATCCCCCAGAAAATCCAGTACAAAATCCTCCTCTTGACCTACATAGCCCTCCATAACCTGGCCCCATCCTACCTGGCTGACCTCCTCTCCAGACACACTCCCACCCGCAACCTCCGCTCTGCTGGTACCAACCTCCTGACCCCCCCCAATCCGGACCAAATTCAGATCCTGGGGGGACAGGGCCTTCTCCATCGCTGCTCCCACCCTCTGGAACTCACTACCTCACACCATCAGAGACTCCTCCTCACTCAACACATTCAAAACATCACTCAAGACCCACCTGTTCAACACTGCATTCAACATTTAACCCACAGCATTTAACCCCTGACTATCTCTTCTCCTTCTCCTTCCTTTTGCTTTGATTATTTACCGATTGATTTTTGTCTTTTTGCACTTGTTTTTTGTACTCTGTCAAAGCGTCTTTGGGCTTCTTGAAAAGCGCTATATAAAATAAATGTATTATTATTATTATTATTACTGAACAGCAAAATAAACGTCAGTCAGAATCAATATTTTGGAGGCTATATTTTCAAGTCATGATCAACATGAATTGAGATTTAGGATCAACATGAAACATTACAGGTATGGTCACCACAGTTCAAACAATAATGTGAAATGTTCTGAATAAGAAAAACACAAGACCAGGTGAGAACAAGGGAGGTCAAAATCAGTATCTTGTGTGACCCCCGTGAGCGTTGACAGCCATACATCGTCTGTATATGGAGTGGATTAATCAGTTGATGATGGCATTTGTCACTTGGGCCCACACTCTGAGAAACGCATAAATGAGTTGAGCTGCAGTTGTCGGCCTTGGTCGAACGTCATTCAGTCTTCTTTGAACCTCGTCCCACAAGTGCTCTATCGGGTTTAAATCGGGGCTGGGCGCAGGCCAGTGCATGGTTTGGATGCTATTCTGTTGCAGGAAGTCCCTTGTTGCTCTGGCAGTGTAGGCACGGGCGTTGTCCTGCTGGAAGACATGATTTCCGTGACGTCCAAAATGTGGCACAACGTGAGGTCTGAGGACTTGATCGATGTAGCGAGCAGCTGCGACACCATTGCCTCTTCCTGGACCAATATTCTGGAACACCACAGGACCGACTTTGTGATTGAGAGCAATAGCACCCCCATACCATGATGTTTGGACCACCCCACGAGTCTCTTTCCATCACACAGTCATCTGAGTAGCATTCCCCACGTCTTCGCCAAACTCTCACTCTGCCATCTGCCGTGGAAACACAGTATCGGCTTTCGTCTGAGAAAAGAACGGTTCTCCACTCCTGGTAACGCCAATTTTGATGCTGTGTGGTCCACTGCAGTCGGTCACGGCAGTGTCGAGCTGTAAGAATGGGGCCACGATACGGCCTGTGACAACGGACATCCCTGTTCTTCAAACGTCGACGGACTGTATCACCACTAATGTGTCTCTGGTGGGTTCCAAACGTTTGTCTTGCAGTTTCTGTAGCCCTGGTAAAGCGATCTTGGATGTGATGACGCACAATCTGTCGATCCTGTCGTGGTGTTGTTCCCCTCGGTCTGCCACTGCGTGGGTGGTCATCGGTGCTGTTGGTGGCCTGGTATGGTTCCTGTAACCTGTAGATGGTTCTCACGTTGACATGGAAAGCATTGGCAACCATTGGTGCAGTCTGTCCAGCATGCAATCTTCCAATAGCCTGGTCTCTCTGAATCCTCGTAAGTCTGGGCATGGCGCTGGCATCGAAACACGAATGATGAACACACGTTTTGGGGTGCCTTTTATAGGGAAAGTCACAAGGAGACGCATGTGCATTTTGATTTCCATGGGAATCACGCACGACTTTGTACCACGGTCGTTTTTTTGCCTGCGTTTTGGTGACCTGTTTTTATCCACGTGTGCACCACTGTCGGTTGTTAGGATTAAATTTAGATACAGACTAATGTAAATAACGAGATATCTAAACGAAATGCATTGATATTTCCATGGGAAATGATCAGGAATTATTTTTATGAAGTGACGTTTCTATTGCTGTTCAGTGTATATCACACCAGTCCGAAGGAAGCGGTTCAGTTTGGCATTTTTCATACGAAATTGGCAAAGCCGAGAAACGCACAAAATCCGTTAAAATTACCCTTTATAAACCAATAGAACCAGCCTTTAGAACCCTTTAGAATTACCCTTTCGAACCTATTAGAATGATCCTTTAGATACCTTTAGAATTGCACCTTAGAACCAATTAAAATTACCCTTTGGAACCTTTGGAATGAAAAAGAGGTTCTTCTTCTTCATTTAGGCTTACAAACACAGCCATTCATATTGAAGCGGCTTCACCGCTTAAAAACAGTGGTGACTTGATCTTGAAGCCCCTTCCTGAACAGACAGACAACCAGACTGGCGAAGAATAGATAAATAGACTAGAAAGGGCATTCGGTGGGGTCAATACCTCTGCAAGGTTCAGCAGTTTATGTTTTGTATCCCACCAACAGGCCGGATCCAATTCCGGACTGAACCAAAATTGAATTGGCTTGTTTTTGACACCTATGCAAATCATGCACCTAGTTTTGCTATAACTCGTCCACAATATCATGCTAAAAATCGTTTTTGGCATTATCACTCAATGGTAAAAAAAAATCACTTAAAACTTTAAAAATTTGCATATTGGTATTTGGATATTCATTAAATTTGAATCAATTCTGCAATATATCTGATTTGGCATGAGCTTATCACTCAATGGTGGGAATAACTTTTTAAACTCTCAGATCCGAATCTTCACCAAAATTTCACCCTTGTTACACACTCAAACCCTCCACCAAATTTCTCCGAATCCATCCACAACTCTTTGAGATATCCTGTTCACAGACAAACAGGAAGACAAACAGACAGACAAGAAGTAGAGGACGGGGAAGACCGAGAAAGACTTGGCTAAAGATGGTGGAAGAAGAAATGCGGGCAAGGGGGTTAACAAGGAGAGATGCAGAAAATTGGGCAAGATGGAGAAGATTGTCATGGGGACCGCAAGGCTAACCCCCGCTCTAGCAGGGAAAATGGCCTTTTAATGCATGTTGTGTGTTGTGTAGACAAACAAACAAATAGACAGACAGGAGTGAAATTCCATAACCTGTGCCCACCGATGGTGGCAGAACTACAAACATGGAGAGACAACGGATCTGGTCCGAACACTTAGCTTTGATAAACTTGAAGGACACATGGCACGATTCAAGCCATAAAGAGTGTGGTGATGCGTGACCTGGACAGAAGTTCATGTTTATTTTGTTCAAGACTTGACCTGCTGCCCTATCATCAGTTCATGCTCTCTCTCACCATGCTCTTCCATGAGACTCCATGTTGCAGAGAAACAACAACAATGGAAGATGTAAAAACAGAACAAAAGGAGTGCCGGTTACCTTAAAGATTTCAGAGGGTCATTTTCCTTGAACCAAGTGTGGTTCACAATCTCCTGCAAAACAATGGATGTGTTGGAATCAAATATGAACACGATCAGGAAACACCTCCACTGGTGAGCAATATTGCATTTAGATCCACAATAACAGGAGTCAGTTACCCCAGCATGTGTGAACATTCTTGTTTATGCAAATAAAACACTGCAAATGAAAACTGCATCAATCCCTCACCGTCATAGTGAACCTCTCCATTGGATCCTCCCGAAGCATCGCAGCCAGAAGGGAAACCAATGTTTCGCTTGCAAAGGTTGGTGGACTGTTTCCCACATTGAAGTCAGTTTTGACATGTGACATCTACAAAGAAGTAAAACAAATGTATTCATGACCGAATCCCAAACAATCGTCGCAATCGAATACTAACATTTGCAAAATAAGCACATTCCAAACAAGCACTCACTGATGCAATAACCAAGGTTTGACTCGAAACTAATAAAATACATTTTCATTCATCAAATAGGTTATGGTGTACAACACAAAAGTTTTTTTCTTCGCTGAAAAAGAAACCCTGTCAACTCAATAATTGGATAATTTGAGGGTGAGATGCAAAATTGAGGCAAACACCTTTGTACTAACATCTCACAAAAGGAAACATTTGCCCTATTCATGTGCAATTTATATGTTACATCTTAAATGCTAAACGAAATAGTGTACCGTTTTACATGGTTGTGAATTCGAATTAAAATGTTGGCAAACGAGTTAATTGTATTGTGGTTAATAAAAATGGTCTTATAAATAAATATATGAATGTCCACACAAAGGTCAAGACGCCCTGGGCTCCAAGATGTCTGCATTTCCTATCGTTTGTACGTGACACAACCTTTGGTCTACTGCGGCATAATTCAAAACATTACATCTGTCGTGGCCTTGATGATGACATAATCGGCCATGTTCGAGAGTATAAAATTGAGACCACTGAGAGAGGGAGGGTGAGAGAGGTCCTGGCCTAAATGATGTTACTATTCTGTATTTGATGTTATTTTAATGTACTTTTGAAGGTACTCCAAGTACCTCTGTATCCTTGGTATGTTCTTTGTGCCAGACCCCCTCTCCCGAGTGTGATGAAATGAAGGAGGAGATCCTCATTGTAATTCCCTCTCTCGTGGTGGGGCTTCCCTATAAGAGGGACGGCTTTGGGAGTGAGGGATTACTGCGCTATTAAATGTGACTGGACTTGAGTTGGTAAGTTGAATAATGTTGATTATGGGCTTGCTTGAGATGTGCTCGGGAATTATGTTTAGAGTTCTAATATATTGCTTATTCCTTGTTGCAGATGATGTGGAGATTGATTTCAATAAAGCTCTATATCTTGAGAGAGGTTGTGGATTAAAATTCTACCACACCGAGAATTAAAAATATTCTTCATTGTAATCCCATGCAGAGGACAATCGATTATTTCATTACAATTGTGTTGCCCTAATACTAATGATCAAAATTAATCCTCGTTACACCAAAGTGTTGGAGGCTGGGAAAAAATTGATAGGTAATCAGGACACAGCCTTTAAGTGGCTGTGGTGGTGATGGCACCAATATTGGGATGCGGAGTTGTAAGGATAGAGTTGGGCAGTCTGGAGGTCAATGTGGTGGTATGGGTGGCCGAGGTGTGCGACCTTGTCTTCTGGGATTGAGTTTCTTGGTTGAACACATCTGTCAACCTGACCTTTGGTGAGGTCTAATGTGGTTGGGCACTGGGGGCTGCGCATTTGGTCAAACTGGGGGATGCGAGGAGGTGCAGGGGACATGATGGGGATGCCACGCACTACAAAAGTGCTCCTCATGTCTGAGGCCTTGGTAATGGCGGAGTTGGCAGCAGGTGCTCACCACGTTGGCCAGCTTGGGCTAGTGGAGCCGTGGTTCTCACAGGAGGCTGAAGGATGGATGGTGGGTCTCGCCCTTGTGGACACTTGTGGGCCATATTGGCGGTCTGGCTGTTCAACTTGTCCCAATAGCCCTCGCACGGTAGAGGGGCAGAGCTGTCGTAGCCAAGTTTAGTCGTGTAATGAAGGTCACTGGAGGAGGCGGGTCCACATGCTTGCCAGTACAGTCGGATAAAAGGGAATTTGTAGGAAATTGGTTGGCCCCATGGGTAAATTTGGGAATTCGGCAGGGTGGATGACACTCTTGGACCCGACCAACCTGTGACTCACAAACTACCTGCACTTAAGGTAAGGCCTTAATGTTTACTGTCCCAAGTGTTTGGTACTTGCTCACAAATTGGAGAATGAGTCATTTGGAATGGGGAGGACGAGAGTGACGAAATGTTTGGTGAGGGAATTGGTTTGAGCGCCACAAAGTGTCTTTTGGGTGGTGATTGTATATGTGTAAACGTTTTGGTGTTTTTGTGTTGTCGTGAGAATAGAGATTGAATTGTGTTTGGAAGAGTGAATATGGGAAATACAACATGTAAGCAGGCCATGGCAGTACACCAACAAATACCAACATCTTTATTGCGTGACCGTGTTGAGAATTGAATGGCAGCAGGGGAATGAATGTCATTTTGGATTTCGTGGGTGGGGAAGGTGTGTGTGTCCGTAGGAATGGATCAAGCTCTGGATGAGTGGTGACTGCGCCCCCCCCCCCCGAGGTAATTTGTCCCTGGCAACCGGTGGTGTCGGAAATTGGAAACCCGTCAGAGGGGGGTCTGGTTGGGCTACCAGTGGGTATTGAGATCCCTGGCGAACCAGAGGCGATGAGAGCCTGAGGCCAAGGGAGTCTGGTGCGGATACCTTTCATGGCAGGACGACAGATAAGGAGCTGTTTTTGGCTGTCAGGGGTCTATTTTTTTTTCTTTTTTTTTTGTATACAAGATCGAGGCTCGTGAAAGAGCGAACATTAATCACACAAAAAATGAAACCGACACATAAAACACAAAAAACAAGGGGAGTGGTAGACAAGATGGGGAGAGAGGGGGAAGGACACAAACACATTTGAGAGCAGGGACATCGGGAGAAATGTGGGAGGGGGAGGGCTTGGGGGGAGGTGGGAGAGGTGTAAAACATATGAACACTGCAAGGACTTCCAGGAAAGAAGTTGGAATTTCAAAAAAAAGAAAAAAAAAAGTGTAATTTTGAGTGTTTTTGAGTGTGCATGCTGCGGTAGCAGAAACGTTAGCTGCCCGGAGTTGATGAATGCCTTTCCACTTCAGTTGAATTATGCTCAACCAGTTCCTGCCTAGTAAGGAAGGGACCTTTCCAGGAATGACGATCAGGGGTAGGTGAAAACTCACGGTTATCGTAGCCCACCGTGACGTCACATGTACCGCAGGGAACAATCTTCTCACCTGTGTAGGTGGAGAGTCCATAGGTTGTGGGTTTCAGGTTGTAGGTTTCAGGTCGTGTCGGTCAGCATCACTCCACAGGTTTGTGAAAACAGCATGGCTGATGAACGAGACAGCCGCACCAGTGTCGACCTCCATTTGCAATGGTCGATTGTTGACGACAACAGTGGCAAGAAAAGGGTCCCACTTATGGCGAGAATCAATATGAAACAGGTGATACGATTCTGAGTTGTCGGAAACAGAGCTCACCTGGTCAAGCTCAGGTTCCTCTGAACCAATAAACTGATGAATCTTCTTGTCAGCAGTTTTCTCTTTTCCCTATTTGCCCCGGTCACGCCCCGGTCACGCCCCGGTCACACACACACACAAACACACACACACACAAAGGTGGATACCTTGAGACCTGTGAGAGCTCTGTTCCACCTTCTGAAAACGCATATGGAGATAATAACCGAAAATGACGAAACTTGGCCAGAACAAATGAAATTAGTGAAAACACTACGACGACGTTAAAATGGAATTTCCTGAGATAGGTGTGCCAAGTGCACATTGACACGAGGTAGACGAACAAGAACAAACAACATAAAAATCGAACCATATACAGGAGCTCGACTACAAAGCATCATTCGGGGCGGTCACGGATTTTCGAAGCTGTTCCACGATCTTCACACACGCTCGAAGCTAAGTCATTGTCACATTTGTATTCTTGTCTAAACTGTTTATCTTACGTGTGTGTACCTTTTAAGTGTCCCTCGGAAGTTTTATCGGGGTTAATCTTTCATACCTGTAAAAAATAGTCGAGTATCTCGTGCCGCGCGCGGCCACGCGGCCTAGTTGTTGAAGCTTCCGACCTGGAGGCTTGGTTTCTCTCCGGGCATCCAAAGTGGTTATTTTTTCATTCATGTGTTTGTCAAATTTCAACTCGTTACTTTATCGTCCATGCTTTATTGTTTGTTTATAGTTAGTTTTGGTTTGAATTTCCTGTAACTCGTAATTAATTAATCCTGTTCTGCGCCTCGTGTGCGGCCTTGTACCCCTGTCGGTGTTTGTTAACTTAAGTCCCCTACATCGTGTTTTGCTTGGCTCTCAGTTTTTCCCTTCTACACCGAACGTAATACTCTCTGTCTAACGTTTTAAATCCCCACCCCACCCCACCCACCCCCCTCCCCCAACAAAAAAAAAAAACATTTATTTTTCCTTTCTCCACGTGTGCCGTTGTCTCATCCTGTACTTTCTGTCCAGGTGTATTGCGGTGCTTTTCGCCCCGCCCCCATTATCTCCTTGCCATCCACCTTTTGCCCTGTTCACGTGACTCGTGGTGGTCCCTCTTGGCCCTCCCCCCATTCGTATTTTGTGCATATAAGATTGTTCACGGTTCTGTTTAAATATTATTTTAAATATGTTTAACCTTTCCCCTTCAGTGGTTTATTCAGTGGTATATTACAACACGCTGTTTTTCTTCCTATTTAAAAGGCTTTTCTCAATTTCCTCTCCAACTCATTCCACGTCAAAAAAAAGAAATTCAATATCTTATACGTCTCCCTCACTACATGGTCTAAATTCACATTCATTCCATCCCTCCTCCATCGTTCTGAATCGGATTGCTAACTTGAAAATCACAACAAACCCAATTTGTTATCAATGTTCGTCTTTCATTAATCATCCACTTTCTAAACTCCCCTCTTGCCCCTCCCCTCCAAATCCCCCCCCCTTGCACCTACACTCCTAAACTCCCCCCTTTCCCCTCCACCCTTAAACTCCCCCCTTGCCCCTCAACTCCTGAACTCCCCCCCTGCCCTTCCCCTCCTAAAGTCCCCCCTTGCCCCTCCCCTCCAAATCCCCCCCCTTGCCCCTCCACTCCTGAACTCCCCCCTTGCCCTTCCCCTCATAAACTCCTCCCTTGCCCCTCCCCTCCAAATCCCCCCCTTGCCCCTACACTCCTAAACTCCCCCCTTGCCCCTCCACTACTAGACTCCCCCCTTGCCCCTCCCCTCCTAAACTCCCCCCTTGCCCCTCCCCTCCTAAACTCCCGCCTCACTCCTCCCCTTCAAAACTCCCCCCCAACTCCTCCCATTCAAATCTCCCCCCATACCATTCCTCTCAAATTCTCCCTCCTCCCCCCTCCTCAAAGTTGCCTCCTCCCCACCTCGTCTCCCTTCTATCTCATGCCTCCACCCCCCCAACCTTCTACTGTCCCATGCCCCCCCTCAAACAACCCCTCACTCTGCCTCATCCCTTCACCACCAAACCTTTCATCCTCCTCATCCTTCCTTTTCTTGGAACTCTTCTGTAATCTCTGACACACTATCAACTGCTCTCCCTACCTCCCCCTCTCATCCTTCATCTTACCCTACTCCTCCCCTCCCCTGTCCTGTACCCGATGCTCCCCCTCTCTCTTCTTTAACGGTATGGACCTCAAACATCCGGGGCCTTCGCTCAAACCTGACTGATCTCTCCATACAGGTTGCTTCTGACAATCCAGACTTGATCTGCTTAACAGAGACTTTCCTCCTTCAAGATGTCTCTGATTCCTCAATATCTCTTCATGGTTACTCCCTCTTCCGGTATGATAGACCTGAGCCTCGTCCTGGTGGTGGGGTGGCTATCTTTATCAAAAACTCTCTTCCTCATTCTCCTTGCACTGCCCTCTCTCCTCCTCACCCCCAGGAGTACCTCTGGCTACGGCTTCCTCTCCGCTCCCACCTTTTGTTCATATGTGTTCTGTACCGTCCCCCAAACAGTGATGACTCAATTTACATTTCACTCTCTGACAACATGGACCAACTTCTATCCACTCATCCCAACTCTCTCTTCCTCATATGTGGTGACTTCAACTCTCATCATGCCACCTGGTTGGGTGTGGGTTCCTCTCTCACCAGTTATGGCACCTCAGCAAAGGACTTCTGTGACTCACTGGGATTGACACAATCTGTCAATTTCCCGACCCGGATCTCAGCCAATGGAGTTTCTTCTCTTCTAGACTTGGTTATGACAAACTTCCCAGCTAATGTCTGCTGCTCTTCTTCTGCTCAAATCGGTTCTTCTGATAATGTGCTTGTCAAAGTGGACATCTCTCTGGCCATTCTCAGAGAGCCTCCTCAGCATCGAAGAGTCTGGCATTTCACTCAGGCCGACTGGGACGGGCTTCACGCAGCCATCAATCGTCTGGATTGGTCTCCCATCTCCACTGCCTCTGACATCAATTCTTCCTGGGAATTCTTCCAAAGCAAACTGATCTCTCTCATGCACAGATTTATCCCATCTCGTCTTCAGTTGTCTTACCCTTCCTCCCGTCCATGGTACACCGAATCTTGTGGTGAGGCAGTTGCCCTGAAACAACTTGCCTTTGCCTCTTGGAAGGCTAATCCAACTGAAGGCAATCTCAGTTCCTTCCACCAAGCTCGGAACAAGTGTGTGTCTACCCTCAGGAGTGCCAGGAAGCACTATCTCTCCTCATTCAAGAACGAACTCTCAAACCTGTCTCCTTCCTCCAAATCCTGGTGGCGTCTGGTCAAATCCGTTTCTGGTGTTTGTTCCCCCTCCATCCCCTCCCTTACCTCAAATGGCCACACAGTTGACATCGCACGTGACAAAGCCGAATGCCTCAACTCTGTGTTTGCCTCAAAATCTTTAGTCCCAAACCCATCTCTCTCTGCTCCCACCTTTCCCAGTCGAACCCAACTGCTCCTGGACTCTGTGTCCTTCTCTCCTGACAAGGTGGAGGAGTTTTTGTCTAACCTCGACTCTGATTCTGCAACTGGACCAGACGGCATCAGCCCACGGGCCCTAAAATCCTGCTCTGCCACTCTATCTCACCCTCTCTCTGTTCTTTTCACCCTATCTTTTGCTCGAGGTCATCTGCCAGCATCCTGGAAATCAGCAAACATTACCGCTTTACACAAAAAAGGTGCAAAAACAGATCCTTTTAACTACAGACCAATCAGCCTGCTCCCAATTATCAGCAAAGTCATGGAATCCATCATTGCTTCGGATATGAAATCTTTCCTCTTCTCCAATGGCTTGATCTCTGATCATCAATTTGGATTCAGACCAGGTCACTCTACTCTGGACATGCTTCTTCTCCTGTCTCAACAATGGATGGAGGTCCTCAATGCCAAACAGGAAATTAGAGCTGTCTCCCTCGATATATCACGTGCCTTCGATACGGTCTGGCACCCAGCTCTGCTCACCAAACTCTACTCCTATGGTATCCATGGAAATCTCCATGCATGGCTTGCGGACTTCCTCTCTGGTCGTAGTCAACGTGTGGCCCTGAATGGATTTCTCTCATCTCCCCTTCCTGTTCAGGCTGTAGTTCCCCAAGGCAGTGTGCTGGGCCCTGTGCTTTTTCTGGTCTTTATCAGTGATCTCTCCGACTCTCGGGAAAATCCTCTCTATCTCTTTGCTGATGACTCCACTCTCTGCCGCTCCATTCCTCTTCCCTCAGATCAGCAGTCTGCAGCCTCCTCACTCTCTGAAGACCTGGACAAAATCACAGACTGGTCAAACAAGTGGAACATGTCTTTCAATCCTGACAAATCTCACACTCTTACTATGTCTCTCCGAAAAGATCGACTGGACAACCCTCCCATCTACTTTCTCAACAATCCTCTCCAAGAAGTTCTGTCGCTCAAGCTTTTGGGTCTCACTATCTGCCATGATCTTTCTTGGGAAAACCACATTTCCAAGCGGGCCTGCAAAGCCAGTCGCCGACTGGGCATCCTCCGTCTTGCGAAGTCCTTCCTAGGCACACCTGAGCTCCTCACCACATACAAGGCTTTCATCCGCAGCTCAATGGAATACTGTTCTCCCCTATTCAGAATCATTGGAATCTCCCGCGATGAAGCTAACTCCAAGGGCCTCTCACTCACTCACCGCAGGCAGGTAGGTGGTCTTTCTGTCTTCTACCGACTCCTCTCTGGCCTTGCTCCCCCAGCTCTCTCTGTGCTCTATCCCCCAAATATTCCTACAGGTGGCACAAGATCTGCCAGCAAGCCTCTGATCGTTAAACTGCCAAAATCTCAACTCTCTGCTCACCTTCACTCCTTCATTCCTCTTTTCTCCCGCCTCTGGAACAAACTCCCACACTCCCTTCAATCCCACTCCTCCCTCCAGGTCTTTAAAACAGCTGTTCACCACCATCTCTTATCTTCCCCCATCCAAAACCTTGATCTTTTCTACCCCCGCTAATTCACCCCAGATCCACCTTGTTTGAAATTCCAACTTCTTTCCTGGAAGTCCTGGCAGTGTCCATATGTTTTATACCTCTCCCACCGCCCCCTTCCCATGCCCCCCCCCCCAAAGCCCTCGCCCTCTCTCAGATCTCTCGATGTCTCCATGTCTCTCGGTCCCTGCTCTCAAATGTTGTGTTTGTGTCCTTCCCCCTCTCTCCCCATCTTGTCTACCGCTCCCGATGTTATATGTTTTATGTGTCGGTTTGTCTTTCTGTGTGATTAATGTTCGCTCTTTCACGAGCCTCGATCTTGTATACAAAAAAAAAAAAAAAAAATCCAATACCTCGCAGTAGAAGAGGGCCACCAGATATGTCACAAAGAATACCTGCATAGAACGAGGCTGATCCTGAAAACATACCTTTCTTAAAGGAACAAAATGAAAGCCATAAACCAACTCGCAATACCAGTATTCCAGTTCACCTGCAGAATAATAAACTAGCCACAAGCGGAAATCAATAAGCTTTATATAAAACAAGGAAACTCCGCACCATCAACATAATGTTTCACAAAAATCAATGCATCCCAACAATGCACCTGCCGAAAAGAGAAAGAGGTAGTGGCCTGAGCTCGACCAAGCACACATAATGACAACAAGAACGGCACTCAGTAGAGAGCATACCTCTGCCAGGCTGAACAGTTTACTTTTTGTATCCCAGAGTAGACCAGAAAATCACAATACAGAATCACATTTCATCAAAATCATCCGTCCACAACTTCTTGAGAAATCCTGCAACAACTTTTTGAGTTTGAGATGGATCTTTTTTGGCCCTATCTCCCAATGGTGAAGAATTGCTTTAAAGGTTATACTAGCCGGAAACGGATCCCGATCTATGGGGGTGATCCCTATAGTTGAAAGGGAGGGGGGTCGGGGGGGGGGGTGAAGAAGTCAGCCAAAATGTACGCTTTTTGGACTGTGGGCACCAAAGCCTGAAGTGCCCCCACCATCTTGCGTGTACGGTACCTCCCAGCTACGTAAGTGAGGTTCACACTTGTGGGTAATGACACGGAAGCCATGGTTTTGCAGGGGGGTTGGAAGAAGTGTTGTGATTATTGAAATGTGTATGATTGATTATCGTGGGTTTATGTGAGTGAATGGGGGAAGATCCAGCGCGTCATGTCACTCACCTGTACTACCAGGACAGGGCCCGCGGAAATTTGCGTACATTGGGATGGCTCTGCAGGTAATGTTGGGCATTGTGGCATCCACCGGGGAACGTGGTCTTTAGAGAGATACAGGGGTTGTACAAATGTTCATGGTCTTTGATTAAGGTGTGTGAGTAAGAAAGAGTGGTTTTGTGTCGTGACATTTTTCTTCCCGCCCAAGAGTTAGGAGCGAGGACTCAACTCAACTCAAATATTTGAATGGTTGCTAAGGGGTGTAGAGCGGAAAGGAGAACAGGTAAGTCAGCTACGGCACGTTTCCCACAGCCCCTCCAAATTTATTTCAAAGGCTAATTAAGTGTGAGTCGGTAAGTGTTAAGGCGAGGACGGTAATGCCTGCATTGAACCTTGCAGGAGCTGCAGTTCCCGGGGGGGGGGGGGGGGTTGGGGGTGGGGTTGGGGAGGGCTGTGTCACGTGTGTAGGTGTAGGCATGACATATCTTATTTGATATATAAATTGTGTCGGCTAGCGTTCTCCGAATGTCGTGTGGAACGACCTCTGTATCTAAGTAGGCCGAATGTCCGGGGTCGATTGTATATGTCTCTCCATGTGTGGAGCTATGCTGACTAGATAGGGTCCATAAGGATAAACCCAGTGTGTAATTGCCCTGTGATTTTTCCCTTCGTTGTTATTGAATCAAAAAAGGCACTTGATAAGCAAACTGCAACAAGCACGGTAAATGGATCCATTAACTCACACCGCTACCAGGTCCGACAAACCTAGCACATTCGCCGATCGGCAAGGGAACGTCATGCGAACATTCCCAAAATACTGGGCTCTGCCCCCTCGATGGCCTGTAACTGAGAGGCCACGCCCCAAGCTTCGTGACGGGGCATGCGTCTGGCGGAGGGTGACGTCAGGGAGACGCGCAACGAACCTTGGGAGAGAGACTGGCCATCTTGTTGTCTTCTCGGTGTGGGATAGTGAGCTGTCGCATTCTTGCTTCTCTCCTGCTGAGTAGGCCACGGAGGTCGCTTATGCTCGTGGTTGGAGTGATTTGTGGGTTGAGGACGATTGCGTTGGATACGTCGTGTGCTGAGGCGCTAGTTTCAAAACAGCTGGAACTCGGAACAGCTAAGGAAGGAGAAAAAGGGCTGAGGTGATACGCGCCATCTTGGGTACCTCCCTGCGCACGGCTTTGGGTCGCTGTGAACCCCGATTGGAATTCGACACCCTTGTTTGGACATGGAGCTGAGTTTGGCCGATAATAAAACATTTATTTTCTTTACTTTATTATTCCCCCTTGTTGGTCGTGTGCGTCAGAGTGCGGAGACGTCTGTTTAGTTTTATGAGTTACCTCACATTTTCCTTTGTTCATTATCAGTGTAAATAAATTTATTTGTACATTTTATTCACTGTGTCTGTGGAATCGGATGACCACGTGTGTTTGAGATCAGATAAGGCCTCGAGCCTTTCCCACGAGTGCCAAAGACAATTCCGCCAGAGATTGGAGTCTACGCCTCGGAGTGTGAAGCTCGTTTTTGGCCATCCGTCACCCTGAGGTGTTCACAACAGGGTCGACAAGACAATACCTTCTCAAGGCACTGTGTGTGAAACGCTCAAGACTCCCTTCGCGCAACACACTCATAGTATCAGCATTTCCTTTCACACCACATTCATAATCATGACACCAATATAAACTAGAACGGCACTCAGTTGAGAGCATACCACCGCCAGGTGAACAGTTTACGTTTTGTATCCCAGAGTAGACCAGAAAATCACAATACAGAATCACATTTAATCAAAATCATCCGTCAACAACTTTTTTAGATCTTCTGCTGTATATAGTTTTTGGCCCTATCTCCCAATGGTGAAAAATGGTTTTAAAAAATTATACTTGCCGGGTCCAAATCCGGATCTTCACCAAAATCTAATCATTTCGTCCTTGTCACATACGCTACCTTTCTGCCAAATTGTCAGAATCCGTCCACAACTTTTTGAGATATTTTGTTCACAAACAAACAGACAGACAGACAGGGGTGAAAACATAACCTCCATCCACCTTTGGTGGTGGAGGTAACAATACTCACTTCAATATTATTATGTCCATCAAATTGAAGTCCATCAAATAATTCTGTGAAGAGGATGCCAAGTGCCCACACATCGACTGGGGGACCTTCGTAGCCATGCTCTGTCATCTCTGGTGCCATAAAGTGAGGTGTGCCACAGTAATCGTAAATTTTTTTACGATGTATGAAAGGTGAGGCCATGTTGAAGTCGATGACCTTGACAATCCAATTATAGCTGAAAAGCACATTTTCTGGCTGGAGAATAAACAGAAGTCAAAATGTGAAAAAACATGAAACCTTTGGTGATATATTACATTGAAGGAAAGATGTAAATGCAGTGGCTTGGGAACTGAGTACCCTCGTCCCTCCATACAAGGGGAAAGGTGACCCTCTGGACTGTGGCTCGTATCGAGCGATAAAGTTATTGGAGCATGGAATGAAGGTATTGGAAAGGGTGGTTTTTTTTTTGGTTTTTTTTTTAAGGAAGAAAGTGAAGATTGACGAAATGCAGTTTGGATTTATGCCAGGAAGAGGAACAGACAGACGCACTTTTTATTGTGAGGCAGTTGCAGGAGAAGTATATGGAGAAGAGGGAAGAAGTTGTTTCTTGGGTTTGTTGATCTGGAGAATGCATTCGATAGGGTTCCACGTGAAGTAGTGACATGGGCATTGAGGAAGTTAGGAGTGGAGGAATGGTTGATCAGAGTAGTGATGGCAATGTACAAAAGAGCGCGCACAGCTGTAAGGACGGAGGACGGGAACAGTGGTGAGTTTGAGGTGAAGGTGGGAGTGCATCAGGGGTCGGTACTAAGTCCACTACTATTTGTAGCTGTGATGGAGGTGCTGGCTCAGAACATAAAGGAGGGTTTACCTGTGTGAGTTGTTGTATGCAGATGATCTGGTGTTGATTGCCAAAAGTATGGATGGACTGAAGGAGAAGATGAACAAGTGGAAGGAATGTATGGAGACAAAAGGTCTGAAGGTGAATATCGGAAAAACGAAGGTGATGGCAAGTGGTAAAGCATGTGGTGAGGTGGAAAGAACTGGGAAGTGGCCGTGTGCTGGGTGCAGGAAGGGTGTCGGAGTGAATTCCATTCAATGTACAATGTGCGCTGAGTGGGTTCAACAAAAATGTAGTGGTTTGAGAGGGTCATTAACCAGTGTGGCAGCTAGATTCAAATGGAAGGTGTGCATAGAGGGAGCTGCAGATGGAGGAAATGTTTAATTGGATCTTGGAGATGGCGTGAAGCTGGAAGGTGTGAAAACATTTTGTTACCTTGGAGACATGCTGAATGGAGAAGGTGGATCAGACTCGGCAACGGTTGCTCGGGTGAGATGTGCATGGAAGAAGTTTCGGGAACTGAGTGGCGTGCTGACGAGGAGGGGAGTGTCATTGAAGCTGAAGGGAAAGGTGTATGCTGCATGTGTGAGAAGTGTTATGATTTATGGGAGTGAGACATGGGTAATGAACGTAGAGCAGCAACAAAGGCTGGAAAGGGTGGAAATGCGAATGGTTCGGTGGATGTGTGGAGTATCGTTGAGAGAGAGGAATACAAATGATGAATTGTGAAAGATGATGGGAATAGAGCCTGTGATGGATGCTGTGAAGAGAAGCAGGTTGAGATGGTTTGGTCATGTGTTGAGGAAGGATGAAAGTGACTGGTTGAAAAGAGTGATGGGAATGAATGTAGAAGGAAGTAGAGGACGGGGAAGACCGAGAAAGACTTGGCTGAAGATTGTCGAAGAAGAAATGCAGGCAAGGGGGTTAACAAGGGGAGATGCAGAAAATAGGGCAAAATGGAGAACATGGTCATGGGGTCCGCAAGGCTAACCCCTGCTCTTGCAGGGAAAATGGCCTTAAAATGCCTGTTGAAAGATGTAAATGCAAATGTGAAGGGAAGGCAGGAAAAAAAAATTCCAGAAAGAGAAAGGTTTTATAAAAACATCCTCTATCAATTTCTGTCAGAAGTTTACATAATATGGAGGCGGCTGAAGCCAGAGTAGAAAGTGAGGTTTGCAAACGATATCCAAATGAGGAGTACAAAGTCACAGGAAGTGAGACTTTGTTGAGCTAAATGACAGGAATCGAAGGCCACAAGATGTGGAGGTGTGAAAGGAAAGAGAAACTCAGAAGAAGTTTCACAATCTCGGTAAGGGACAATATTATATCAAGAGAAAAAGGCGATCTGAAGCAGGGAATGTGTTCTGTGTGGATAGAGATTAGGGATGGAAGAGTAGTTAGTCACGTATAATCAGGCTCTTGGTGTGACGGAAGAGTAAGATTGAAAGATTCATGAAGAATTCAAAAAGTATTGTCGTGTGGCTGGCTCAGTCAACACCGAGAGCACGCCACGGATGGATAATCGAGCTTAACGAGGCGTTTCCCAATTGATGGCGGATCATACACGAGAAGGGGATTGGGGGATTATGCCGATTACCTTCACGGTCCGATGTCTTCTCCCTGTGGAAATTAACTCACGAACGAACACGGAATTTATGGTACCAAAAACCACCTTTTAGAGGCCATTTTTCCCCGCAAAGCGGGGGTTGGCCTTTTTCGGGGACCGTGGTTGTTGTTGTTTTTTTGGTCCCCTTTTATGGTACAAATGTACCATAAAATTTATGGTACAAAAAGAAATATTTATAAAACGGAAACGAGAACAATGAAACACGACGAAAGATAAATGTTCTAAATCGGGACGGCCCCATACCTCACTTCAAATATACGGACGAAAGAATATTCAAATAAAAGAATCGTTGTGTTGTGTTCTGTGATGCGTCTTATCTGTCTGCAGCGTCGGTCGATCAGGCTCCGTCCGACGCGGCTCTGGTCAGCGTGAATCGCTTGGTGGTCCAGTCTGCTGGTGTTCCTCCGCCCTGCCGCCCCTCCCCCCCCCCCCCCATTCACCAGGCCTCTCGCGCCAAGTGAGCGAACATGCAATGGTCTCCGGGCTGCTGCAGCTTGTACGCTAGCCATTCGCAAGTGACCGCCGGGGAAGACAATCGTCGGCGCTCCGTCGTCTTTCGAAGCGAAACTCCAAAACGGGAACGAAAAGCAAGGGCAGAAGAGAGGTCCAACAGGAAGGCAGCCAACACGAGAAGGACAAAGGGAAGAGCTCAATCGGACAGACCAGAGCAAAAGGGCCAAGGGAAGAGCTCAAATGTCGATCTCCGACCACTTGCTTTGACATCCAGAACGAGAGAGAAAATGTCAGCTTCCCAGTCGTTTTTACCGATCGTCTGACGTCGGCTCTCTTCTCGAATCTTCCGATCGCGTTGGTCGCCTCTCATTGGCCGAGCGATTGGAGCCCTGCTCCCATGCCATTGGTCGGTGGCCAATCACAAGTCCTTCTTTTCTCTCCAATCGGTGCTCTTTGTGTTGTTCGCCCCTCCCCCTCCTGTCAATCAAGAGTTCTTCTAGGCGTGGCTATTGCCTGCCTTGCACGATGTCTGCCTGCCATGGCGCCATGGTACGCGGCCGCTTCCTGCTCGTCTTTCCGGTCAGTCCTTATGGTGCCGGGGAATTCATTAATGTGTGCACTAATGGGGCTATCTAATGTCCAAGAGTGCGTTGCTATAAGGGACACAGGGATGATCTAGGTCCAACACACAGGGGAATTAGCTTCGTCCTTATTCTACCTATAACCGGATCATCCTCGTATGATCACAGGTACACATTTAATCCGACAAACTTATTACAAAGGTCCGACACACAGTGGAATTAGCTTCGTCCTTATTCTCCCTCTTACCGGATCATCCTAGTATGATCACAGGTACACACTTAATCCGACAAACTTACAAATAAACATAGAACTTATTACATCGAGATCTTCAAGCACTACAGACGAAGCATGATACCTATGCAGATCGACCGAAATCTATATATGCCACCCCCAAAATTCATCAGTATTGTGGTGAGGGAAGAGTGCTGATTGTGGGTGATATTAATTTGCTAGGGATAGACTGGGTTCAGAAACGGGAAGGGCAGAGGAGGAATTTCATGATCTTCTCCAGGATTTCTTTTCAATTCAGTTCGTCGATAATCCCATGAGGAGCAGAGTGTTAGACCTCTTATGAGGTAATAATCTGAATAAGGTGGAGAAGGTTAAGGTAGAACAGCACTTATGGACAATAGACCACAAGATAGTGTGTGTAAGGGGATTCTGGGACCACCGTAAATATAAATCAAAATTACACACAAATTCCAACAGTGGGTGGCAGTAATTTTCACAGACTACAACCTGGCTGGAATGGGTATTTAATTTTGATTTCTTACTTTCTATTTATATTTGAAGTTTAAATCATTATATAATGAACACAAAAAGGGTCCATATGTGACAGATCCCAGCCTCTTTCCCTCCATTGTAGGTTTCACCCAAGAATATGAATTTTGTTCTTTCATGCGCCCTCCACTTCACACTCCCATTCCTTCCTTTGCTGCACCAAAAATGGTTTTCATTGTAGTGTTACGAAGAACGTATCACGGTCTGCACTGGTGTATTTGATTACCTTTATATCCCTGTGCACAATGTTCTGGGAGTGCATGTACTCAAAAGCATCAGCCATCTGAAGGGAGGAGGAGATGAAATAGTCAAACATGGACACAGATTGTGGTTGAGATTTTACAATTTTGAGTTCAATTATTTCTGTAATATTTCAAACCACGACATAAACATCACAATGAGGGTGGAATGAGGAATGGAATGGGTATTTTACCAACTTCTGCTCCAACCTCTGCTCCAAATGGTAACCAACTTCTGCTCACCTGTTTCATGGGAGACCACAACATTCTTTCTGGAAATTTCCTCAGAACATGAATTTGGGAAGCGAGTGAACCTGCACACAGCAGACAGAAACGTACAAGGGCAAGGCAATGAGATTTAAAAAAAAGTGTGTACAGAATCGAGGCTCGTGTAGAGCGAACACATTAAACATGAAAACATGCACAGACACACAAAACATACAATGAAGGGAGCGAGAGACAAGAGGGGAGTGAGAGGGAAGCACACAAGCGCAAAAACAGCAGAGAACAGGGACGGCGGTAGATCTGTGGAAGGTAGAGGACTGGAGAGGAGGGAATGGGGGGGGGGGGGGAGTACCCTGTATAACGCAAATGAACACTACTCGGAATTAAAGGAAATAAGTTAGAGAGATTCAAAGAGTGAGATTTGGAGTGTTTTATCTGGGATAGAAAAGATCAAGGATTTAGATGGGGTAAGATAAGAGATGGTGATGAACAGCTGTTTTGAAGACCTGGAGGGATAAGTGGGATTGAACAGAGTGTGGGAGTTTGTTGCAGAGGTGAGAGAAAAAAGGAATGAAAGAGTGAAGGTGAGCAGAGAGTATTGATTTTGGTAGTTTCACCAGAAGAGGGTTGCCTGCAAATCTTGTGCCTCCTGCAGGAATATTTGAGGTGCAAAGCACAGACAGAGCTGGGGGAGGTCGGCCGGAGAAGAGTCAATAGAAGACAGAAAGACCACCAACCGGCCTGCGGTGAGCGAATGAAAGGCCCTCAGAATCAGCTTCATCACGGGAGATTCCAATGATGCTGAAACCTTTGGATTCAACAGCGTGAAGCTGAGATAGGTGTGAGCCAGGAGCACAGGTCAGAGGGGAGAGCAGTATTCCATTGATCTGCGGATGAAAGCTTTGTACATGATGAAGAGCTCAGAGGTGTCCAAAAAGGACCTCTTATGACGGAGGATGCCCAGTCGGTGACTGGCTTTGGAGGCCAGCTTGGAAATGTGGTTTTGCCAAGAAAGATCTTGGCAGATTGTGAGACCCAAAAGCTTGAGTGACAGAATTTCTTTGAGAGGATTGTTGAGCAAGTACATGGGAGGATTGTGTTGCGGTATTTTTCGAGAGACAAAGTGAGAGTGTGAGATATGTCAGGATTGAAAGACATGTTCCACTTGTTTGACCAGTTTGTGGTTTTAACCAGGTCTGCAGAGTGAAGAATTTTGCATTTCTGAGAAAACAGGAGGAGAGGAAAAGTTATTTTGTTTTTGAAGATTTGAATGTTTCATTGCTAAAATAAACACAAAATGATGACGATAAAAATTTGCTTGCAAAATCAAAGGTCATTGAAGAGCAAGGTGATAGAGGACCACAGCTGGATACAAGTAGGGGAATGAATGAACAGTGGAAATTAACAGTTAAAGTGGACATCTTTCTGATCATTCTCAGAGAGCCTCCTCAGCGTCGACGAGTCTGGCATTTCACTCAGGCCAACTGGCACGGTCTTCAAGCAGCCATAAATCATCTGGACTGGTCTCCCATCTCTACCGCCTCAGACATCAACTCATCCTGGGAATTCTTCCAAAGTAAATTGCTCTCTCTCATGCACAGATTTATCCCATCTCGTCTTCAGTTGTCATACCTTTCCTCCCGTCCACGGTACACGGAATCTTGTCGTGAGGCTGTTGCCCAGAAATAACTTGCCTTTGCCTCCTGGAAAGCAAATCCAACGAAAGGGAAATCTCATTTCCTTTCACAAAGCCCGAAACAAGTGTGTGTCCACCCTCAGGAGAGCCAGGAAACAAAATCTCTCCATTCTCAAGACCGAACTATCAAATCTGTCTCCATCTTCCAAATCCTGGTGGCATCAGGTCAAATCTGTTTCTGGTGTTTGTTCCCCCTCCATCCCCTCCCTTACCTCAAATGGCTACACAGCTGACTCCGCACGTGAAAAAGCTGAATGCCTCAACTCTGTGTTTGCCTCCAAATCTTGTGTCCCAAACCCATCCCTCTCTGTACCCACCGTAACCAGTCGTAGCCAGATGCTCTGGGACTGTGTCCTTTCCTACTGACAAGGTGGAAAAGTTTCTTTCAACCCTCGACTCTGATTCTGCAACTGGATCTGTCGGCATCAGCCCACGGGTCCGAAAATCCTGCTTGACCGCTCTTTCCCTCCGTCTCTCTGTTCTCGTCACCCTCTCTTTTGCTCAAGGTCATCTGCCATCAGCTTGGAAATCAGCCAACATCACCACTTTACACAAAAAGGTGCAAACACAGATCCTTGCAACTACAGACCAATCAGCCTTCTCCCAATTATCAGCAAAGTCATGGAATCCATAATTGCTTTGGATATGAAATCTTTCCTCTTTTCCAATGGCTTGATCTCTGATCATCAATTTGCTTTCAGACCAGGTCACTCTACTCTGGACATGCTGCTTCTGCTGTCTCAACAATGGATGGAGGTTCTCAATGCCAAACAGGAAATTAGAGCTGTCTCCCTTGACATATCACGTGCCTTCGATACGGTCAAAAAAGAGAGAAACAGAGCGAGAGACAGAGCGAGAGACAGAGCGAGAGACAGAGCGAGAGACAGAGCGAGAGACAGAGCGAGAGACAGAGCGAGAGACAGAGCGAGAGACAGAGACAGAGCGAGAGACAGAGACAGAGACAGAGACAGAGACAGAAACAGAGACAGAGACAAAAGTATAAAAGCAAAACAAGTAATACAATGGCAGTCAACAAAAATAATTAAATCAAGGAACAGAAAAACACGAGATGTTAATTAGAGCACCAAAAAAAGTTAATCTCCCTCCACCTTACACAGGACTTCAGCTTTGCACCATTTCTGAACAAAGTGATTAACCCGAGAAGTATCTCGGTAAAAGTGAAATTCAGTTTTAAGACGGGCAAACACATGGGCTTTAAAGGCTAACAAAACACTGCATTCCGGTGAACTTATCCCAGAAACCCTACTCTTCCGTGTAATATATATCGCGAGTTTCGCCTCAGCAAGTAAGAAATTAACAATTTGAGATCCGGCACTCTCATTAGATACAGGCATGCAGTACACAAAATGATAGAAGGAAAAACAAAAACCGAAATTCCGGAAAGTATATTTCAGGAGTTGAAAAAGTGGAGCCAGCCTTTGGCATCCGACATATGCATGGAAAGTGTCCTCGGAGTGATGGCAAAAAGGGCATTCATCAGACATCACGAGGTTCAGTCTTTTGAGAAACACGTTGGAAGGCAAGGAATAATGTGCAAGCCTCCACTGTATGTTTCCGGCATGTTTAGACACAGGTGACGTGTACATGGAGGACCAGGAAGGAGAAGATGGAGCCCCTACGGGCAGAAGCTCTTTCCAGTGGGTGGTCAGTGGGCTATTGGGGTTGGCAGAAATAACAACATGAAGACATTGCACATACAGCGTAGCCTTTGCACAGGCTTGTAGAGGCTTTGTGGAAGGAGCACCAGAAAAACAAAAATCAGGGAAGTCAGGGTGCTACGTTTTTGTGTTTTGAACATCGTGCAGTGGAGGCCATGATAAATTAAAAGAGTTAAACACTTTAACAAATGAACGAAGAAGTTGTCCAATTAGTCGAGCTGAGGTAACATTGCAAACTTCCAAAATCTGGTTCGGGGTCTGCCAACCAGAGTAAGTATGGTTAACAAAGTCCTTGACAAGGAAAAAAACAGATTCAATAAAGGATTGAATTAGGGACCTACTTTGGCAGTCATGACAAAATAGGCTGTTGAAGAAAACGGGTTCACACATTAGGTTCCAAAATTTATACGTATCCTTGTTTCGTACTGGAAGGAGGCACTGTCCGGCATTCACGAGACTTCAGTAAAAGGAGGGCAGCAAGGAGATGTCTATTCGCTGCAGATCAAGTAGAAAGAGCTCAGGGCCACACCTGAGCTTACCAACTTGCTGCAACAAGCAATAAGCCAGGGGCCGCCAAGACAGGACTTCCTTGTACAGAAGTTGGCGCAAGGTGGTTAGTCGAAAAGCCAGTATTTTACTGGTCATGTCCACAAGTCCTTGACCCCCTTTATCCAGAGGGACACTTAGAAGATCAGCTCGAAGCCGGTGCATACCATTCCAGAAATAATTCACAAGGATACGCTGCAGGTTAATGACTAGCGATTTGGGCGGTTGTAAGACAGCCATCCGATGCCAGAGTTTGGAAGCAGCCAAGTTATTAATTATCAGCACTCGACCTCTATAAGACAGTAGGCTGGACAATCTTTTCCAACAATTAAGGACATGGGAAATTTGATCAACCATCTGATCCCAGTTCTTTAAGGAAAAGGTCTCATTCCCAAGAAACACACTGAGATGTTTAACACCATCATACCTCCACTGCAAAGCATTAGGCAGAAAAGGTGGGACAAATAACCCAGAAGGACCAAGACACAAGGCTTTACTCTTACTCCAATTGACAGTAGCAGAAGATGCCAAATTGAATTCACATAGAACACTTGTGAGGGAAACAATGTCAGACTGAGTGTTAACAATCACACACAGATCGTCAGCATACGCAAGCACCTTAACAGGATTAGCAAGAGGTGTCACCGAGAACCCAGAAAGTTTGTGGTGTAAGTGAATCAGCAAGGGTTCAATGGAAAGTGAATACAGGTACCCGGAGAGAGGGAAACCGTGTCTAATACCTCGCTGAATAGGAAAAGGTGAACATAAACTGTTGTTGATGTTCACCAAACTAAAGTTGTTGTGATATAGTAGGTTGCTCTTCACCAAACTAAAGTTGTTGTGATACAGCAGCTCGATACAAGAAATAAAGAAGGAACCAAACCCAAACCCCTTCAAAACTTCAAGTAAATACGAATGGTCAACACTATCAAAGGCCTTTTCCTGATCTAGAAAGATCAGCCCGGTGTTAACATTCTGACAATGACAAATCGAAATCAAATACAACAAACACAACAGGCATTTTAAGGCCATTTTCCCTGCAAGAGCGGGGGTAAGCCTTGCGGTCCCCATGACAATGTTCTCCATTTTGCCCTATTTTCTGCATCTTCCATTGCTAACCCCCTTGCCCGCATTTCTTCTTCGACCATCTTTAGCCAAGTCTTTCTCGGTCTTCCCCGTCCTCTACTTCCTTCTACATTCATTTCCATCACTCTTTTCAACCAGTCACTTTCATCCTTCGTCAACACATGACCAAACCATCTCAACCTGTTTCTCTTCACAGCATCCATCACAGGCTCTATTCCCATCATCTTTCGCAATTCATCATTTGTATTCCTCTCTCTCAACGATACTCCACACATCCACCGAACCATTCGTATTTCCACCCTTTCCAGCCTTCGTTGCTGCTCTACATTCATTACCCATGTCTCACTCCCATAAATCATAACACTTCTCACACATGCAGCATACACCTTTCCCCTCAACTTCAATGACACTCCCCTCCTCGTCAGCACGCCATTCAGTTCCCGAAACTTCTTCCATGCACATCTCACTCTAGCAACCGTTGCCGAGTCTGATCCACCTTCTCCATTCAGCATGTCTCCGAGGCAGCAAAATGTTTTCACACCTTCCAGCTTCACGCCGTCTCCAAGATCCGAATCAACATTTCCTCCATTGGCAGCTCCCTCTGTGCACACCTCACACTTGAATGTAGCTGCCACACTGGTTAATGACCCTCTCAAACCACTACATTTTTGATGAACCCACTCAGCGCACATTGTACATTGAATGGAATTCACTCCGACACCCTTCCTGCACACAGCACACAGCCACTTCCCATTCTTTCCACCTCACCACATGCTTTACCACCTGCCATCACCTTCGTTTTTCCGATATTCAGCTTCAGACCTTTTGTCTCCATGCATTCCTTCCACTTGTTCATCTCCTCCTTCAGTCCATCCATACTTTCTGCAATCAACACCAGATCATCTGCATACAACAACTCCCACGGTAAACCCTCCTTTACGTTCTGAGCAAGCACCTACATCACAGCTACAAATAGTAGTGGACTTAGTACCGACCCCTGATGCACTCCCATCTTCACCTCAAACTCACCACTGTTCCCGTCCTTCGTCCTTACAGCTGTGCGTGCTCTTTTGTACATTGCCATCACTACTCTGATCAACCATTCCTCCACTCCTAACTTCCTCAATGCCCATGCCACTACTTCACGTGGAACCCTATCGAATGCTTTCTCCAGATCAACAAACCCAAGAAACAACTTCTTCCTCTTCTCCATATACTTCTCCTGCAACTGCCTCACAATAAAAAGCACGTCTGTCGTTCCTCTTCCTGGCATAAATCCAAACTGCATTTCGTCAATCTTCACTTTCTTCCTTATTCTCCTCTCCAACACCCTTTCCAATACCTTCATTCCATGCTCCAATAACTTTATCGCTCGATACGAGCCACAGTCCAGAGGGTCACCTTTCCCCTTGTATCAAGGGACAAGGGTACTCAGTTCCCAATCCACTGGAATGCGACCTTCTTTCACCACCAGATTACAGATCTCTGTCATTCTCTTCACACCCCAATTTCCCGCTGCCTTCAACATATCTCCCACAACTCCCGTCGGCCCTCCCGCTTTTCTACTCTTCATTGCTTTTATCGCTTCCTCAACTTCCTTCTCGGTTATCTTCTCTGCAGGTCCTAAAACTGGGTTACTCTCTATGTTGCCATCCCATTCATTCTCTGCATTCAACAGTATTTCCATATATCTCTTCCATCTTCCTTTAATTCCATTTGGGTCCACAAGGATTTGTCCCACTTCATCCTTCAAGCAGCTCACCCCCATCACATCACACCTCTCTTTCGCTATCTGCTTTGCAATCGTGAATACCGCTCTCTGACCCTCTTCCGAATCCAAGCGCTCTCCGAACATTTTCCTACATGCCTCCTGTTCCTTTGCTACCTCTTTCTTTGCAGCCTTCTTGGTTGCCTTATAATTTTCATGCTCTGCTGTTTCTGCCCCCATACCCTTCACCTTCTGCCACTCCTTGAACTTCTTCCTCTTCTCGTCAATTTTCTTTCCAACTCCATCATCCCACCACCATGTTTCCAAGTGCCTCGGTGGTCCTTTTGTCCATCCACATACCTCACCAACGGCTCCCAACAGACTATCTTTCATTGACATCCAACCACTTTCAAGCTCAACCACATCATCCTCCACCATACTCAGCCTCTCTTTTAATGCCTCCCTCACTGTCACCTCTTTCAACCTCCACACCTTCATTCTCAAGGTGGTTAGTCGAAAAGCCAGTATTTTACTGGTAATGTGCACAAGTCCTTGACCTCCTTTATCCAAGGAGACACTTAGAAGATCAGCTCGAAGCCGGTGCATGCCGTTCCAAAAAAAATTAACAAGGATACGCTGCAAGTTAACGACTAGCGATTTGGGTGGTTGTAAGACAGCCATCCGATGCCAGAGTTTGGAAGCAGCCAAGTTATTAATTATCAGCACTCGACCTCTATAAGACAGCAGGCTGGACAATCTTTTCCAACAATTAAGGATATGGGAGATCTGATCAACCATCTGATCCCAGTTCTTTCTTTTTATTTTTTTTTCCTTTTTTTTTTGTGTGTGTGTACTGAATCGAGGCTCGTGAAAGAGCTAACATTTACTTCACAAACAAATCAACCAGACAAACAAAACACACAAAAAGCGGGAGCGGAAAACAAGATGGGGAGAGAAGGGGAAGCACACAAACACAACATTTGAGAGCAGGGAGATGTGTGGAAGGGAGAGGGCTTGGGGGGAGGAGGCATGGGAAGGGGGGGGGGGGTGGAGGGAGAAGTATAAAACACAAGGACACCAATGACTTCCAGGACAGAAGTTGGTATTTCAAAAAAGTGGAATTGGGGTGAAATTTGCGGGGGTAGAAAAGATCAAGGTTTTGGATGGGGGAAGATAAGAGATGGTGGTGAACAGCTGTTTTAAAGACCTGGAGGGTGGAGTGGGATTGAAGAGCGTGAGGGAGTTTGTTCCAGAGGCGGGAGAAAAGAGGAATGAAGGAGTGAAGGTGAGCAGAGAGTCTTGATTTTGGCAGTATGACCATAAGAGGGTTGCAGGCAGATCTTGTGCGACCTGTAGGAATATTTGCGGGACAGAGCCCAGAGAGAGCTGGGGGGGCAAGGCCAGAGAGGAGTCGGTAGAAGATGGAAAGACCACCAACCTGCCTGTGGTGAGTGAGTGAGAGGCCCTTGGAGTTAGCTTCATCGCGGGAGATTCCAATGATTCTGAATGCTTTGGTTTCAACAGCGTGAAGACGAGCTAGGTGTGAGGCAGGAGCACCAGCCCAGAGGGGAGAGCAGTATTCCATTGAGCTGCGGATGAAAGCCTTGTATGTGGTGAGGAGCTCAGGTGTGCCAAGGAAGGACTTCGCACGACGGAGGATGCCCAGTCGGCGACTGGCCTTGGAGGCCAGATTTGAAATGTGGTTTTCCCAGGAAAGATCATGGCAGATAGTGAGACCCAAAAGCTTGAGTGACAGAACTTCTTGGAGAGGATTATTCAGAAAGTGGATGGGAGGGTTGTCCAGTCGGTCTTTTCGGAGAGACATCGTAAGAGTGTGAGATTTGTCAGGATTGAAAGACATGTTCCACTTGTTTGCCCAGTCTGTGATTTTGTCCAGGTCTGCAGAGAGTGAGGAGGCTGCAGACTGCCGATCTGAGGGATGAAGAATGGAGCGACAGAGAGTAGAGTCATCAGCAAAGAGATAGAGGATTTTCAAGAGAGTCAGAGAGATCATTGATGAAGACCAGAAAAAGCACAGGGCCGAGAACACTGCCTTGTGGAACTCCAGCCTGAACAGGAAGAGGAGATGAGAGAAACCCATTCAGGGCCACACGTTGACTACGACTAGAGAGGAAGTCCGCCAGCCATGCGTGGAGATTTCCATGGATACCAAAAGAGGAGAGTTTGGTGAGCAGAGCGGGGTGCCAGACCGTATCGAAGGCACGTGATATGTCAAGGGAGACTGCTCTAATTTCCTGTTTGGCATTGAGGACCTCCATCCATTGTTGAGAAAGCAGAAGCAGCATTTCCAGAGTAGAGTGTCCAGGTCTGAAACCAAATTGATGATCAGAGATCAAGCCATTGGAGAAGAGGAAAGATTTCATATCTGAAGCAATGATGGATTCCATGACTTTGCTGATAATTGGGAGAAGGCTGATTGGTCTGTAGTTGCTGGGATCTGTTTTTGCACCTTTTTTGTGCAAAGCGGTGATGTTGGCAGATTTCCAAGCAGATGGAAGATGACCTTGAGCAAAAGAGAGGGTGAAGAGAACAGAGAGAGGGAGTGAAAGAGCGGAAGAACAGGATTTTAGGACCCGTGGGCTGATGTCGTCAGGTCCAGTTGCAGAATCCGAGTCGAGGGTTGACAGAAACTTTTCCACCTTGTCAGGAGGAAAGGACACAGAGTCCAGGAGCAGCTGGGTACGACTGGGTATGGTGGGTACAGAGAGCGATGGGTTTGGGACACAAGATTTAGAGGCAAACACAGAGTTGAGGCATTCAGCTTTTTCACGAGCGGAGTCAGCCGTGTGGCCATTTGAGGTGAGGGAGGGGATGGAGGGGGAACAAACACCAGAAACAGATTTGACCAGACGCCACCAGGATTTGGAAGAGGGAGACAGATAAGAGAGTTCAGTCCTGAGAACGGAGAGATATTGTTTCCTGGCTCTCCTGAGGGTGGACACACACTTGTTTTGGGCTTTGTGAAAGGAAATGAGATTTACTTCCGTTGGATTTGCTTTCCAGGAGACGAAAGCAAGTTGTTTCTGGGCAATAACCTCACCACAAGATTCCGTGTACCATGGACGGGAGGAAGGGTATGACAACAGAAGACGAGATGGGATAAATCTGTGCATGAGAGAGAGCAGTTTGCTTTGGAAGAATTCCCAGGAAGAATTTATGTCAGAGGCAGTAGAGATGGGAGACCAGTCCAGATGATTGATGGCTGCTTGAAGACCGTGCCAGTTGGCCTGAGTGAAATGCCAGACTCGCCGACGCTGAGGAAAAGGTCTCATTCCCAAGAAACACACCGAGATGTTTAACACCATCATACCTCCACTGCAAAGCATTAGGCAGGGAAGGTGGGATAAATAACCCAGAAGGACCAAGACACAAGGCTTTACTCTTACTCCAATTGACAGTAGCAGAAGATGCCAAATTGAATTCACATAGAGCACTTGTGAGGGCAGCAATGTCAGACTGAGTGTTAACAATCACACACAAATCATCAGCATACACGAGCACCTTGACAGGATTAGCAAGAGGTGTCACCAAGAACACAGAAAGTTTGTGGCCTAAGTGAATCAGCAAGGGTTCAATGGAAAGTGAATACAGGTACCCGGAAAGAGGGCAGCCTTGTCTAATACCTCGCTGAATAGGAAAAGGTGAACATAAACTGTTGTTGCTCTTCACCAAACTAAAGTTGTTGTGATACAGCAGCTTGATACAAGAAATAAAGAAGGAACCAAACCCAAACCCCTTCAAAACTTCAAGTAAATACGGATGGTCAACACTATCAAAGGCCTTTTCCTGATCTAAAAAGATCAGCCTGGTGTTAACATTCTGACAATGACAAATCGAAATCAAATCACGAAAAGAAAAATTATTGTCAAATATCGATCTGCCGGGAATACAATAAGACTGGTCGGGGGATACAACGTACTTGATTAAGGTTTTATGTGATTAGCGAGTAATTTAGACAGGATTTTGTAATCAGTACAGAGTAAAGAGATCGGGTGCCAGTTCTCAACCAGTTGAAGATCTCCCTTTTTAGGGATTAATGAAATGACGGCACGTCTGCAGCCCAAGGGAAGTTCACCAGTTTGTATGCTTTCTATGAAGACAATTAGTAGACATGGTCCCAGCAAATCCCAAAAGGTGCTGTAGAATTCCACTGGCAACCCGTCTAAGCCAGGTGCCCTGCTGGTGGGCAAGGTCTTTAAAACACTAGTGAGCTCGTCCAATGTTATTTCGCCTTCAGCAGTCGAATTCAGGGTCTCAGTAAGTGCAGGCAAGGATGCGGTAAATGAATATATGTGGTTTGGGAAAGTGTGCTTGTAGGAGTAGAGTTGAGAAAAGAAAGTCTTAATAGTAAGTTTAATGTCACTTGGATCAGTCAAAATCCTTCCGTCAGCAGAACACAAGGACAATATTTGTTTTTGTTTTTTTGAGGCAGTTTCCAGCTTGAAGAAAAGTCTGCTCGGGTTATTTAGTTGTTGCAAATGAGTCATTCTCATCCGAAGGAGTGCACCCTTTGCCCGTTCGGCCAGTAATTCATTTAACAGGGCTTTCTTTTCATACAACGTCTGCTGCTGCCCATTATTACTAGAGGAGGACACTTTGTTTTGCAAGTGAAGAATTTGTGTCTTCACCAGATCTATATTTACATCGTGATCCCGAGTACTGTGTCGTGAGAAATTGACAAAAAACTCTAATTTGAGCTTTAGCGTTGTCCCACTACTTACGTAAACACGAGAACTCTTTATCCATCGTGATGTAATGTGCCCAAAAGGCCCTAAAGGATGCAACAAAGAATTCGTTTTGAAGAAGTGTTGTGTTGAACTTCCAATAAGGGCTCACCACCTTTATGAGTGGCAATAATTGAAAATGCATAGTGACGATGTGGTGATCGGAAAACCCAGATGGGAGAATAGAGGTGTTTAAAACGAGGTTGAGGAAATGGTCAGAAACGTACAATTTATCAAGTCGAGGTAGCGACACTAAGTTGTTAGAGCAGCGACACCAAGTAAATTGTTGCTGCATCGGATGTTGCAATCTCCAAATGTCTGTCAACTTGAATCTTGATATTGAGCGAACGAGAGGTCTTGTACTGGCTGCATGTGGCTCAGCCCCATTCCTATCAAGGGAGGGGTTAAGTGTGCAATTGAAATCTCCTCCAAGACATCGAAAGTGGTCAGGGGGAACACCAGCAAGATATGAGTCAAGACAGTCAAAAAAGGAAGATCTTTCAGCATTTGTACTTGGTGCATACACATTGATTATTTTGAAAAGCTGCTGACCAACAGAGAAAGTCAGCGAAGCTAAATATCCCTTCACAATTTCTTTAAAGGAAACCGAAGTCAAGGGAAGAGTTTGCCGAAAGAAGATGGCTATCCCAGCAATTGGGCTTGATAGATTGCTAAAGAACCAATGCCCTTTAAGAAACAACTCCCACTCAGCTGAAGAACCTTCAGTAAAATGAGTTTCCTGTAACAACAAGATGTCAACCTTGTTACACTCAATTAGTTGTTTAACTTGCACTTTACGAAGAGACGTGCGACCACCGTTGATATTAAGGCTGGCAATGCGGTTTCATTTGTGATGAGACATCGGCAGGACATCAACCATGGTCTTTAAGTTCGCTCCGAGCACGACTTAGAAATTTCCTTAACCGGTGACGTTGAGGGTCTGCAACGTTGTACCGATCCGGTCTAGAAATCATTAGTCGAGTCACTTGAATGAAATCTTCTAGGACTGGAAAATGATCTTTAATTTTGACCCCCTTTTTGCGAAAACTTTTGTGTAAGAAGGCGTGAACGGCATCGGGAGATACTGAGGAATCAACCTCAAGGTTGTGAGGAGGAATATCGCTGCCTGTGTCACTTAGGGTCGAAGCAACAGAAGATGTTCCATCAGACTCGTAACCCATGCTGTCAACCACAAATTCCCGCGGTTCTTCAGTAGCAATTTGTTCGGATTCTGCAGGTACAGCCCCCTCCAGGTCACAACCAATTTGTCCATCTGGTGCATCGATTTTAACTGTGGCATCTGTGCATGGTGGGGGGGTGGGCTGGGGGGGGAAGAGGGGCTCATCGACTCTACGAGGGATCTCCGGTTCATCAAGCACAGTGGAAGTAACAGTTTCATGTGTACTCACAACAGGAGTACAGGGCTGCTCAGGAGGTGAGTCCGTGGGAATGGGTTCAGGTGGTTGTTTGGCAGGTGTTCTTACCGCTTGCGCATAGGAAGGAAACCTCTTGGGTTTCACTTGATTGTCTAATACGTCGGGCACCTCCATCGGGGCCACACAACCTGTATTCTGATCATTTGTTGCAGTGGGAACATTGGAATGGATTGACGCACTGTTTTGTTGAGGCTCAGGTAGTGGTGGTGATGATGATGATGGTGATGTCTCCTGACATTCAACCAACATCTCATCAATAATAATAGACCCTTCATTTGTACAACTATTTGATGGAACTGTACCACCTTGTGCACTTTGGATTAAAATTCCATCATTGGAAGGTAATCCATCTTTTTTCTCACTATCTTGAGGTTCCTCAGCTACTGCACCACTCGTATCCAGAACAACTACTTTGGGGGCACTAGTGGGGCCACGAGGAGCGGAGGCTCTACGTCTTTTTGCCACAGTCACAAAACCCTCCTCACTCTGTAAGGACACAGTGTCAGCGGAAACATTTGAGACACTGGGTGTCACCTCCTCCACCACACGAGGTAGTGGGTTGTTAACCGTTTTACAATCTTGATCAACGTGTCCTGATTCCCCACACGTTAAACAAGCAGCTTTCGGACAAAATCTCGTTAAATGCCCAAACGCCCCACAGAGAAAACATGTCAAGGTCGCTGATGAAGCGTATATTTGATAATCACGGTCATCAATTTTAATCTTAAATGAAATCTTTAAACCCGTATCATCCCCACGGTCTGGAAGAACCATGTGAAGCTGCCGTCGAAAGCTCATCACGTGCTTCGCTTTTTCATGGCGGCACCCGAGGGGGATCATCGAGATTCTCGAAACGATTGTACCATATCGAGACAAAACAGACACGAGTTTTTCATTGGACACGAAAGGAGGACAATTTGAAAGGATTATTTTCATTGCCGGGACATCCATCGGGGAGGCCATAACAAAGTGACCACTCTCTGTGGTTAACCCAGAACTCACGACATCGTGAACTCGATGCTCATCCGCAACGAAGACCACGACCTTCTGGTTCATACGTGACGCAGCATGTACATGTTCAATTCCGATAACCTTTCCAACCGCCAAGACGATCTCTTCGGTCGGAATCCCTTCAGGAGGGACACAAACCAGAGCATGTTTGCGGGTTAACGATTCGAATGCAGCGTCTTGCTGCGAACGAGTCGTCGCCATGACTAAAACAAAAGAACTCCGTTTTACCCGAACAACTCGGGTTGGGGAGATTTAAAAAAAAAAAAAAAAAAGGAAAAGGTAGTAATAATTAAACCAAACGAAAGAAAATAAATATGATTTGAAGTGGAACGTCGATACCCCGGCAAGATGCCCGGTTACCGACAAGGAGAAGAAAAAAAAAACGAACCCAAAATTTTATCGCGATAACCAACGCCCAGAACAGGGAAAGGCCTACCGCCAATGCCTCCAAATAGCTGCTCTCGCTCTCGCTCTCTCTCTCTCTCGTCTCGACAAAGAGAGGAAAACACGGGGAAAATTCCACAAACACGTACAAGACACAAAGGGGGCGAAGTGGGGATGGGAAGGGCGCCAACACAGCACAGTACACACAGCTCAGCGCACACAGCCGCCATGATGCCACACCCAAATCGTAGCAGGGGGCGAGAGAGAGAGATCGAGAGAGAGCAAGGGAGAGCGAGAGAGAGAGCGAGAGAGAGCGAGAGCGAGAGAGAGCGAGAGCGAGAGCGAGAGAGAGCGAGAGCGAGAGCGAGAGAGAGAGAGAGAGAGGAGAGAAAGAGAGATAAACAGAAAGAGTGAGAGAGAGAGAGAGGGGGTGGGGGGGAGGGTTAACACAAGACACTGAAAGTGAAGGATAGAATGATAAGAGGGTTCATGGACAAAGGCAAAATATTGAGGAAAGAGGAAAGGATGGAGGGTGACATGCGATGGTGGTGCACCAACTGCAATAAATCTTGGAGGGGAGAATGTGATTGAATCGTTTTCAGAGGGCAGTTACAGAAATGGGAGAAAAGAGGAACCAAAAAGTGTGTGTGGAAAGTGTGCACTGTGAGTTTAATCAGGAGGGGATAACTGGAGGAACTTGTGTCGTGAAGGAGCGGGAGACTTTTCAGTATCTTCCAAGACACTTTGTCTTTTGACAGGCCCCATAAATGAGATGAGACACTCCGTCTGTCACGTGAGGAACTGGCAATGTGTTTCAGCCTCATCACATGACATGATAATGATGTTGAGAGCTTCTTATTTAACAGAAACCAAATCAGTTTGTGATGCTGCCATTTCTTCACCTAAATGAGAGGTTGCACAATCACAAACGGGTTTCCTGGATTATGTGGAATATAAAGCTCTGACGCGGTCCCCATTGACCAACACAGACACCTTGTAGGCTATGAGTTTAAGGAATTATTTGGAATGATGGAAACCGCAGCTCAGTTTGGAAGACAGCTGTGATATGTGTTCCACATCATGGCTGATGGTGAAGCCTATAAAATCAAGAAAACGAACCACTTCCTGTGTCTGACCAGGAAAATAGATCAGTTGGTTGTTTTTGACAATCGTGCGGGAGTAACAGGGTGAAACTGAGATTTGTCAGAACTGAATGAGATGGCCCAACAATCAGACATCATAATTCATGTTTTCTAATTGCTAAATCATTTAGCTGCTCAGGTAAAATTGGACTTGATAGACACAAACAGTGGCTTTTCAGCAAAATGACGTCAGGAACCTCACCGGCTTCCACATACTCCATAACGAGGACCATGCACTCATTGTGTGGATCTTTTGTTGGGATGTCGATCAACTTCACTGAAGGGAAACAAGATGGTGGAGCACAAGTTAATCTGGCATAAGAAACTCATCCAAAGTCAAACACCTTCAAACAACATGATAAACATGCACATTTTGTGTGATGACAAGAAGTGAACAGGTGAGCGTCAACATCCTCCTTTCACCATCACCATTCATGATCTTGTCTGTAAACATTTGGGCAAAACCGCACCAATCATAAGTACATCGATAAAATAATCACAGGTTAGTGCAGGAAGTGTTGTGACCAGTATACAAAAGGTCCAAACGAGGTTGGAAGAGCGGGGGGGGGGGGGGGGGGGGTGGGGTCGTTATCTGGGTAGTGTGTGTACGGATCACAATTCGTATTGAGCAGATTTAGGTTTAGGCAAACAACTGATGATAATTATTCCGATAAGACGACATTTGGCCTACTGGTAACAGGGGCACTTCATCAACGGCACAGTCTCACTTCTGAAAGATGATGCAACCAACAGCCGCAGGCTGCATACGAAACAACAACTATTCCCATCCTTGCTAAAATCCATCCTTATTCAGCTTGTTCAGCATCTGTATCCTCTTCCCCCTTCTCTCTCAATCTTCCTTCAAGCGTGGTCCTCTTTCATCCATTACCCTGCTATCAGTGAAGTACAAGGATCTGCACACAGACTCAATGGCTCGAGTGTGCATCCTGTTAATCCTGTACACCATCCTGTCAAACCTCAAACACAAATCTTGTCTTTCTTGGTATTTGTGGAAAATTTTAGAAACCTTTGAAGTAAATAGAATTGCATTTCAATCTCAATATATATATTTATTCTCTAAAACTAGTTATTCAAGTCTCTCTGAGACAGGAATTTTGATGGTAAAATTTTATTTTATTGCAAGTAATTTTCAATTTTCTTCAGATGATAAAGAAGAACCATTCTTTTCGGCCTCAGAAAATTTCCCGACATCAAAATCTATTTTTAATGTCACCACGGTGTACAGATGTTGCAGAGAAGAACGAGTAGTCACGTGCAATTGCAGGATGCAAAATAAACGAAATACCTCAGCTGGGACGTTTGTACCAAGAAATCTTTCCTCTTCTACAATGGCTTGATCTCTGATCATCAATTTGGTTTCAGACCAGGTCACTCTACTCTGGACATGCTGCTTCTGCTGTCTCAACAATGGATGGAGGTCCTCAATGCCAAACAGGAAATTAGAGCTGTCTCCCTCGACATATCACGTGCCTTTGACACGGTCTGGCACCCCGCTCTGCTCACCAAACTCTCCTCCTTTGGTATCCATGGAAATCTCCACGCATGGCTGGCGGACTTCCTCTCTAGTCGTCGTCAACGTGTGGCCCTGAATGGGTTTCTCTCATCTCCTCTTCCTGTTCAGGCTGGAGTTCCCCAAGGCAGTGTTCTGGGCCGCGTGCTTTTTCTGGTCTTCATCAATGATCTCTCTGACTCTCTCGAAAATCCTCTCTATCTCTTTGCTGATGACTCCACTCTCTGCCGCTCCATTCCTCTTCCCTCAGATCGGCAGTCTGCTGCCTCCACACTCTCTGAAGACCTGGACAAAATCACAGACTGGTCAAACAAGTGGAACATGTCTTTCAATCCTGACAAATCTCACACTCTTACTATGTCTCTCCGAAAAGATCGACTGGACAACCCTCCCATCTACTTTCTCAACAATCCTCTCCAAGAAGTTCTGTCGCTCAAGATTTTGGGTCTCACTATCTGCCATGATCTTTCTTGGGAAAACCACATTTCCAAGCTGGCCTCCAAAGCCAGTCGCCGACTGGGCATCCTCCGTCGTGCGAAGTCCTTCCTCGGCACACCTGAGCTCCTCACCACATACAAGGCTTTCATCCGCAGCTCAATGGAATACTGTTCTCCCCTATGGGCCGGTGCTCCTGCCTCACACCTAGCTCGGCTTCACGCTGTTGAAACCAAAGCTTTCAGAATTATTGGAATCTCCCGCGATGAAGCTATCTCTGAGGGCCTTTCACTCACTCACCGCAGGCAGGTAGGTGGCCTTTCTGTCTTCTACCGACTCCTCTCCGGCCTTGCACCCCCAGCTCTCTCTGTGCTCTGTCCCCCAAATATTCCTACAGGTCGCACAAGATCTGCCAGCAACCCTCTGATGGTTAAACTGCCGAAATCTCGGCTCTCTGCTCACCTTCACTCTTTCATTCCTCTTTTCTCCCGCCTCTGGAACAAACTCCCTCACTCCCTTCAATCCCACTCCTCCCTCCAGGTCTTTAAAACAGCTGTTCACCACCATCTCTTATCTTCCCCCATCCAAAACCTTGATCTTTTCTACCCCCGCTAATTCACCCCAGATCCACCTTGTTTGAAATTCCAACTTCTTTCCTGGAAGTCCTGGCAGTGTCCATATGTTTTATACCTCTCCCACCGCCCCCTTCCCATGCCCCTCCCCCCAAAGCCCTCACCCTCTCTCAGATCTCTCGATGTCTCCATGTCTCTCGGTCCCTGCTCTCAAATGTTGTGTTTGTGTCCTTCCCCCTCTCTGCCCATCTTTTCTACCGCTCCCGATGTTATATGTTTTATGTGTCGGTTTGTCTTTCTGTGTGATTAATGTTCGCTCTTTCACGAGCCTCGATCTTGTATACAAAAAAAAAAAAAAAAAAAAAAAAATGCACAGTACAACAAATTTACCTGCACGAGTGTGCATTTTCCGGTTCGGAGGTTCGAAAATCGAAACAGATAGCTTCTTGTCACCAAATTTGTTATCCGAGTCCTTCGTAACCGCAGCCAGGTCCAAAGCAGAAGAAAAAAAGAACAGGACTTGGACTCGGAATGCTTAGACTCGGACAGGTTGGACTCTCACTCAGATTCAGAATCAGACGAGGTGGACTCGACCACAACACTGAAGGTGGTGGGTGGTGGAGCTCTGGATGTACGCAGACTCGCCTCATGACCGTCTCGCCTGGGTTGGAAACTCGGCCCAGCTATAAACTATGATCCTGGTGTTTGATTCCAAACAGGGCGATTCAATAATTGTGCCATCCCATGGAGGGAGGTTAAACTAGCATCCCGTGTACCACCCACTTGAGGTGTGGATAAGTGTCCGCCCCACTGAGCCAATACTTGGTGGAAACACCTTTGACGGCAATTACAGCTGTGAGGCTATATATAAATAAATTAATATTTTGCACATGGAGTTCATATAAGTGATCAAGACTTTGCTTATCAGAGTGATCATATTCTGTGGAATTCCATAAGATCTCAGCATCTTCCACAGGCTTGCTCTATGAACACGATCAAATTCTTTGTTGAAGTCAATGAAGTTGAAAGAAAGAGGTGTATTCCATTCTCAGCATTTATATCATTATACTATTAATAAAATTACACTCAAACTTCATTAAGTTTCAGTGAAATCCACACTTACTAATGTTTGGGTGATTTAGCGCCTTCATTATCGAAGCTTCATTCCAAAGCTGCAAAAAAAAAAAAAAAAATTAAAAGATAGAAGGAGAAAAGTGAAAGGGAAAATTCAACAAATTGCTTCAATAAGGTAGATAAAGGTGAAGTCACACCATTACAATAACCACAAGATTGTAACTCACACACACAGACGCACAGCCTCAGGCATCAAGAGAAAAAGATGTTTCACAGATAAAGGTTCTTCCAGGACAGTTCAGGGGTAAGTTAAAGTGTTTTGTTATTTCAACAGTTAAAAACACCACTATCTCCACGGAAACACAAACTTACATTCGTTGAATGTTCCAAAGTTATTGCCTTCTTCAAAGCAACCTGAAAGAGGGGACAAGAGATCGTGTTATAACATCTCAGCTACAATTTGGGAAAATGAGTAAAACATATGATATTGTTGTGTCGTGACATACAATTATTATTTCTGTTTATACTGAAGTCAACGTCGGAGCTAAATGAGAGAAAGGAACAACTTCACATAGACGAGGAATAAGGAGGGGAATCGGTAAACAATTACATCAACACACCACAAGTGAATCTAGTCCAGTGCGAGGAATGAGGGAGTAGAATGGAATGGGGGGTGGGGGGGGAGGGGGTCAGTGAGGGGCATCAAAGTGTAAATTGGGGGAAACAAAAAAAGAAAAAGCAATGGTAGGAATGAAGAAGCCCCCTCGACTTTGTGTCAAGTGGCTTTCCCCATTATGTTTGGTGAGATTTCTGACACACAACCATCATCTGTCCCAAATTACACATTATTTGTTCATTGCAATCACATGTATGATGTAATGTTCTACAGGAGTGATGTGAGGCCTGCAAGTCAACAGAAAAAGCATCGTTCATCTCATCAGAAAGAGAGAAGACATTCAGATGCAGGACAATTTCCTGATCCTTTGCTCTCATCCTTCTTCCATGTGTTCTCTGCCACGTCCCTCTACTCTGCTATCTGTATTTTCCACCATGTTCTGTTCTGTTTCTATCTCGCTCTCCCGTGTGCTGTTCCATATCCCAGTAAGTGAAATGAAGACAGAGCACGTATACCACAAGCTCGTACCTCTTCTGCTGAGTTGACATTCTTTGCTTTGTAAACAAATCCAAAACCTCCTTCTCCAATTTTGGAGATAACCTCCCACTTCCCGAACTGAAAACAAAGGCACAAACAGAGCTTCACAACAGTGCTTCTGAAATAAAATAGAAATAACAAAGCCATGTTTAAATGTTTATTTCACATCAACTCGATAATTGCCGTTGTTAATTGCTCGAGCCCTGGTGTTGGGCTAGCGGCTAGGGTGCCGGCTTAGGATCCTAGGATCCTGGGTTCGAATCTCGGTCGATCGCTGAATTAACGCCAGGGGGGTTGACTCAGCCTGTCATACTTCCGAGGTCGGCTAATTGAGTACCAGTTCACTGGTAATTCCCTGTTTGTCGTTAAAGGCGGCAAAAAGTGTTGGCGTCAGGAAGGGCATCCGGCCGTAAAACATTGCTTCAAAAAGGGGACCAAAAAACAACAACAACCACGGTTCCCGAAAAAGGCCAACCCCCGCTTTGCGGGGAAAAATGGCCTCTAAAGGTGGTTATTTTTATTTTATAACTCGATAATCATCAACATCATCATCATCATTATCATCATCATCATCATCATATTCATGTTCAATGGCGTCGTCAGAGCAGATACTTGGCCACAATGCTGGTCACGTCACCACTGCGGCTCAGGAAGCTCGGGCACGAATTTGAAATGTGTTCAGGGCGCCAGCGATAGTTTGCCTCCTCTTTGTGAAGGACACCATGGAATCTTTAATGTCCACCAACTAATTCCGGCACAAGGATGACCAGTGTAACGTCCATCCGAGTGACGGCACACGCATTGATGAATCACATGGCCTATGTAACACCGGAATGACAGTTCATAGCTGGGTTGGGATTCAAACCCAGGCTAGGCAGCTCACATCAACGACTAAGATATCTCATGGGAACTAAAAAGGAGGAAATAATTGGTATAATAAATAAATATAGCAATACCACCAATTATGTCGCAACGTAATTACACCACAACCAGGCTTGGGTCGCCTCAACTCACACTTACATCGCTTTATAAACCATATCTTTTATTCTCGAACGTTTTCAGAACTGCCAAGACTGATAGAAACGTCATACTACATCGCAAAGTACAAAATTAGGAGATTGCAAAATCGTACACAGAACAACTGTACGTTTGTGTACTTGACTACAGCTGTCATTAATCATAATAAGAGGAATATCACCGGTAAAAAGTGAAATACAATACGGGAAGTGGCGACGTTGGGAACGCGTCCCACGCTTATCTTATTAATGCTAATGACAACGAGAACGACACTCTTCGACGTCATGACGTCATGACATCGACTGATATGCCTCCACCCATATTATTGAAACATAATAAATACTTGTACCAAGTTTGATTTAAATCCCTTCAGCTGTTCTCAAGTTCTGACATTTTTACCTGACATGACCTCTGAACATTGATCTGTTGATGCCACAATCCAAACAGTTCATGTTACCATCATATTTACCAATACCAAGTTTGGTCAAAATCCCATTACTGGTTCACGAGTTGGTGCAGCAACAAAATTTTTACTTAACATGACCTGTGACCTTTGACCTCTTGACTCGAAAATCCAATCAGTAAATCTTTAAATCATCAAACATACCTGTACCAAGATTCAATTAGATCGCTTCAGTCGTTCTCAAGCTGTAGACATATTACAGACTTTGACCTTTGACCACTTGACACGAAAATCAAACAAGTTCATCTTTGCATCATAATATATAATTGTACCAACTTTGGTCAGAATCCCATCACTGGTTCACAAGTTATCGCAGTAACAGGATTTTTAACCAACATGCCCTCTGACCTTTGGTCTTTGACCTCATGACCCCAAAATCAAATCAATTCATCTTTAACTCACTATATATACGTGCACCAAGCTTGACTAAGATACGTTCAAACCTTCTCAAGTTAACGCAGTAACGAAATTCTATCTTGGACGAATGCACGGACGAACGGATGGTCATACGGACGGAGGGATGGACGGACAGCCGGACGGACAACATGAAAACATAATGCCCCCGGCAACTTTGTCCACGGAGGCATAAAAATTGTTTTGATTTACGTCGCTTTGATAATCGTCACACTTTTCAGAACGCATCCCCAATGCAAACCGAACTATAACTGTAAAAAGGGAATAGAATGGCTTGCTTACCACGACATCCCCGGAATTGTACTCTTCATGCTCCTCACTGTCAGGGCTCTCATCATCTTCACCATGATGGAGAGAACATCCTGGAAAGAAGAGGCAAAATTAACATAAAACAGATATTGTGACAGAAAAAGCTCAATGGACAGAATATCACGTGTTCAGATGTGTGTGCATTGTGCAAATTAGATATCAATTTCACAAATTAGTCTTCGTCTTCTTCTTTGCGAGCCAGGTGTTAACATCCCATATCCCCGAGTAAGAGGTCAAGGGCTCAGAACATGCAGAATTGGCCCACGTCTTTCAGGAACTGGTTGGCTCGGCCTGACATGATTGTAGTGGGTCAAGACAGGAATTTGTAGTTTGCTCAAGGTGCCGGCGTTTACTTGACAACTCTTCATTAAAGACACCAAACAAACAACAAACAACATGCATTTTAAGGCCATTTTCCCTGCAAGAGCGGAGGTTAGCCTTGCGGTCCCCATGACAATCTTCTCCATTTTGCCCTATTTTCTGCATCTCCCCTTGTTAACCCCCTTGCCCGCATTTCTTCTTCCACCATCTTCAGCCAAGTCTTTCTCGGTCTTCCCCGTCCTCTACTTCCTTCTACATTCATTTCCATCACTCTTATCAACCAATCACTTTCATCCTTCCTCAACACATGACCAAACCATCTCAACCTGTTCCTCTTCACAGCATCAATCACAGGCTCTATTCCCATCATCTTTCGCAATTCATCATTTGTCTTCCTCTCTCTCAACGATACTCCGCACATCCACCGAACCATTCACATTTCCACCCTTTCCAGCCTTCGTTGCTGCTCTACGTTCATTACCCATGTCTCGCTCCCATAAATCATAACACTTCTCACACATGCAGCACACACCTTTCCCTTCAGCTTCAACGACACTCCCCTCATCAGCACGCAACTCAGTTCCCAAAACTTCTTCCATGCACATCTCACTCTAGCAACCGTTGCCGAGTCTGATCCACCTTCTCCATTCAGCACGTCTCCAAGGTAGCAAAATGTTTTCACATCTTCCAACTTCATGCCGTCTCCAAGATCCAACTCAACATTTCCTCCATCTGCAGCTCCCTCTGTGCACACCTTACATTTGAATGTAGCTGCCACAATGGTTAATGACCCTCTCAGACCACTACATTTTTGATGAACCCACTCAGCGCACATTGTACATTGAATGGAGTTCACTCCGACACCCTTCCTGCACACAGCACATGGCCACTTCCCAGTTCTTTTTACCTCACCACATGCCTTACCACTTGCCATCACCTTCGTCTTTCCTATATTCACCTTCAGACCTTTTGTCTCCATACATTCCTTCCACTTGTTCATCTTTTCCTTCAGTCCATCCATACTTTCCACAATCAACACCAGATCATCTGCATACAACAACACCCACGGTAAACCCTCCTTTACGTTCTGAGCAAGCACCTCCATCACAGCTACAAATAGTAGTGGACTTAGTACCGACCCCTGATGCACTCCCACCTTCACCTCAAACTCACCACTGTTCCCGTCCTTCGTCCTTGCAGAAAACTCTTCATGAAAGACACCGAGAGATGTTTAATGTCTCCAAACTAATGCTACAAGACAGAATACCCAGCACAAGGTCCATCTGAGGTTCCACACATTTGTGACCAAACACACAACCTGTGAATGACCATTTGATTTTATGAAACGGATGGAATCACCAGGAAAGACATTGATCAGGCTATGCTTTCCACAGAAGCGAGGGGAAGCTGACATTCCTGGCATCAACCCTTCGTCGGACCATAAAAGCCAAAACAGTCTGACACAGGGCCTCACGAGCATGACTAGCTCTTGATTCGACAGTGCATGGTCATGATGAGAAGCAAAGCAGACTGGACAGTTCAGAGGTAAATTCGCTTCGTCTGTACAGCCCTGTTGGTCGGACCGACACGCAGGTTGGTCGGAGTGATGAAGAGAAGGACAAGTTCTGGTGTGCAATAGAGAAGCTGATGGAAAACATGAAAGATGAGGAAGTTGTTGTGGTAGGAGGAGACCTAAATGGACATGTGGGAAGGAGTATGGACGGTTTTGAGGGAGTTCATGGGGGTTACGGGTATGGTGTGAGAAATGGAGAAGGTGAAAGGATTTTGGAGTGAGAAATGGAGAAGGTGAAAGGATTTTGGAGTTTGCTGATGGAGCTTATTTGTAATACTCAGTTCCAGAAAGAGGATAATAAGCTTGTTACATACACGTCAGGTGGGTCGACGGCAACCGTTGACTACCTGCTGGTGCGTAGGCGAGATAGGGGGCAGGGGAAAGGTGACCCTCTGGAGTGTGGCTCGTACCGAGCGATAAAGTTATTGGAGCATGGAATGAAGATATTGGAAAGGGTGTTGGAGAGGAGGATAAGGAAGAAAGTGAAGATTGACGAAATGCAGTTTGGATTTATGCCAGGAAGGGGAACGACAGACGCGCTTTTTATTGTGAGGCAGTTGCAGGATAAGTACATGGAGAAGAGGAAGAAGTTGTTTCTTGGGTTTGTTGATCTGGAGAAAGCATTCAATAGGGTTCCACGTGAAGTAGTGACATGGGCATTGAGGAAGTTAGGAGTGGAGGAATGGTTGATCAGAGTAGTGATGGCAATGTACAAAAGAGCGCGCACAGCTGTAAGGACAAAGGACGGGAACAGTGGTGAGTTGGAGGTGAAGGTGGGAGTGCATCAGGGGTCGGTACCAAGTCCACTACTATTTGTAACTGTGATGGAGGTGCTGGCTCGGAACGTAGAGGAGGGTTTGCCGTGGGAGTTGTTGTACGCAGATGATCTGGTGTTGATTGCAGAAAGTATGGATGGACTGAAGGAGAAGATGAACAAGTGGAAGGAATGTATGGAGACAAAAGGTCTGAAGGTGAATATCGGAAAAACGAAGGTGATGGCAAGTGGTAAAGCATGTGGTGAGGTCGAAAGAACTGGGAAGTGGCCCTGTGCTGTGCGCGCAGGAAGGGTGTCGGAGTGAATTTCATTCAATGTACAATGTGCGCTGAGTGGGTTCATCAAAAATGTAGTGGTTTGAGAGGGTCATTAACCAGTGTGGCAGCCACATTCAAGTGCAAGGTGTTCACAGACGGAGCTGCAGATGGAGAGAACTGTTCAGTTGGATCCTGGAGACGGTGTGAAACTGGAAGGTGTGAAAACATTTTGTTACCTAGGAGACATGCTGAATGGAGAAGTTGGATCAGACTCGGCAACGGTTGCTCGAGTGAGATGTGCATGGAAGAAGTTTGGGGAACTGAGTGGCATGCTGACGAGGAGGGGAGTGTCGTTGAAGCTGAAGGGAAAGGTGTATGCTGCATGTGTGAGAAGTGTTATGATTTATGGGAGCGAGACATGGGTAATGAACGTAGAGCAGTAACGAAGGGTGGAAAGGGAGGAAATGCGAATGGTTCAGTGGATGTGTGGAGTATCGTTGAGAGAGAGGAAGACAAATGATGAATGGCGAAAGATGATGGGAATAGAGCCTGTGATTGATGCTGTGAAGAGGAACAGGTTGAGATGCTTTGGTCATGTGTTGAGGAAGGATGAAAGTGACTGGTTGAGAAGAGTGATGGAAATGAATGTAGAAGGAAGTGGAGGACGGGGAAGACCGAGAAAGGCTTGGCTAAAGATGGTCGAAGAAGAAATGCGGGCAAGGGGGTTAACAAGGGGAGATGCAGAAAATATGGCAAAACGGAAGAGATTGTCATGGGGGCCGCAAGGCGAACCCCCGCTCTCGCAGGGAAAATGGCCTAAAATGCCTGTTGTTGTCCAGCCCTGTTGGACACAGTACATTTTATAAATGGGTAATTCCCTTCAGGAAAAGGATAAAGGAATAATGGTGGAAAAAACACACAGAAATGCATCTGAAACAGTGTTGGACAACAATAATGAAGGCAAATTTAGGTTTGTAGATGGATATTAAAGGGATTTATATTGTTACGCAACCGTGATTAACACCACAGTTACGGATGGCCGATTGCGAGACTTTACACTCCCGAGGCGAAAACTCAATGGCGGATTCCAACTCAACACAAAGTTAAACGCACGGAATGGCGGACACAGCAAGTTCCCCAGCCTTATCTATTAAAATGAAACACCCAGGAAACTGCGTTCAGATATATACAGAAAATAATACAAGGATTTATTATTGAAAAGTAAAGACAGTGAAAAAGCCCGCGCCGGTAATACTAATAACTCTAATAAGCCTAAATTGGGATACCACACACAACAGATATCAAACATGATACGAGGGAGGTTAATACGAAAATAAAACGTCTTGTCATGTAAAGTGTAAACGCGGAGATCGGGCTTATCTGGCTCCTTTCGTCTTCAGTGTAACATGGCCCCGCGGCCCTCTCCGTCCGCCTCCAAGCTCCACCAGGCCTCGTCGGTTCACGGCACGCCCACACCACGAGCTCCCTTGCTCCAACGGTCCAACGCAGGGCTGCACAAAGCAAACGAACTCCACTTGACCAGGGACAGGAAGGACTCCTTTGAACTCCACTCGACTCGACTCTCTGCGGGAGTGCTGGCAGCCAAGTGCCAACTGCTGAGTGCCAACTGCTGACTGCCACTGCTGAGTGCCAACTGCCAACTGCCAACTGCCCTAAAATGGCGTCCGACCGTCGATAATATCTCTCGCCGATGACGTCACATTGGCGCACTCCTCAGCCAATAATAGCCTCCCAACTCGCCGGCTCGCCCAGGTCACGCCCTCTGCGGCATCGCTCCACGCTCCCATCCCCGACCCCGCGGTCCTTGTGTTGTAACACGTGCCAGGCGAGGTTTGTAGGCCTTGGAGGTGTAAACGGTGGCGGCCAATTGTGGCGGTATTTTTGGCCTGGTTTCCTGTCCATTTGTTCCGAAGTCATTGTCAGGGAAAGGAATTATTTAATGTTGCGCTAAGGACCTAACTAATGTTTATGTGGTTTGCAGTGCCATAATGGACAAAGGTTTGACTACTAGGTGAAACTCACAGGGGCGTTACCTTTAATCCCTCACTATTTAACACTCGAATCTCCAGGTAGATCCACAATCATACATCTTACCCCGACAAACGCCTCAACATCAAGAACTTATTACATGTAGAGTCCCTGTCACGACAGTCGAATACCTACCTATTCAGATCTACCTAGCTCTAGATGTTGCTCTACCAAATTCATAACACAGCCCCCCCCCCCCCTGGAACCGTAGCTCCTGCAAGGTTCACCACAGGCGCTACCATTCCAGCCTTAACACTTACTGTCACACACTTAATTAACCTATGAAATAAATCAGGAAGGGCTGTGGGAAGTGAGTCGGACTACCTACCTACACTTCCTTAACATGCTAAACCCCTTAACCATCATGCAAGTATGTACATTTTCTTCGTTGTTCCTGTGGAGGGAGGAAACAAACAACACACAACACTAACTTAACCACAAAACTTAACCATCTTTCCAAAAACTCAAAACTCTAACCTTTGTACATACCCCGGTCTACAGACCGCGTCCCCCGGTGGATGCCACAAGACACAACCTTACCTGCGGGGCCATCCCCAATGCATCCCCCTAAATTTCCACGGGCCCTGTCCAGATGTTACAGGTGAGTGACATCGCTCGGTGGATTTCGCCCACCTTCTTACAACACAACCCCTTAACCACTCATTCTCATTCCATAGGTCATCAAGGCATTTCAAAAATCAATAAGGTTCTTCTTAATACACCCCCCCTGCAGGACCATGGCATTGATGTCATTCACGTGTGTGTGCATTCCTCAACTAGGCAGCGGGGAGGTACCGCACAAAAAGATGGTGGGGGCGCATCAGGCTGTGGTGCCCGCAGTCCCAAAAACAAGTCAACCGACTTACAAGTTCATTGCCCCCCCCCCTTTACCTCTTGGCCCCGTGACAGCCCTACAGCCCCATTTCGCCGTTACCTCGCCAGTGAGGGTCTCCACACACACCAGGCTCCTATGCCTCCTGCTTTCGTGCAGCAACACGGGTCACCGGGGGACTTCCTCACCCCGCGGCGCCCAACCAGACCCTCCACTGACGAGCTCCAATTTCCAGTTACCACCGGCTGCCAGGGGTAATTGCCGCAGAGGGGGGGGGGGGGGGCCGCAGGCATCGCTCCTCAGAGCTTGCTCTGTACCTGCGGACACACACACCTTCCCCACCCACAAGACCCCAAAACACACTTCCTCCCCCGCTGCCATTCAATTCTCCACACAACTCAGCACAATTCAGTACAATTCCATAGATGGTGTAAAAGGTGTTACAAGGCTTGCCATGGCCTGCTACATGTGAAATCCCCCAGTTCACATTTAAACCATCACACATTTCCAAAAGCACATTTCCAAAAGCACAAGTATCACCCCTCATTATCTCCAATAATCATCACTCACTCTCCAGGTTCCACTCTCACGACCACATCAAAACACATAACCACAACACAAAAACATACGCCACCCACAAGACACTGTGTGGCTCCCATTCCATCCCCTCACCGGCCATGTCATCATTCTCACCCGCCTCCCAACTCCAAATTACATGTCCCCAATTTCCCAAAGCAAGTCCTGAAGCCTGGAACAGTACTCCTTAAAACACTCACCTCAAGTGCAGGTAGTTGCAGGTTGGTCAGGTCCAAAGTGCAATCCACCCATACAATTCCCAAAATTTCACATTGGGCCTACCAAATACTTCCAAATTTCTCTTTTGTCCCCACTACACTGGCAGGTATGTGGATCCGCATCCAACGGTGATCATCACTACACAACTACCTGTGGCCACGACAGCTCTGCACCTCTACCGTGCAAGGGTCACCGGGACAAGGTGAGCAGTCAAAACGCCAACATGGCCCATGAGTGTCCATAAGGGCGCGACCCACCATCCATCCTTCGGCCCCCCTGCGAGGAACACAGCTGCAGCAGCCCCAGCTGGCAAATGTGGTGAGCACTTGCTGCCACAACACACACTACCGCACACACAACCTCGGCCCTGGGGGGGCACGGTTGCAGTGCGTGGCATCCCTACAGCCACGTCCTCTGCAACTCCCCATCATCCCCCAGTCCGACTACAGAACTGCAGCCCCCCCCCAGTGCTCACCCACACTTGACCACACCAAGGTCCAGTCAACAGCCATGCTCCACCAGGAGACCCACCCAGAAGACATGGTCCACACACCTCGGACACGCACAGCACCACGTTGACCCTCAGGCTACACAACTACATCCCCATCATCCCGCGTCCCAAATATCAGCACAGTTGCCCCCGCAACCAGTTGAAAGCTGTGTCTTGCTACCCTATTAATTTCATCACAGCCTCCAACACTTTGGTCTACACACCTGGATCAATAATGGCGTCACTGTACAGTGTCCATCATGACATTTCAAAATCCACCCTTAAATTTGCATCTAACCCACAGATTACCCATGCCAACCATTTGTCACCTTTCACTAACCTCACCAAAGAAGGATGCTTTGCCATACACATGCCAGCCGAGCATGGCCCATATGCTCGGCTCGTTACACATCTCCCGATTCACATCCCCATGGCTCTCTTCCCAACCCGAGAGTCCATAAATCAGAACGGAGCATCTGTGGAAGGTCACTCACACCATCACGTTCCACAGATGCCCCAATGGTTGTCCGGCAGGCTATCTCCATCCCTGTCCATTCGGTTTGACCCGCGTCCATAGACCAACCACCATGCCAGGTCACCACATGCTGGTTGTCCCAGAGTCCCTGGAGGAGGGTGCCAGGCCGCATGCCCGGGTGGTCACCACATCAGTCCCAAGTTGGCCGTCCGCAGTGCCACCACCAAAGCGCGACCCACAACACCTCCCCCTAGTGGTCCTCAATATTTGCCATCCCAGGCTTGAGAAACCACCTCGGACCTCCCTGGAGGTCTTAACCCCCACCAGGGTCAGGTGACCCTGCCGGCCCGAGCCGCCGGCTCGGATGGCGCCCCGATGGACAAGGGACGCCACACTCCACCAGGCCCCCCGTGGGACCCAGGTCGTACCTCGACACCCAAGGCTGGACCCCACGTCCAAAACTCGACATCACAGCCCCCCAGCTGGCCGGCATACCCAAATTTTGAAAGAGGCAACTTTTGCCCGAGGCCATCACCCATGACCTCTCTATGTCCAAATCCCGCAGCCCGGGGACCAATCCCCACCATGGCTGCTCCAAATCAATTTCCCATTGTAATTTTATTTTAAATTTTATTTTACAAATTTTCATTCCCACTGCCAAACCGCAGCTGCAGGGAACAACCTCTGCCCCCGGTTGTTCTGCCCCTCCCTGCAGTTGATCCAAATTCCCTACAGGGACCAAATCTCCAGAAGCTCTATCTCCCGATTCTCCAAGATCCAAATCCAGCCCGGAGCCAACACACTCCCCCAAATGGTTGTCCAATTTTGGAGCCTCTGTTTCCAAATAGCAGTGTACGGTGAGCGTCCCCTCGGTCATTCCAACCACCTCCTTGGACCAACTCACCTCTTCCCCCAGACTCCTTTGGGCCTGGACAAGCTCTACCTCCATGGGACTGTCACAGGTCTCCAGCCGCTGGATCGAATCATCCTCATCCTCATCATTTCCACAAATCATTCCTGGCCCCGCCAGGCTTTGATCAATATCCCCAATAAATACCCGGTCCGGCTCTATCGCATGGACCCCCAAAAACTCTACCCCCTCTTGCTCCGCACCACCGCCCTGGTGCTGCACAATTCCAAATTCATCCCCCGGTTGGGGTGTTGTGACATCCACACGGTCCCGATAAACAACCAGGCCAGAATGTGGGAAACATTCCTCATTACAACTCTCACATTCCAAATTTCCTTCCCCGCTCACCTGTGGACACTCCACGTTTACCTGCAGGCATTCCCCATCTACCTGTACACATTCCCCATCGAACTGTGGACATTCTCCGCTCACCTGTACACTTACCACAATTGCCATTTCCCTTTTTAATCCATTAATTTGGTCACTCATATCCTTCAGTCCTTCCCTCCATTCCTTCCCCTGCGACTCCATTTTATTTTCCATCCCTTCAATTTGTTCCTCCAATCGATCACTCATTCCCTTCATTCCTTCCCTCCATTCATTCCCCTGGGACTCCATTTTATTTTCCATCCCTTTAATTTTTTTTTCCAACCCACTTTTCATTTCTCCCATATCATTACTCATTTTATTTTCCAGCCCGTCAATTTTATCATTTATTCCCCGAATTTCTGCAAGGTTTCGCTCACCCTCGGCCCTCTGAGCATTTATTAAATTTACTATGGTCTGGAGATCTATCGGGGCCGTCCCACTTGTTCCCGACTCCCCGGTAGGGGAGGGGGATAAGTTGGTGCTCGGGACGAGGGAGGTTCCAAGGCTCACCTCTACATCAAATTCCCCTATTTCCGGCTCACTCCCAACGCTGACGGAGGCCTCGCTGCGTACTTCCATCTCATCAATCTCCAACATCCGCTTTCCGGAAGATTGTTTCCCGCGCGCGTATTTATTTTAATAATTCCTGAAACAATTTAAATTTGACGAAGACGCGATATCGCGCTCCGTATGCCCAATTGATTACTAAATTTCTCCGCCTCGCCTATAAAAATTTTGCGTTCGAACGTCGGGCGCAATGTACGCCCGACCGTGTCGATGTCTCGCCGCGGACAAAAAAATTTGTCCGACGGGTTCGAATCCGACACTCCTGACACCACTTGTTACGCAACCGTGATTAACACCACAGTTACGGATGGCCGATTGCGAGACTTTACACTCCCGGGGCGAAAACTCAATGGCGGATTCCAACTCAACACAAAGTTAAACGCGCGGAATGGCGGACACAGCAAGCTCCGCAGCCTTATCTATTAAAATGAAACACCCAGGAAACTGCGTTCAGATATATACAGAAAATAATACAAGGATTTATTATTGAAAAGTAAAGACAGTGAAAAAGCCCGCGCCGGTAATACTAATAACTCTAATAAGCCTAAATTGGGATCCCACACACAACAGATATCAAACACGATACGAGGGAGGTTAATACGAAAATCACACGTCTTGTCATGTAAAGTGTAAACGCGGAGATCGGGCTTATCTGGCTCCTTTCGTCTTCAGTGTAACACGGCCCCGCGGCCCTCTCCGTCCGCCTCCAAGCTCCACCAGGCCTCGTCGGTTCACGGCACGCCCACACCACGAGCTCCCTTGCTCCAACGGTCCAATGCAGGGCTGCACAAAGCAAACGAACTCCACTTGACCAGGGACAGGAAGGACTCCTTTGAACTCCACTCGACTCGACTCTCTGCGGGAGTGCTGGCAGCCAAGTGCCAACTGCTGAGTGCCAACTGCTGACTGCCACTGCTGAGTGCCAACTGCCAACTGCCAACTGCCCTAAAATGGCGTCCGACCGTCGATAATATCTCTCGCCGATGACGTCACATTGGCGCACTCCTCAGCCAATAATAGCCTCCCAACTCGCGGGCTCGCCCAGGTCACGCCCTCCGCGGCATCGCTCCACGCTCCCATCCCCGACCCCGCGGTCCTTGTGTTGTAACACGTGCCAGGCGTGGTTTGTAGGCCTTGGAGGTGTAAACGGTGGCGGCCAATTGTGGCGGTATTTTTGGCCTGGTTTCCTGTCCATTTGTTCCGAAGTCATTGTCAGGGAAAGGAATTATTTAATGTTGCGCTAAGGACCTAACTAATGTTTATGTGGTTTGCAGTGCCATAATGGACAAAGGTTTGACTACTAGGTGAAACTCACAGGGGCGTTACCTTTAATCCCTCACTATTTAACACTCGAATCTCCAGGTAGATCCACAATCATACATCTTACCCCGACAAACGCCTCAACATCAAGAACTTATTACATGTAGAGTCCCTGTCACGACAGTCGAATACCTACCTATTCAGATCTACCTAGCTCTAGATGTTGCTCTACCAAATTCATAACAATATTTTAGAATCAGACAAAGAAGTCTTCTTCCATTTTCATACTTAGCAAAAGACACCGTTGGCTGAGAAGGCCAATCAGTATTGTTTTGTATTGGTTCAGGTGATGCTCAGTGTGGGTCCCTCTGCACTTTAGTTACACCTGTGACCGAGTGAAGCTGATAAAACACCACCATGGCATTACTGGAGGATCAAAACAAGTTTGGAGCATTCACGGAAAAGGTTACTGTGATGAGAGGAAGTTGTTTGTGTCACTGTCATGACGAACAAGCAGCCACCACAAGCAAATTGAAAAATAAACAAATCAACAACAAACATTTTCAGGTCTCTCTTGTTGTACTTGTCAATGAGACGATAATTTATTTTGTGAAATGATTAATTCTCAAAACTCACCAGTTGGCGGCTCTTCATCAACAGATACATTTGTGACTTGGGGTTCAGCATCCTCTTCCTCAGCAGATATATTTGTGACTTGGGGTTCAGCATCCTCTTCCTCAGCAGATACATTTGTGACTTGGGGTTCAGCATCCTCTTCCTCAGCAGATACATTTGTGACTTGGGGTTCAGCATCCTCTTCATCAACAGATATATTTGTGACTTGGGGTTCAGCATCCTCTTCATCAACAGATATATTTGTGACTTGGGGTTCAGCATCCTCTTCATCAACAGATATATTTGTGACTTGGGGTTCAGCATCCTCTTCATCAGCAGATATATTTGTGATTTGGGGTTCAGCATCCTCTTCCTCAGCAGATATATTTGTGACTTGGGGTTCAGCATCCTCTTCATCAGCAGATATATTTGTGACTTGGTGTTCAGCATCCTCTTCATCAACAGATACATTTATCACTTTCGGCTCAGCATACCTGCAGAAAATAAAGATTTTGCAAAGGTGTCGTTAAATAAATGTCACAAATAAGAAACAATGCGAGAATAAAAATGCAGTCAGGCAGGTGAAAATCAGACTGCATCAGGTATTTGTGTTTTCTACATTCAGACAGCAAACAACACCACTACCCTGTGCTACCCTACCAAGCATCTTCAAATGCAGTTGACAATGAAGCCAATAAATGTCACGTGGTAAAGAGGGGGTGAAGATCACTAAATATATATATTTTTAAACCACACTTTTTTCTTTCCCCTTCGTGTCGCTAGCTGCTACACTCACCTCTGAGCTGTCTAGCCTGGGATAGAATCCCTGCTCAGCAATATGCTGCCATCCTGGTAATTCACAGAAAGGATGATTCATTTTTCAACACTAACACAAGTGCAAAAAGTGGTTTTTCAACACTAACACAAGTGCGAAAAGTGGTTTTTCAACACTAACACAACTGCGAAAAGTGTTTTTTCCACACTAATACAACTGCAAAAGTGGTTTCCTGCACCAACACAAGTGTGAAAAGTGGTTTTTCAACACTAACTCAAGTGCGAAAAGTGGTTTTTCAACACTAACACAATTGCGAAAAGTGGTTTTTCAACACTAACACAAGTGCGAAAAGTGTTTTTTCCACACTAATACAAGTGCAAAAGTGGTTTCCTGCACCAACACAAGTGCGAAAAGTGGTTTTTCAACACTAACACAAGTGCGAAAAGTGGTTTTTCAACACTAACACAAGTGCGAAAAGTGGTTTTTCAACACTAACACAAGTGCGAAAAGTGTTTTTTCCACACTAATACAAGTGCAAAAGTGGTTTCCTGCACCAACACAAGTGCGAAAAGTGGTTTTTCAACACTAACACAAGTGCGAAAAGTGGTTTTTCAACACTAACACAACTGCGAAAAGTGGTTTTTCAACACTAACACAAGTGCGAAAAGTGTTTTTTCCACACTAATACAAGTGCAAAAGTGGTTTCCTGCACCACACAAGTGCGAAAAGTGGTTTTTCAACACTAACACAAGTGCGAAAAGTGTTTTTTCCACACTAATACAAGTGCAAAAGTGGTTTCCTGCACCAACACAAGTGCGAAAAGTGGTTTTTCAACACTAACACAAGTGCGAAAAGTGGTTTTTCAACACTAACACAAGTGCGAAAAGTGTTTTTTCCACACTAATACAAGTGCAAAAGTGGTTTCCTGCACCAACACAAGTGCGAAAAGTGGTTTTTCAACACTAACACAAGTGCGAAAAGTGGTTTTTCAACACTAACACAACTGCGAAAAGTGGTTTTTCAACACTAACACAAGTGCGAAAAGTGGTTTTTCAACACTAACACAACTGCGAAAAGTGTTTTTTCCACACTAATACAACTGCAAAAGTGGTTTCCTGCACCAACACAAGTGCGAAAAGTGGTTTTTCAACACTAACTCAAGTGCGAAAAGTGGTTTTTCAACACTAACACAATTGCGAAAAGTGGTTTTTCAACACTAACACAAGTGCGAAAAGTGTTTTTTCCACACTAATACAAGTGCAAAAGTGGTTTCCTGCACCAACACAAGTGCGAAAAGTGGTTTTTCAACACTAACACAAGTGCGAAAAGTGGTTTTTCAACACTAACACAAGTGCGAAAAGTGGTTTTTCAACACTAACACAAGTGCGAAAAGTGGTTTTTCAACACTAACACAACTGCGAAAAGTGGTTTTTCAACACTAACACAAGTGCGAAAAGTGTTTTTTCCACACTAATACAAGTGCAAAAGTGGTTTCCTGCACCAACACAAGTGCGAAAAGTGTTTTTTCCACACTAATACAAGTGCAAAAGTGGTTTCCTGCACCAACACAAGTGCGAAAAGTGGTTTTTCAACACTAACACAAGTGCGAAAAGTGTTTTTTCAACACTAACACAACTGCGAAAAGTGGTTTTTCAACACTAACACAAGTGCGAAAAGTGTTTTTTCCACACTAATACAAGTGCAAAAGTGGTTTCCTGCACCACACAAGTGCGAAAAGTGGTTTTTCAACACTAACACAAGTGCGAAAAGTGTTTTTTCCACACTAATACAAGTGCAAAAGTGGTTTCCTGCACCAACACAAGTGCGAAAAGTGGTTTTTCAACACTAACACAAGTGCGAAAAGTGGTTTTTCAACACTAACACAAGTGCGAAAAGTGTTTTTTCCACACTAATACAAGTGCAAAAGTGGTTTCCTGCACCAACACAAGTGCGAAAAGTGGTTTTTCAACACTAACACAAGTGCGAAAAGTGGTTTTTCAACACTAACACAAGTGCAAAAAGTGGTTTTTCAACACTAACACAAGTGCGAAAAGTGTTTTTTCCACACTAATACAAGTGCAAAAGTGGTTTCCTGCACCAACACAAGTGCGAAAAGTGATTTTTCAACACTAACTCAAGTGCGAAAAGTGGTTTTTCAACACTAACACAATTGCGAAAAGTGGTTTTTCAACACTAACACAAGTGCGAAAAGTGTTTTTTCCACACTAATACAAGTGCAAAAGTGGTTTCCTGCACCAACACAAGTGCGAAATGTGGTTTTTCAACACTAACACAAGTGCGAAAAGTGGTTTTTCAACACTAACACAAGTGCGAAAAGTGGTTTTTCAACACTAACACAAGTGCGAAAAGTGTTTTTTCCACACTAATACAAGTGCAAAAGTGGTTTCCTGCACCAACACAAGTGCGAAAAGTGATTTTTCAACACTAACACAAGTGCAAAAAGTGGTTTTTCAACACTAACACAAGTGCAAAAAGTGTTTTTTCCACACTAATACAAGTGCAAATGTGGTTTCCTGCACCAACACAAGTGCGAAAAGTGGTTTTTCAACACTAACACAAGTGCGAAAAGTGGTTTTTCAACACTAACACAAGTTCCAAAAGTGGTTTTTCAACACTATCGCAAGTGCAAAAAGTGTTTTTTCCACACTAATACAAGTGCAAATGTGGTTTCCTGCACCAACACAAGTGCGAAAAGTGGTTTTTCAACACTAACACAAGTGCGAAAAGTGGTTTTTCAACACTAACACAAGTGTGAAAAGTGTTTTTTCCACACTAATACAACTGCAAAAGTGGTTTCCTGCACCAACACAAGTGCGAAAAGTGGTTTTTCAACACTAACACAAGTGCGAAAAGTGGTTTTTCAACACTAACACAAGTGCGAAAAGTGTTTTTTCCACACTAATACAAGTGCAAAAGTGGTTTCCTGCAACAACACAAGTGCGAAAAGTGGTTTTTCAACACTAACACAAGTGCGAAAAGTGGTTTTTCAACACTAACACAAGTGCGAAAAGTGGTTTTTCAACACTAACACAAGTGCGAAAAGTGTTTTTTCCACACTAATACAAGTGCAAAAGTGGTTTCCTGCACCAACACAAGTGCGAAAAGTGGTTTTTCAACACTAACACAAGTGCGAAAAGTGGTTTTTCAACACTAACACAACTGCGAAAAGTGGTTTTTCAACACTAACACAAGTGCGAAAAGTGGTTTTTCAACACTAACACAACTGCGAAAAGTGTTTTTTCCACACTAATACAACTGCAAAAGTGGTTTCCTGCACCAACACAAGTGCGAAAAGTGGTTTTTCAACACTAACTCAAGTGCGAAAAGTGGTTTTTCAACACTAACACAATTGCGAAAAGTGGTTTTTCAACACTAACACAAGTGTGAAAAGTGTTTTTTCCACACTAATACAAGTGCAAAAGTGGTTTCCTGCACCAACACAAGTGCGAAAAGTGGTTTTTCAACACTAACACAAGTGCGAAAAGTGGTTTTTCAACACTAACACAAGTGCGAAAAGTGGTTTTTCAACACTAACACAAGTGCGAAAAGTGTTTTTTCCACACTAATACAAGTGCAAAAGTGGTTTCCTGCACCAACACAAGTGCGAAAAGTGGTTTTTCAACACTAACACAAGTGCGAAAAGTGGTTTTTCAACACTAACACAACTGCGAAAAGTGGTTTTTCAACACTAACACAAGTGCGAAAAGTGGTTTTTCAACACTAACACAACTGCGAAAAGTGTTTTTTCCACACTAATACAACTGCAAAAGTGGTTTCCTGCACCAACACAAGTGCGAAAAGTGGTTTTTCAACACTAACTCAAGTGCGAAAAGTGGTTTTTCAACACTAACACAATTGCGAAAAGTGGTTTTTCAACACTAACACAAGTGCGAAAAGTGTTTTTTCCACACTAATACAAGTGCAAAAGTGGTTTCCTGCACCAACACAAGTGCGAAAAGTGGTTTTTCAACACTAACACAAGTGCGAAAAGTGGTTTTTCAACACTAACACAAGTGCGAAAAGTGGTTTTTCAACACTAACACAAGTGCGAAAAGTGTTTTTTCCACACTAATACAAGTGCAAAAGTGGTTTCCTGCACCAACACAAGTGCGAAAAGTGATTTTTCAACACTAACACAAGTGCAAAAAGTGGTTTTTCAACACTAACACAAGTGCAAAAAGTGTTTTTTCCACACTAATACAAGTGCAAATGTGGTTTCCTGCACCAACACAAGTGTGAAAAGTGGTTTTTCAACACTAACACAAGTGCGAAAAGTGGTTTTTCAACACTAACACAAGTTCCAAAAGTGGTTTTTCAACACTATCGCAAGTGCAAAAAGTGTTTTTTCCACACTAATACAAGTGCAAATGTGGTTTCCTGCACCAACACAAGTGCGAAAAGTGGTTTTTCAACACTAACACAAGTGCGAAAAGTGGTTTTTCAACACTAACACAAGTGTGAAAAGTGTTTTTTCCACACTAATACAACTGCAAAAGTGGTTTCCTGCACCAACACAAGTGCGAAAAGTGGTTTTTCAACACTAACTCAAGTGCGAAAAGTGGTTTTTCAACACTAACACAAGTGCGAAAAGTGTTTTTTCCACACTAATACAAGTGCAAAAGTGGTTTCCTGCAACAACACAAGTGCGAAAAGTGGTTTTTCAACACTAACACAAGTGCGAAAAGTGGTTTTTCAACACTAACACAAGTGCGAAAAGTGGTTTTTCAACACTAACACAAGTGCGAAAAGTGTTTTTTCCACACTAATACAAATGCAAAAGTGGTTTCCTGCACCAACACAAGTGCAAAAAGTGGTTTTTCAACACTAACACAAGTGCGAAAAGTGGTTTTTCAACACTAACACAACTGCGAAAAGAGGTTTTTCAACACTAACACAAGTGCGAAAAGTGGTTTTTCAACACTAACACAACTGCGAAAAGTGTTTTTTCCACACTAATACAACTGCAAAAGTGGTTTCCTGCACCAACACAAGTGCGAAAAGTGGTTTTTCAACACTAACACAAGTGCGAAAAGTGGTTTTTCAACACCAACACAAGTGCGAAAAGTGGTTTTTCAACACTAACACAAGTGCGAAAAGTGGTTTTTAAACACTAACACAAGTGCGAAAAGTGTTTTTTCCACACTAATACAAGTGCAAAAGTGGTTTCCTGCACCAACACAAGTGCAAAAAGTGGTTTTTCAACACTAACACAAGTGCGAAAAGTGGTTTTTCAACACTAACACAACTGCGAAAAGTGTTTTTTCCACACTAATACAACTGCAAAAGTGGTTTCCTGCACCAACACAAGTGCGAAAAGTGGTTTTTCAACACTAACACAAGTGCGAAAAGTGGTTTTTCAACACTAACACAAGTGCGAAAAGTGGTTTTTAAACACTAACACAAGTGCGAAAGTGTTTTTTCCACACTAATACAAGTGCAAAAGTGGTTTCCTGCACCGACACAAGTGCAAAAAGTGGTTTTTCAACACTAACACAAGTGCGAAAAGTGGTTTTTCAACACTAACACAAGTGCGAAAAGAGGTTTTTCAACACAATCACAAGTGCAAAAAGTGTTTTTTCCACACTTATACAAGTGCAAAAGTGGTTTCCTGCACCAATACAAGTGCGAAAAGTGGTTTTTCAACACTAACACAAGTGCGAAAAGTGTTTTTTCCACACTAATACAAGTGCAAATGTGGTTTCCTGCACCAACACAAGTGCTAAAAGTGGTTTTTCAACACTAACACGAGTGCGAAAAGTGGTTTTTCAACACTAACACAAGTGTGAAAAGTGTTTTTTCCACACTAATACAACTGCAAAAGTGGTTTCCTGCACCAACACAAGTGCGAAAAGTGGTTTTTCAACACTAACACAAGTGCGAAAAGTGGTTTTTCAACACTAACACAAGTGCGAAAAGTGTTTTTTCCACACTAATACAAGTGCAAAAGTGGTTTCCTGCAACAACACAAGTGCGAAAAGTGGTTTTTCAACACTAACACAAGTGCGAAAAGTGGTTTTTCAACACTAACACAAGTGCGAAAAGTGGTTTTTCAACACTAACACAAGTGCGAAAAGTGTTTTTTCCACACTAATACAAGTGCAAAAGTGGTTTCCTGCACCAACACAAGTGCGAAAAGTGGTTTTTCAACACTAACACAAGTGCGAAAAGTGGTTTTTCAACACTAACACAACTGCGAAAAGTGGTTTTTCAACACTAACACAAGTGCGAAAAGTGGTTTTTCAACACTAACACAACTGCGAAAAGTGTTTTTTCCACACTAATACAACTGCAAAAGTGGTTTCCTGCACCAACACAAGTGCGAAAAGTGGTTTTTCAACACTAACACAAGTGCGAAAAGTGGTTTTTCAACACTAACACAAGTGCGAAAAGTGGTTTTTCAACACTAACACAAGTGCGAAAAGTGGTTTTTAAACACTAACACAAGTGCGAAAAGTGTTTTTTCCACACTAATACAAGTGCAAAAGTGGTTTCCTGCACCAACACAAGTGCAAAAAGTGGTTTTTCAACACTAACACAAGTGCGAAAAGTGGTTTTTCAACACTAACACAACTGCGAAAAGTGTTTTTTCCACACTAATACAACTGCAAAAGTGGTTTCCTGCACCAACACAAGTGCGAAAAGTGGTTTTTCAACACTAACACAAGTGCGAAAAGTGGTTTTTCAACACTAATACAAGTGCGAAAAGTGGTTTTTCAACACTAACACAAGTGCGAAAAGTGGTTTTTAAACACTAACACAAGTGCGAAAAGTGTTTTTTCCACACTAATACAAGTGCAAAAGTGGTTTCCTGCACCAACACAAGTGCAAAAAGTGGTTTTTCAACACTAACACAAGTGCGAAAAGTCGTTTTTCAACACTAACACAAGTGCGAAAAGAGGTTTTTCAACACAATCACAAGTGCAAAAAGTGTTTTTTCCACACTTATACAAGTGCAAAAGTGGTTTCCTGCACCAATACAAGTGCGAAAAGTGGTTTTTCAACACTAACACAAGTGCGAAAAGTGTTTTTTCCACACTAATACAAGCGCAAAAGTGGTTTCCTGCACCAACACAAGTGCGAAAAGTGGTTTTTCAACACTAACACAAGTGCGAAAAGTGGTTTTTCAACACTAACACAAGTGTGAAAAGTGTTTTTTCCACACTAATACAAGTGCAAAAGTGGTTTCCTGCACCAACACAAGTGCGAAAAGTGGTTTTTCAACACTAACACAAGTGCGAAAAGTGGTTTTTCAACACTAACACAAGTGCAAAAAGTGGTTTTCAACACTAACACAAGTGCGAAAAGTGTTTTTTCCACACTAATACAAGTGCAAAAGTGGTTTCCTGCACCAACACAAGTGCGAAAAGTGGTTTTTCAACACTAACTCAAGTGCGAAAAGTGGTTTTTCAACACTATCACAATTGCGAAAAGTGGTTTTTCAACATTAACACAAGTGCGAAAAGTGTTTTTTCCACACTAATACAAGTGCAAAAGTGGTTTCCTGCACCAACACAAGTGCGAAAAGTGGTTTTTCAACACTAACACAAGTGCGAAAAGTGGTTTTTCAACACTAACACAAGTGCGAAAAGTGTTTTTTCCACACTAATACAAGTGCAAAAGTGGTTTCCTGCACCAAGACAAGTGCGAAAAGTGGTTTTTCAACACTAACTCAAGTGCGAAAAGTGGTTTTTCAACACTAACACAATTGCGAAAAGTGGTTTTTCAACACTAACACAAGTGCGAAAAGTGTTTTTTCCACACTAATACAAGTGCAAAAGTGGTTTCCTGCACCAACACAAGTGCGAAAAGTGGTTTTTCAACACTAACACAAGTGCGAAAAGTGGTTTTTCAACACTAACACAAGTGCGAAAAGTGGTTTTTCAACACTAACACAAGTGCGAAAAGTGTTTTTTCCACACTAATACAAGTGCAAAAGTGGTTTCCTGCACCAACACAAGTGCGAAAAGTGATTTTTCAACACTAACACAAGTGCAAAAAGTGGTTTTTCAACACTAACACAAGTGCAAAAAGTGTTTTTTCCACACTAATACAAGTGCAAATGTGGTTTCCTGCACCAACACAAGTGCGAAAAGTGGTTTTTCAACACTAACACAAGTGCGAAAAGTGGTTTTTCAACACTAACACAAGTTCCAAAAGTGGTTTTTCAACACTATCGCAAGTGCAAAAAGTGTTTTTTCCACACTAATACAAGTGCAAATGTGGTTTCCTGCACCAACACAAGTGCGAAAAGTGGTTTTTCAACACTAACACAAGTGCGAAAAGTGGTTTTTCAACACTAACACAAGTGTGAAAAGTGTTTTTTCCACACTAATACAACTGCAAAAGTGGTTTCCTGCACCAACACAAGTGCGAAAAGTGTTTTTTCCACACTAATACAAGTGCAAAAGTGGTTTCCTGCAACAACACAAGTGCGAAAAGTGGTTTTTCAACACTAACACAAGTGCGAAAAGTGGTTTTTCAACACTAACACAAGTGCGAAAAGTGGTTTTTCAACACTAACACAAGTGCGAAAAGTGTTTTTTCCACACTAATACAAGTGCAAAAGTGGTTTCCTGCACCAACACAAGTGCGAAAAGTGGTTTTTCAACACTAACACAAGTGCGAAAAGTGGTTTTTCAACACTAACACAACTGCGAAAAGTGGTTTTTCAACACTAACACAAGTGCGAAAAGTGGTTTTTCAACACTAACACAACTGCGAAAAGTGTTTTTTCCACACTAATACAACTGCAAAAGTGGTTTCCTGCACCAACACAAGTGCGAAAAGTGGTTTTTCAACACTAACTCAAGTGCGAAAAGTGGTTTTTCAACACTAACACAATTGCGAAAAGTGGTTTTTCAACACTAACACAAGTGCGAAAAGTGTTTTTTCCACACTAATACAAGTGCAAAAGTGGTTTCCTGCAACAACACAAGTGCGAAAAGTGGTTTTTCAACACTAACACAAGTGCGAAAAGTGGTTTTTCAACACTAACACAAGTGCGAAAAGTGGTTTTTCAACACTAACACAAGTGCGAAAAGTGTTTTTTCCACACTAATACAAGTGCAAAAGTGGTTTCCTGCACCAACACAAGTGCGAAAAGTGGTTTTTCAACACTAACACAAGTGCGAAAAGTGGTTTTTCAACACTAACACAACTGCGAAAAGTGGTTTTTCAACACTAACACAAGTGCGAAAAGTGGTTTTTCAACACTAACACAACTGCGAAAAGTGTTTTTTCCACACTAATACAACTGCAAAAGTGGTTTCCTGCACCAACACAAGTGCGAAAAGTGGTTTTTCAACACTAACTCAAGTGCGAAAAGTGGTTTTTCAACACTAACACAATTGCGAAAAGTGGTTTTTCAACACTAACACAAGTGTGAAAAGTGTTTTTTCCACACTAATACAAGTGCAAAAGTGGTTTCCTGCACCAACACAAGTGCGAAAAGTGGTTTTTCAACACTAACACAAGTGCGAAAAGTGGTTTTTCAACACTAACACAAGTGCGAAAAGTGGTTTTTCAACACTAACACAAGTGCGAAAAGTGTTTTTTCCACACTAATACAAGTGCAAAAGTGGTTTCCTGCACCAACACAAGTGCGAAAAGTGGTTTTTCAACACTAACACAAGTGCGAAAAGTGGTTTTTCAACACTAACACAACTGCGAAAAGTGGTTTTTCAACACTAACACAAGTGCGAAAAGTGGTTTTTCAACACTAACACAACTGCGAAAAGTGTTTTTTCCACACTAATACAACTGCAAAAGTGGTTTCCTGCACCAACACAAGTGCGAAAAGTGGTTTTTCAACACTAACTCATGTGCGAAAAGTGGTTTTTCAACACTAACACAATTGCGAAAAGTGGTTTTTCAACACTAACACAAGTGCGAAAAGTGTTTTTTCCACACTAATACAAGTGCAAAAGTGGTTTCCTGCACCAACACAAGTGCGAAAAGTGGTTTTTCAACACTAACACAAGTGCGAAAAGTGGTTTTTCAACACTAACACAAGTGCGAAAAGTGGTTTTTCAACACTAACACAAGTGCGAAAAGTGTTTTTTCCACACTAATACAAGTGCAAAAGTGGTTTCCTGCACCAACACAAGTGCGAAAAGTGATTTTTCAACACTAACACAAGTGCAAAAAGTGGTTTTTCAACACTAACACAAGTGCAAAAAGTGTTTTTTCCACACTAATACAAGTGCAAATGTGGTTTCCTGCACCAACACAAGTGTGAAAAGTGGTTTTTCAACACTAACACAAGTGCGAAAAGTGGTTTTTCAACACTAACACAAGTTCCAAAAGTGGTTTTTCAACACTATCGCAAGTGCAAAAAGTGTTTTTTCCACACTAATACAAGTGCAAATGTGGTTTCCTGCACCAACACAAGTGCGAAAAGTGGTTTTTCAACACTAACACAAGTGCGAAAAGTGGTTTTTCAACACTAACACAAGTGTGAAAAGTGTTTTTTCCACACTAATACAACTGCAAAAGTGGTTTCCTGCACCAACACAAGTGCGAAAAGTGGTTTTTCAACACTAACACAAGTGCGAAAAGTGGTTTTTCAACACTAACACAAGTGCGAAAAGTGTTTTTTCCACACTAATACAAGTGCAAAAGTGGTTTCCTGCAACAACACAAGTGCGAAAAGTGGTTTTTCAACACTAACACAAGTGCGAAAAGTGGTTTTTCAACACTAACACAAGTGCGAAAAGTGGTTTTTCAACACTAACACAAGTGCGAAAAGTGTTTTTTCCACACTAATACAAGTGCAAAAGTGGTTTCCTGCACCAACACAAGTGCAAAAAGTGGTTTTTCAACACTAACACAAGTGCGAAAAGTGGTTTTTCAACACTAACACAACTGCGAAAAGTGGTTTTTCAACACTAACACAAGTGCGAAAAGTGGTTTTTCAACACTAACACAACTGCGAAAAGTGTTTTTTCCACACTAATACAACTGCAAAAGTGGTTTCCTGCACCAACACAAGTGCGAAAAGTGGTTTTTCAACACTAACACAAGTGCGAAAAGTGGTTTTTCAACACCAACACAAGTGCGAAAAGTGGTTTTTCAACACTAACACAAGTGCGAAAAGTGGTTTTTAAACACTAACACAAGTGCGAAAAGTGTTTTTTCCACACTAATACAAGTGCAAAAGTGGTTTCCTGCACCAACACAAGTGCAAAAAGTGGTTTTTCAACACTAACACAAGTGCGAAAAGTGGTTTTTCAACACTAACACAACTGCGAAAAGTGTTTTTTCCACACTAATACAACTGCAAAAGTGGTTTCCTGCACCAACACAAGTGCGAAAAGTGGTTTTTCAACACTAACACAAGTGCGAAAAGTGGTTTTTCAACACTAACACAAGTGCGAAAAGTGGTTTTTAAACACTAACACAAGTGCGAAAAGTGTTTTTTCCACACTAATACAAGTGCAAAAGTGGTTTCCTGCACCGACACAAGTGCAAAAAGTGGTTTTTCAACACTAACACAAGTGCGAAAAGTGGTTTTTCAACACTAACACAAGTGCGAAAAGAGGTTTTTCAACACAATCACAAGTGCAAAAAGTGTTTTTTCCACACTTATACAAGTGCAAAAGTGGTTTCCTGCACCAATACAAGTGCGAAAAGTGGTTTTTCAACACTAACACAAGTGCGAAAAGTGTTTTTTCCACACTAATACAAGTGCAAATGTGGTTTCCTGCACCAACACAAGTGCTAAAAGTGGTTTTTCAACACTAACACGAGTGCGAAAAGTGGTTTTTCAACACTAACACAAGTGTGAAAAGTGTTTTTTCCACACTAATACAACTGCAAAAGTGGTTTCCTGCACCAACACAAGTGCGAAAAGTGGTTTTTCAACACTAACACAAGTGCGAAAAGTGGTTTTTCAACACTAACACAAGTGCGAAAAGTGTTTTTTCCACACTAATACAAGTGCAAAAGTGGTTTCCTGCAACAACACAAGTGCGAAAAGTGGTTTTTCAACACTAACACAAGTGCGAAAAGTGGTTTTTCAACACTAACACAAGTGCGAAAAGTGGTTTTTCAACACTAACACAAGTGCGAAAAGTGTTTTTTCCACACTAATACAAGTGCAAAAGTAGTTTCCTGCACCAACACAAGTGCGAAAAGTGCTTTTTCAACACTAACACAAGTGCGAAAAGTGGTTTTTCAACACTAACACAACTGCGAAAAGTGGTTTTTCAACACTAACACAAGTGCGAAAAGTGGTTTTTCAACACTAACACAACTGCGAAAAGTGTTTTTTCCACACTAATACAACTGCAAAAGTGGTTTCCTGCACCAACACAAGTGCGAAAAGTGGTTTTTCAACACTAACACAAGTGCGAAAAGTGGTTTTTCAACACTAACACAAGTGCGAAAAGTGGTTTTTCAACACTAACACAAGTGCGAAAAGTGGTTTTTAAACACTAACACAAGTGCGAAAAGTGTTTTTTCCACACTAATACAAGTGCAAAAGTGGTTTCCTGCACCAACACAAGTGCAAAAAGTGGTTTTTCAACACTAACACAAGTGCGAAAAGTGGTTTTTCAACACTAACACAACTGCGAAAAGTGTTTTTTCCACACTAATACAACTGCAAAAGTGGTTTCCTGCACCAACACAAGTGCGAAAAGTGGTTTTTCAACACTAACACAAGTGCGAAAAGTGGTTTTTCAACACTAATACAAGTGCGAAAAGTGGTTTTTCAACACTAACACAAGTGCGAAAAGTGGTTTTTAAACACTAACACAAGTGCGAAAAGTGTTTTTTCCACACTAATACAAGTGCAAAAGTGGTTTCCTGCACCAACACAAGTGCAAAAAGTGGTTTTTCAACACTAACACAAGTGCGAAAAGTCGTTTTTCAACACTAACACAAGTGCGAAAAGAGGTTTTTCAACACAATCACAAGTGCAAAAAGTGTTTTTTCCACACTTATACAAGTGCAAAAGTGGTTTCCTGCACCAATACAAGTGCGAAAAGTGGTTTTTCAACACTAACACAAGTGCGAAAAGTGTTTTTTCCACACTAATACAAGCGCAAAAGTGGTTTCCTGCACCAACACAAGTGCGAAAAGTGGTTTTTCAACACTAACACAAGTGCGAAAAGTGGTTTTTCAACACTAACACAAGTGTGAAAAGTGTTTTTTCCACACTAATACAAGTGCAAAAGTGGTTTCCTGCACCAACACAAGTGCGAAAAGTGGTTTTTCAACACTAACACAAGTGCGAAAAGTGGTTTTTCAACACTAACACAAGTGCAAAAAGTGGTTTTCAACACTAACACAAGTGCGAAAAGTGTTTTTTCCACACTAATACAAGCGCAAAAGTGGTTTCCTGCACCAACACAAGTGCGAAAAGTGGTTTTTCAACACTAACTCAAGTGCGAAAAGTGGTTTTTCAACACTAACACAATTGCGAAAAGTGGTTTTTCAACATTAACACAAGTGCGAAAAGTGTTTTTTCCACACTAATACAAGTGCAAAAGTGGTTTCCTGCACCAACACAAGTGCGAAAAGTGGTTTTTCAACACTAACACAAGTGCGAAAAGTGGTTTTTCAACACTAACACAAGTGCGAAAAGTGTTTTTTCCACACTAATACAAGTGCAAAAGTGGTTTCCTGCACCAAGACAAGTGCGAAAAGTGGTTTTTCAACACTAACTCAAGTGCGAAAAGTGGTTTTTCAACACTAACACAATTGCGAAAAGTGGTTTTTCAACACTAACACAAGTGCGAAAAGTGTTTTTTCCACACTAATACAAGTGCAAAAGTGGTTTCCTGCACCAACACAAGTGCGAAAAGTGGTTTTTCAACACTAACACAAGTGCGAAAAGTGGTTTTTCAACACTAACACAAGTGCGAAAAGTGGTTTTTCAACACTAACACAAGTGCGAAAAGTGTTTTTTCCACACTAATACAAGTGCAAAAGTGGTTTCCTGCACCAACACAAGTGCGAAAAGTGATTTTTCAACACTAACACAAGTGCAAAAAGTGGTTTTTCAACACTAACACAAGGGCAAAAAGTGTTTTTTCCACACTAATACAAGTGCAAATGTGGTTTCCTGCACCAACACAAGTGCGAAAAGTGGTTTTTCAACACTAACACAAGTGCGAAAAGTGGTTTTTCAACACTAACACAAGTTCCAAAAGTGGTTTTTCAACACTATCGCAAGTGCAAAAAGTGTTTTTTCCACACTAATACAAGTGCAAATGTGGTTTCCTGCACCAACACAAGTGCGAAAAGTGGTTTTTCAACACTAACACAAGTGCGAAAAGTGGTTTTTCAACACTAACACAAGTGTGAAAAGTGTTTTTTCCACACTAATACAACTGCAAAAGTGGTTTCCTGCACCAACACAAGTGCGAAAAGTGTTTTTTCCACACTAATACAAGTGCAAAAGTGGTTTCCTGCAACAACACAAGTGCGAAAAGTGGTTTTTCAACACTAACACAAGTGCGAAAAGTGGTTTTTCAACACTAACACAAGTGCGAAAAGTGGTTTTTCAACACTAACACAAGTGCGAAAAGTGTTTTTTCCACACTAATACAAGTGCAAAAGTGGTTTCCTGCACCAACACAAGTGCGAAAAGTGGTTTTTCAACACTAACACAAGTGCGAAAAGTGGTTTTTCAACACTAACACAACTGCGAAAAGTGGTTTTTCAACACTAACACAAGTGCGAAAAGTGGTTTTTCAACACTAACACAACTGCGAAAAGTGTTTTTTCCACACTAATACAACTGCAAAAGTGGTTTCCTGCACCAACACAAGTGCGAAAAGTGGTTTTTCAACACTAACTCAAGTGCGAAAAGTGGTTTTTCAACACTAACACAATTGCGAAAAGTGGTTTTTCAACACTAACACAAGTGCGAAAAGTGTTTTTTCCACACTAATACAAGTGCAAAAGTGGTTTCCTGCACCAACACAAGTGCGAAAAGTGGTTTTTCAACACTAACACAAGTGCGAAAAGTGGTTTTTCAACACTAACACAAGTGCGAAAAGTGGTTTTTCAACACTAACACAAGTGCGAAAAGTGTTTTTTCCACACTAATACAAGTGCAAAAGTGGTTTCCTGCACCAACACAAGTGCGAAAAGTGATTTTTCAACACTAACACAAGTGCAAAAAGTGGTTTTTCAACACTAACACAAGTGCAAAAAGTGTTTTTTCCACACTAATACAAGTGCAAATGTGGTTTCCTGCACCAACACAAGTGCGAAAAGTGGTTTTTCAACACTAACACAAGTGCGAAAAGTGGTTTTTCAACACTAACACAAGTTCCAAAAGTGGTTTTTCAACACTATCGCAAGTGCAAAAAGTGTTTTTTCCACACTAATACAAGTGCAAATGTGGTTTCCTGCACCAACACAAGTGCGAAAAGTGGTTTTTCAACACTAACACAAGTGCGAAAAGTGGTTTTTCAACACTAACACAAGTGTGAAAAGTGTTTTTTCCACACTAATACAACTGCAAAAGTGGTTTCCTGCACCAAGACAAGTGCGAAAAGTGGTTTTTCAACACTAACTCAAGTGCGAAAAGTGGTTTTTCAACACTAACACAATTGCGAAAAGTGGTTTTTCAACACTAACACAAGTGCGAAAAGTGTTTTTTCCACACTAATACAAGTGCAAAAGTGGTTTCCTGCACCAACACAAGTGCGAAAAGTGGTTTTTCAACACTAACACAAGTGCGAAAAGTGGTTTTTCAACACTAACACAAGTGCGAAAAGTGTTTTTTCAACACTAACACAAGTGCGAAAAGTGTTTTTTCCACACTAATACAAGTGCAAAAGTGGTTTCCTGCACCAACACAAGTGCGAAAAGTGATTTTTCAACACTAACACAAGTGCAAAAAGTGGTTTTTCAACACTAACACAAGTGCAAAAAGTGTTTTTTCCACACTAATACAAGTGCAAATGTGGTTTCCTGCACCAACACAAGTGCGAAAAGTGGTTTTTCAACACTAACACAAGTGCGAAAAGTGGTTTTTCAACACTAACACAAGTTCCAAAAGTGGTTTTTCAACACTATCGCAAGTGCAAAAAGTGTTTTTTCCACACTAATACAAGTGCAAATGTGGTTTCCTGCACCAACACAAGTTCGAAAAGTGGTTTTTCAACACTAACACAAGTGCGAAAAGTGGTTTTTCAACACTAACACAAGTGTGAAAAGTGTTTTTTCCACACTAATACAACTGCAAAAGTGGTTTCCTGCACCAACACAAGTGCGAAAAGTGTTTTTTCCACACTAATACAAGTGCAAAAGTGGTTTCCTGCAACAACACAAGTGCGAAAAGTGGTTTTTCAACACTAACACAAGTGCGAAAAGTGGTTTTTCAACACTAACACAAGTGCGAAAAGTGGTTTTTCAACACTAACACAAGTGCGAAAAGTGTTTTTTCCAAACTAATACAAGTGCAAAAGTGGTTTCCTGCACCAACACAAGTGCGAAAAGTGGTTTTTCAACACTAACACAAGTGCGAAAAGTGGTTTTTCAACACTAACACAACTGCGAAAAGTGGTTTTTCAACACTAACACAAGTGCGAAAAGTGGTTTTTCAACACTAACACAACTGCGAAAAGTGTTTTTTCCACACTAATACAACTGCAAAAGTGGTTTCCTGCACCAACACAAGTGCGAAAAGTGGTTTTTCAACACTAACTCAAGTGCGAAAAGTGGTTTTTCAACACTAACACAATTGCGAAAAGTGGTTTTTAAACACTAACACAAGTGCGAAAAGTGTTTTTTCCACACTAATACAAGTGCAAAAGTGGTTTCCTGCACCAACACAAGTGCAAAAAGTGGTTTTTCAACACTAACACAAGTGCGAAAAGTCGTTTTTCAACACTAACACAAGTGCGAAAAGAGGTTTTTCAACACAATCACAAGTGCAAAAAGTGTTTTTTCCACACTTATACAAGTGCAAAAGTGGTTTCCTGCACCAATACAAGTGCGAAAAGTGGTTTTTCAACACTAACACAAGTGCGAAAAGTGTTTTTTCCACACTAATACAAGCGCAAAAGTGGTTTCCTGCACCAACACAAGTGCGAAAAGTGTTTTTTCAACACTAACACAAGTGCGAAAAGTGGTTTTTCAACACTAACACAAGTGTGAAAAGTGTTTTTTCCACACTAATACAAGTGCAAAAGTGGTTTCCTGCACCAACACAAGTGCGAAAAGTGGTTTTTCAACACTAACACAAGTGCGAAAAGTGGTTTTTCAACACTAACACAAGTGCAAAAAGTGGTTTTCAACACTAACACAAGTGCGAAAAGTGTTTTTTCCACACTAATACAAGTGCAAAAGTGGTTTCCTGCACCAACACAAGTGCGAAAAGTGGTTTTTCAACACTAACTCAAGTGCGAAAAGTGGTTTTTCAACACTAACACAATTGCGAAAAGTGGTTTTTCAACACTAACACAAGTGCGAAAAGTGTTTTTTCCACACTAATACAAGTGCAAAAGTGGTTTCCTGCACCAACACAAGTGCGAAAAGTGGTTTTTCAACACTAACACAAGTGCGAAAAGTGGTTTTTCAACACTAACACAAGTGCGAAAAGTGTTTTTTCCACACTAATACAAGTGCAAAAGTGGTTTCCTGCACCAAGACAAGTGCGAAAAGTGGTTTTTCAACACTAACTCAAGTGCGAAAAGTGGTTTTTCAACACTAACACAATTGCGAAAAGTGGTTTTTCAACACTAACACAAGTGCGAAAAGTGTTTTTTCCACACTAATACAAGTGCAAAAGTGGTTTCCTGCACCAACACAAGTGCGAAAAGTGGTTTTTCAACACTAACACAAGTGCGAAAAGTGGTTTTTCAACACTAACACAAGTGCGAAAAGTGGTTTTTCAACACTAACACAAGTGCGAAAAGTGTTTTTTCCACACTAATACAAGTGCAAAAGTGGTTTCCTGCACCAACACAAGTGCGAAAAGTGATTTTTCAACACTAACACAAGTGCAAAAAGTGGTTTTTCAACACTAACACAAGTGCAAAAAGTGTTTTTTCCACACTAATACAAGTGCAAATGTGGTTTCCTGCACCAACACAAGTGCGAAAAGTGGTTTTTCAACACTAACACAAGTGCGAAAAGTGGTTTTTCAACACTAACACAAGTTCCAAAAGTGGTTTTTCAACACTATCGCAAGTGCAAAAAGTGTTTTTTCCACACTAATACAAGTGCAAATGTGGTTTCCTGCACCAACACAAGTGCGAAAAGTGGTTTTTCAACACTAACACAAGTGCGAAAAGTGGTTTTTCAACACTAACACAAGTGTGAAAAGTGTTTTTTCCACACTAATACAACTGCAAAAGTGGTTTCCTGCACCAACACAAGTGCGAAAAGTGTTTTTTCCACACTAATACAAGTGCAAAAGTGGTTTCCTGCAACAACACAAGTGCGAAAAGTGGTTTTTCAACACTAACACAAGTGCGAAAAGTGGTTTTTCAACACTAACACAAGTGCGAAAAGTGGTTTTTCAACACTAACACAAGTGTGAAAAGTGTTTTTTCCACACTAATACAACTGCAAAAGTGGTTTCCTGCACCAACACAAGTGCGAAAAGTGTTTTTTCCACACTAATACAAGTGCAAAAGTGGTTTCCTGCACCAACACAAGTGCGAAAAGTGGTTTTTCAACACTAACACAAGTGCGAAAAGTGGTTTTTCAACACTAACACAACTGCGAAAAGTGGTTTTTCAACACTAACACAAGTGCGAAAAGTGGTTTTTCAACACTAACACAACTGCGAAAAGTGTTTTTTCCACACTAATACAACTGCAAAAGTGGTTTCCTGCACCAACACAAGTGCGAAAAGTGGTTTTTCAACACTTGACGGTCAGGCACTTCCGCCATCTGCTCGAGGGCCGTGCGTTCATGGCCTTCGTCGACCACAAGCCGCTGATCTTCGCGATGGGCAAGGTCACCGAGCCGTGGTCGGCCCGGCAGCAGCGTATTCCACATACTACACAATACACATACTACACATACACTACACAATACACAATACACTTTTCCACACTAATACAAGTGCAAAAGTGGTTTCCTGCACCAACACAAGTGCGAAAAGTGATTTTTCAACACTAACACAAGTGCAAAAAGTGGTTTTTCAACACTAACACAAGTGCAAAAAGTGTTTTTTCCACACTAATACAAGTGCAAACTCAAGTGCGAAAAGTGGTTTTTCAACACTAACACAATTGCGAAAAGTGGTTTTTCAACACTAACACAAGTGCGAAAAGTGTTTTTTCCACACTAATACAAGTGCAAAAGTGGTTTCCTGCACCAACACAAGTGCGAAAAGTGGTTTTTCAACACTAACACAAGTGCGAAAAGTGGTTTTTCAACACTAACACAAGTGCGAAAAGTGGTTTTTCAACACTAACACAAGTGCGAAAAGTGTTTTTTCCACACTAATACAAGTGCAAAAGTGGTTTCCTGCACCAACACAAGTGCGAAAAGTGATTTTTCAACACTAACACAAGTGCAAAAAGTGGTTTTTCAACACTAACACAAGTGCAAAAAGTGTTTTTTCCACACTAATACAAGTGCAAATGTGGTTTCCTGCACCAACACAAGTGCGAAAAGTGGTTTTTCAACACTAACACAAGTGCGAAAAGTGGTTTTTCAACACTAACACAAGTTCCAAAAGTGGTTTTTCAACACTATCGCAAGTGCAAAAAGTGTTTTTTCCACACTAATACAAGTGCAAATGTGGTTTCCTGCACCAACACAAGTGCGAAAAGTGGTTTTTCAACACTAACACAAGTGCGAAAAGTGGTTTTTCAACACTAACACAAGTGTGAAAAGTGTTTTTTCCACACTAATACAACTGCAAAAGTGGTTTCCTGCACCAAGACAAGTGCGAAAAGTGGTTTTTCAACACTAACTCAAGTGCGAAAAGTGGTTTTTCAACACTAACACAATTGCGAAAAGTGGTTTTTCAACACTAACACAAGTGCGAAAAGTGTTTTTTCCACACTAATACAAGTGCAAAAGTGGTTTCCTGCACCAACACAAGTGCGAAAAGTGGTTTTTCAACACTAACACAAGTGCGAAAAGTGGTTTTTCAACACTAACACAAGTGCGAAAAGTGTTTTTTCAACACTAACACAAGTGCGAAAAGTGTTTTTTCCACACTAATACAAGTGCAAAAGTGGTTTCCTGCACCAACACAAGTGCGAAAAGTGATTTTTCAACACTAACACAAGTGCAAAAAGTGGTTTTTCAACACTAACACAAGTGCAAAAAGTGTTTTTTCCACACTAATACAAGTGCAAATGTGGTTTCCTGCACCAACACAAGTGCGAAAAGTGGTTTTTCAACACTAACACAAGTGCGAAAAGTGGTTTTTCAACACTAACACAAGTTCCAAAAGTGGTTTTTCAACACTATCGCAAGTGCAAAAAGTGTTTTTTCCACACTAATACAAGTGCAAATGTGGTTTCCTGCACCAACACAAGTGCGAAAAGTGGTTTTTCAACACTAACACAAGTGCGAAAAGTGGTTTTTCAACACTAACACAAGTGTGAAAAGTGTTTTTTCCACACTAATACAACTGCAAAAGTGGTTTCCTGCACCAACACAAGTGCGAAAAGTGTTTTTTCCACACTAATACAAGTGCAAAAGTGGTTTCCTGCAACAACACAAGTGCGAAAAGTGGTTTTTCAACACTAACACAAGTGCGAAAAGTGGTTTTTCAACACTAACACAAGTGCGAAAAGTGGTTTTTCAACACTAACACAAGTGCGAAAAGTGTTTTTTCCACACTAATACAAGTGCAAAAGTGGTTTCCTGCACCAACACAAGTGCGAAAAGTGGTTTTTCAACACTAACACAAGTGCGAAAAGTGGTTTTTCAACACTAACACAACTGCGAAAAGTGGTTTTTCAACACTAACACAAGTGCGAAAAGTGGTTTTTCAACACTAACACAACTGCGAAAAGTGTTTTTTCCACACTAATACAACTGCAAAAGTGGTTTCCTGCACCAACACAAGTGCGAAAAGTGGTTTTTCAACACTAACTCAAGTGCGAAAAGTGGTTTTTCAACACTAACACAATTGCGAAAAGTGGTTTTTCAACACTAACACAAGTGCGAAAAGTGTTTTTTCCACACTAATACAAGTGCAAAAGTGGTTTCCTGCACCAACACAAGTGCGAAAAGTGGTTTTTCAACACTAACACAAGTGCGAAAAGTGGTTTTTCAACACTAACACAAGTGCGAAAAGTGGTTTTTCAACACTAACACAAGTGCGAAAAGTGTTTTTTCCACACTAATACAAGTGCAAAAGTGGTTTCCTGCACCAACACAAGTGCGAAAAGTGGTTTTTCAACACTAACACAAGTGCGAAAAGTGGTTTTTCAACACTAACACAACTGCGAAAAGTGGTTTTTCAACACTAACACAAGTGCGAAAAGTGGTTTTTCAACACTAACACAACTGCGAAAAGTGTTTTTTCCACACTAATACAACTGCAAAAGTGGTTTCCTGCACCAACACAAGTGCGAAAAGTGGTTTTTCAACACTAACTCAAGTGCGAAAAGTGGTTTTTCAACACTAACACAATTGCGAAAAGTGGTTTTTCAACACTAACACAAGTGCGAAAAGTGTTTTTTCCACACTAATACAAGTGCAAAAGTGGTTTCCTGCACCAACACAAGTGCGAAAAGTGGTTTTTCAACACTAACACAAGTGCGAAAAGTGGTTTTTCAACACTAACACAAGTGCGAAAAGTGGTTTTTCAACACTAACACAAGTGCGAAAAGTGTTTTTTCCACACTAATACAAGTGCAAAAGTGGTTTCCTGCACCAACACAAGTGCGAAAAGTGGTTTTTCAACACTAACACAAGTGCGAAAAGTGGTTTTTCAACACTAACACAACTGCGAAAAGTGGTTTTTCAACACTAACACAAGTGCGAAAAGTGGTTTTTCAACACTAACACAACTGCGAAAAGTGTTTTTTCCACACTAATACAACTGCAAAAGTGGTTTCCTGCACCAACACAAGTGCGAAAAGTGGTTTTTCAACACTAACTCAAGTGCGAAAAGTGGTTTTTCAACACTAACACAATTGCGAAAAGTGGTTTTTCAACACTAACACAAGTGCGAAAAGTGTTTTTTCCACACTAATACAAGTGCAAAAGTGGTTTCCTGCACCAACACAAGTGCGAAAAGTGGTTTTTCAACACTAACACAAGTGCGAAAAGTGGTTTTTCAACACTAACACAAGTGCGAAAAGTGGTTTTTCAACACTAACACAAGTGCGAAAAGTGTTTTTTCCACACTAATACAAGTGCAAAAGTGGTTTCCTGCACCAACACAAGTGCGAAAAGTGATTTTTCAACACTAACACAAGTGCAAAAAGTGGTTTTTCAACACTAACACAAGTGCAAAAAGTGTTTTTTCCACACTAATACAAGTGCAAATGTGGTTTCCTGCACCAACACAAGTGCGAAAAGTGGTTTTTCAACACTAACACAAGTGCAAAAAGTGGTTTTTCAACACTAACACAAGTTCCAAAAGTGGTTTTTCAACACTATCGCAAGTGCAAAAAGTGTTTTTTCCACACTAATACAAGTGCAAATGTGGTTTCCTGCACCAACACAAGTGCGAAAAGTGGTTTTTCAACACTAACACAAGTGCGAAAAGTGGTTTTTCAACACTAACACAAGTGTGAAAAGTGTTTTTTCCACACTAATACAACTGCAAAAGTGGTTTCCTGCACCAACACAAGTGCGAAAAGTGGTTTTTCAACACTAACACAAGTGCGAAAAGTGGTTTTTCAACACTAACACAAGTGCGAAAAGTGTTTTTTCCACCCTAATACAAGTGCAAAAGTGGTTTCCTGCAACAACACAAGTGCGAAAAGTGGTTTTTCAACACTAACACAAGTGCGAAAAGTGGTTTTTCAACACTAACACAAGTGCGAAAAGTGGTTTTTCAACACTAACACAAGTGCGAAAAGTGTTTTTTCCACACTAATACAAGTGCAAAAGTGGTTTCCTGCACCAACACAAGTGCGAAAAGTGGTTTTTCAACACTAACACAAGTGCGAAAAGTGGTTTTTCAACACTAACACAACTGCGAAAAGTGGTTTTTCAACACTAACACAAGTGCGAAAAGTGGTTTTTCAACACTAACACAACTGCGAAAAGTGTTTTTTCCACACTAATACAACTGCAAAAGTGGTTTCCTGCACCAACACAAGTGCGAAAAGTGGTTTTTCAACACTAACACAAGTGCGAAAAGTGGTTTTTCAACACTAACACAAGTGCGAAAAGTGGTTTTTCAACACTAACACAAGTGCGAAAAGTGGTTTTTAAACACTAACACAAGTGCGAAAAGTGTTTTTTCCACACTAATACAAGTGCAAAAGTGGTTTCCTGCACCAACACAAGTGCAAAAAGTGGTTTTTCAACACTAACACAAGTGCGAAAAGTGGTTTTTCAACACTAACACAAGTGCGAAAAGAGGTTTTTCAACACAATCACAAGTGCAAAAAGTGTTTTTTCCACACTTATACAAGTGCAAAAGTGGTTTCCTGCACCAATACAAGTGCGAAAAGTGGTTTTTCAACACTAACACAAGTGCGAAAAGTGGTTTTTCAACACTAACAAGTGCGAAAAGTGTTTTTTCCACACTAATACAAGTGCAAAAGTGGTTTCCTGCACCAACACAAGTGCGAAAAGTGGTTTTTCAACACTAACACAAGTGCGAAAAGTGGTTTTTCAACGCTAACACAAGTGCGAAAAGTGGTTTTTCAACACTAACACAAGTGCGAAAAGTGTTTTTTCCACACTAATACAAGTGCAAAAGTGGTTTCCTGCACCAACACAAGTGCGAAAAGTGGTTTTTCAACACTAACATAAGTGCGAAATGTGGTTTTTCAACACTAACACAAGTGTGAAAAGTGGTTTTTCAACACTAACACAAGTGCGAAAAGTGTTTTTTCAACACTAACACAAGTGCGAAAAGTGTTTTTTCCACACTAATACAACTGCAAAAGTGGTTTCCTGCACTAACACAATTGCGAAAAGTGGTTTTTCAACACAAACACAAGTGCGAAAAGTGGTTTTTCAACACTAACACAAGTGCGAAAAGTGTTTTTTCCACACTAATACAAGTGCAAAAGTGGTTTCCTGCACCAACACAAGTGCGAAAAGTGGTTTTTCAACACTAACACAAGTGCGAAAAGTGGTTTTTCAACACTAACACAAGAGCGAAAAGTGGTTTTTCAACACTAACACAAGTGCGAAAAGTGTTTTTTCCACACTAATACAACTGCAAAAGTGGTTTCCTGCACTAACACAATTGCGAAAAGTGGTTTTTCAACACTAACACAAGTGCGAAAAGTGGTTTTTCAACACTAACACAAGTGCGAAAAGTGGTTTTTCAACACTAACACAAGTGCGAAAAGTGTTTTTTCCACACTAATACAAGTGCAAAAGTGGTTTCCTGCACCAACACAAGTGCGAAAAGTGGTTTTTCAACACTAACTCAAGTGCAAAAAGTGGTTTTTCAACACTAACACAAGTGCGAAAAGTGGTTTTTCAACACTAACACAAGTGCGAAAAGTGTTTTTTCCACACTAATACAAGTGCAAAAGTGGTTTCCTGCACCAACACAAGTGCGAAAAGTGGTTTTTCAACACTAACACAAGTGCGAAAAGTGGTTTTTCAACACTAACACAAGTGCGAAAAGTGGTTTTTCAACACTAACACAAGTGCGAAAAGTGTTTTTTCCACACTAATACAAGTGCAAAAGTGGTTTCCTGCACCAACACAAGTGCGAAAAGTGATTTTTCAACACTAACACAAGTGCAAAAAGTGGTTTTTCAACACTAACACAAGTGCAAAAAGTGTTTTTTCCACACTAATACAAGTGCAAATGTGGTTTCCTGCACCAACACAAGTGCGAAAAGTGGTTTTTCAACACTAACACAAGTGCGATAAGTGGTTTTTCAACACTAACACAAGTGCCAAAAGTGGTTTTTCAACACTATCACAAGTGCAAAAAGTGTTTTTTCCACACTAATACAAGTGCAAATGTGGTTTCCTGCACCAACACAAGTGCGAAAAGTGGTTTTTCAACACTAACACAAGTGCAAAAAGTGGTTTTTCAACACTAACACAAGTGCGAAAAGTGGTTTTTCAACACTAACACAAGTGCGAAAAGTGTTTTTTCCACACTAATACAACTGCAAAAGTGGTTTCCTGCACCAACACAAGTGCGAAAAGTGGTTTTTCAACACTAACACAAGTGCGAAAAGTGGTTTTTCAACACTAACACAAGTGCGAAAAGTGTTTTTTCCACACTAATACAAGTGCAAAAGTGGTTTCCTGCACCAACACAAGAGCGAAAAGTGGTTTTTCAACACTAACACAAGTGCGAAAAGTGGTTTTTCAACACTAACACAAGTACGAAAAGTGGTTTTTCAACACTAATACAAGTGCAAAAGTGGTTTCCTGCACCAACACAAGTGCAAAAAGTGGTTTTTCAACACTAACACAAGTGCGAAAAGTGGTTTTTCAACACTAACACAACTGCGAAAAGTGGTTTTTCAACACTAACACAAGTGCTAAAAGTGTTTTTTCCACACTAATACAAGTGCAAAAGTGGTTTCCTGCACCAACACAAGTGTGAAATGAGGTTTTTCAACACTAACACAAGTGTGAAAAGTGATTTTTCAACACTAACAAGTGCGAAAAGTGTTTTTCCACACTAAAACAAGTGCAAAAGTGGTTTCCTGCACCAACACAAGTGCGAAAAGTGTTTTTTCAACACTAACACAAGTGCGAAAAGTGGTTTTTCAACACTAACACAAGTGCAAAAAGTGTTTTTTCCACACTAATACAAGTGCAAAAGTGGTTTCCTGCACCAACACAAGTGCGAAAAGTGGTTTTTCAACACTAACACAAGTGCGAAAAGTGGTTTTTCAACACTAACACAAGTGCGAAAAGTGGTTTTTCAACACCAACACAAGTGCGAAAAGTGTTTTTTCCACACTAATACAAGTGAACAAGTGGTTTCCTGCACCAACACAAGTGCGAAAAGTGGTTTTTCAACACTAACACAAGTGCGAAAAGTTGTTTTTCAACACTAACACAAGTGTGAAAAGTGGTTTTTCAACACTATCACAAGTGCAAAAAGTGTTTTTTCCACACTAATACAAGTGCAAAAGTGGTTTCCTGCACCAACACAAGTGCGAAAAGTGGTTTTTCAACACTAACACAAGTGCGAAAAGTGGTTTTTCAACACTAACACAAGTGCGAAAAGTGGTTTTTCAACACTATCACAAGTGCAAAAAGTGTTTTTTCCACACTAATACAAGTGCAAAAGTGGTTTCCTGCACCAACACAAGTGCGAAAAGTGGTTTTTCAACACTAACACAAGTGCGAAAAGTGGTTTTTCAACACTAACACAAGTGCGAAAAGTGGTTTTTCAACACTAACACAAGTGCGAAAAGTGTTTTTTCCACACTAATACAAGTGCAAAAGTGGTTTCCTGCACCAACACAAGTGCGAAAAGTGGTTTTTCAACACTAACACAAGTGCGAAAAGTGTTTTTTCCACACTAATACAAGTGCAAAAGTGGTTTCCTGCACCAACACAAGTGCAATAAGTGGTTTTTCAACACTAACACAAGTGCGAAAAGTGGTTTTTCAACACTAACACAAGTGCGAAAAGTGGTTTTTCAACACTAACACAAGTGCGAAAAGTGTTTTTTCCACACTAATACAAGTGCAAAAGTGGTTTCCTACACCAACACAAGTGCGCAAAAGTGGTTTTTCAACACTAACTCAAGTGCGAAAAGTGGTTTTTCAACACTAACACAAGTGCGAAAAGTGTTTTTTCCACACTAATACAAGTGCAAAAGTGGTTTCCTGCACCAACACAAGTGCGAAAAGTTGTTTTTCAACACTAACACAAGTGCGAAAAGTGGTTTTTCAACACTAACACAAGTGCGAAAAGTGGTTTTTCAACACTAACACAAGTGCGAAAAGTGGTTTTTCAACACTAACACAAGTGCGAAAAGTGTTTTTTCCACACTAATACAAGTGCAAAAGTGGTTTCCTGCACCAACACAAGTGCGAAAAGTGGTTTTTCAACACTAACACAAGTGCGAAAAGTTGTTTTTCAACACTAACACAACTGCGAAAAGTGGTTTTTCAACACTAACACAAGTGCGAAAAGTGGTTTTTCAACACTAACACAACTGCGAAAAGTGTTTTTTCCACACTAATACAACTGCAAAAGTGGTTTCCTGCACCAACACAAGTGCGAAAAGTGATTTTTCAACACTAACACAAGTGCGAAAAGTGGTTTTTCAACACTAACACAAGTGCGAAAAGTGTTTTTTCCACACTAATACAAGTGCAAAAGTGGTTTCCTGCACCAACACAAGTGCGAAAAGTGGTTTTTCAACACTAACACAAGTGCGAAAAGTGGTTTTTCAACACTAACACAAGTGCGAAAAGTGGTTTTTCAACACTAACACAAGTGCGAAAAGTGTTTTTTCCACACTAATACAAGTGCAAAAGTGGTTTCCTGCACCAACACAAGTGCGAAAAGTGGTTTTTCAACACTAACACAAGTGCGAAAAGTGTTTTTTCCACACTAATACAAGTGCAAAAGTGGTTTCCTGCACCAACACAAGTGCAATAAGTGGTTTTTCAACACTAACACAAGTGCGAAAAGTGGTTTTTCAACACTAACACAAGTGCGAAAAGTGGTTTTTCAACACTAACACAAGTGCGAAAAGTGTTTTTTCCACACTAATACAAGTGCAAAAGTGGTTTCCTACACCAACACAAGTGCGAAAAGTGGTTTTTCAACACTAACTCAAGTGCGAAAAGTGGTTTTTCAACACTAACACAAGTGCGAAAAGTGTTTTTTCCACACTAATACAAGTGCAAAAGTGGTTTCCTGCACCAACACAAGTGCGAAAAGTTGTTTTTCAACACTAACACAAGTGCGAAAAGTGGTTTTTCAACACTAACACAAGTGCGAAAAGTGGTTTTTCAACACTAACACAAGTGCGAAAAGTGGTTTTTCAACACTAACACAAGTGCGAAAAGTGTTTTTTCCACACTAATACAAGTGCAAAAGTGGTTTCCTGCACCAACACAAGTGCGAAAAGTGGTTTTTCAACACTAACACAAGTGCGAAAAGTTGTTTTTCAACACTAACACAACTGCGAAAAGTGGTTTTTCAACACTAACACAAGTGCGAAAAGTGGTTTTTCAACACTAACACAACTGCGAAAAGTGTTTTTTCCACACTAATACAACTGCAAAAGTGGTTTCCTGCACCAACACAAGTGCGAAAAGTGATTTTTCAACACTAACACAAGTGCGAAAAGTGGTTTTTCAACACTAACACAAGTGCGAAAAGTGGTTTTTCAACACTAACACAAGTGCGAAAAGTGGTTTTTAAACACTAACACAAGTGCGAAAAGTGGTTTTTCAACACTAACACAAGTGCGAAAAGAGGTTTTTCAACACAATCACAAGTGCAAAAAGTGTTTTTTCCACACTTATACAAGTGCAAAAGTGGTTTCCTGCACCAACACAAGTGCGAAAAGTGGTTTTTCAACACTAACACAAGTGCGAAAAGTGGTTTTTCAACACTAACACAAGTGCGAAAAGTGTTTTTTCCACACTAATACAAGTGCAAAAGTGGTTTCCTGCAACAACACAAGTGCGAAAAGTGGTTTTTCAACACTAACACAAGTGCGAAAAGTGGTTTTTCAACACTAACACAAGTGCGAAAAGTGGTTTTTCAACACTAACACAAGTGCCAAAAGTGGTTTTTCAACACTATCGCAAGTGCAAAAAGTGTTTTTTCCACACTAATACAAGTGCAAATGTGGTTTCCTGCACCAACACAAGTGCGAAAAGTGGTTTTTCAACACTAACACAAGTGCAAAAAGTGGTTTTTCAACACTAACACAAGTGCGAAAAGTGGTTTTTCAACACTAACACAAGTGTGAAAAGTGTTTTTTCCACACTAATACAACTGCAAAAGTGGTTTCCTGCACCAACACAAGTGCGAAAAGTGGTTTTTCAACACTAACACAAGTGCGAAAAGTGGTTTTTCAACACTGACACAAGTGCGAAAAGTGGTTTTTCAACACTAACACAAGTGCGAAAAGTGTTTTTTCCACATTAATACAAGTGCAAAAGTGGTTTCCTGCACCAACACAAGTGCGAAAAGTGGTTTTTCAACACTAATACAAGTGCGAAAAGTGTTTTTTCAACACTAACACAAGTGCGAAAAGTGGTTTTTCAACACTAACACAAGTGCGAAAAGTGGTTTTTAAACACTAACACAAGTGCGAAAAGTGTTTTTTCCACACTAATACAAGTGCAAAAGTGGTTTCCTGCACCAACACAAGTGCAAAAAGTGGTTTTTCAACACTAACACAAGTGCGAAAAGTGGTTTTTCAACACTAACACAAGTGCGAAAAGAGGTTTTTCAACACAATCACAAGTGCAAAAAGTGTTTTTTCCACACTTATACAAGTGCAAAAGTGGTTTCCTGCACCAATACAAGTGCGAAAAGTGGTTTTTCAACACTAACACAAGTGCGAAAAGTGGTTTTTCAACACTAACAAGTGCGAAAAGTGTTTTTTCCACACTAATACAAGTGCAAAAGTGGTTTCCTGCACCAACACAAGTGCGAAAAGTGGTTTTTCAACACTAACACAAGTGCGAAAAGTGGTTTTTCAACGCTAACACAAGTGCGAAAAGTGGTTTTTCAACACTAACACAAGTGCGAAAAGTGTTTTTTCCACACTAATACAAGTGCAAAAGTGGTTTCCTGCACCAACACAAGTGCGAAAAGTGGTTTTTCAACACTAACATAAGTGCGAAATGTGGTTTTTCAACACTAACACAAGTGTGAAAAGTGGTTTTTCAACACTAACACAAGTGCGAAAAGTGTTTTTTCAACACTAACACAAGTGCGAAAAGTGTTTTTTCCACACTAATACAACTGCAAAAGTGGTTTCCTGCACTAACACAATTGCGAAAAGTGGTTTTTCAACACAAACACAAGTGCGAAAAGTGGTTTTTCAACACTAACACAAGTGCGAAAAGTGTTTTTTCCACACTAATACAAGTGCAAAAGTGGTTTCCTGCACCAACACAAGTGCGAAAAGTGGTTTTTCAACACTAACACAAGTGCGAAAAGTGGTTTTTCAACACTAACACAAGAGCGAAAAGTGGTTTTTCAACACTAACACAAGTGCGAAAAGTGTTTTTTCCACACTAATACAACTGCAAAAGTGGTTTCCTGCACCAACACAAGTGCGAAAAGTGGTTTTTCAACACTAACACAAGTGCAAAAAGTGGTTTTTCAACACTAACACAAGTGCTAAAAGTGGTTTTTCAACACTATCACAAGTGCAAAAAGTGTTTTTTCCACACTAATACAAGTGCAAAAGTGGTTTCCTGCACCAACACAAGTGCGAAAAGTGGTTTTTCAACACTAACACAAGTGCGAAAAGTGGTTTTTCAACACTAACACAAGGGCAAAAAGTGGTTTTTCAACACTATCACAAGTGCAAAAAGTGTTTTTTCCACACTAATACAAGTGCAAAAGTGGTTTCCTGCACCAACATAAGTGCGAAAAGTGGTTTTTCAACACTAACACAAGTGCAAAAAGTGGTTTTTCAACACTAACACAAGTGCGAAAAGTGGTTTTTCAACACTAAGACAAGTGCGAAAAGTGTTTTTTCCACACTAATACAAGTGCAAAAGTGGTTTCCTGCACCAACACAAGTGCGAAAAGTGGTTTTTCAACAATAACACAAGTGCGAAAAGTGGTTTTTCAACACTAACACAAGTGCGAAAAGTGTTTTTTCCACACTAATACAAGTGCAAAAGTGGTTTTTCAACAATAACACAAGTGCGAAAAGTGGTTTTTCAACACTAACACAAGTGCGAAAAGTGTTTTTTCCACACTAATACAAGTGCAAAAGTGGTTTCCTGCACCAACATAAGTGCGAAAAGTGGTTTTTCAACACTAACACAAGTGCAAAAAGTGGTTTTTCCTCACTAATACAAGTGAAAAAGTGGTTTCCTGCACCAACACAAGTGCGAAAAGTGTTTTTTCAACACTAACACAAGTGCGAAAAGTGGTTTTTCAACACTAACACAAGTGCGAAAAGTGGTTTTTCAACACTATCACAAGTGCAAAAAGTGATTTTTCCACACTAATACAAGTGCAAAAGTGGTTTCCTGCACCAACACAAGTGCGAAAAGTGGTTTTTCAACACTAACACAAGTGCGAAAAGTGGTTTTTCAACACTAACACAAGTGCGAAAAGTTGTTTTTCAACACTAACACAACTGCGAAAAGTGGTTTTTCAACACTAACACAAGTGCGAAAAGTGGTTTTTCAACACTAACACAACTGCGAAAAGTGTTTTTTCCACACTAATACAACTGCAAAAGTGGTTTCCTGCACCAACACAAGTGCGAAAAGTGATTTTTCAACACTAACACAAGTGCGAAAAGTGGTTTTTCAACACTAACACAAGTGCGAAAAGTGTTTTTTCCACACTAATACAAGTGCAAAAGTGGTTTCCTGCACCAACACAAGTGCAAAAAGTGGTTTTTCAACACTAACACAAGTGCGAAAAGTGGTTTTTCAACACTAACACAAGTGCGAAAAGTGGTTTTTCAACACTAACACAAGTGCGAAAAGTGTTTTTTCCACACTAATACAAGTGCAAAAGTGGTTTCCTGCACCAACACAAGTGCGAAAAGTGGTTTTTCAACACTAACACAAGTGCGAAAAGTGTTTTTTCCACACTAATACAAGTGCAAAAGTGGTTTCCTGCACCAACACAAGTGCAATAAGTGGTTTTTCAACACTAACACAAGTGCGAAAAGTGGTTTTTCAACACTAACACAAGTGCGAAAAGTGGTTTTTCAACACTAACACAAGTGCGAAAAGTGTTTTTTCCACACTAATACAAGTGCAAAAGTGGTTTCCTACACCAACACAAGTGCGAAAAGTGGTTTTTCAACACTAACTCAAGTGCGAAAAGTGGTTTTTCAACACTAACACAAGTGCGAAAAGTGTTTTTTCCACACTAATACAAGTGCAAAAGTGGTTTCCTGCACCAACACAAGTGCGAAAAGTTGTTTTTCAACACTAACACAAGTGCGAAAAGTGGTTTTTCAACACTAACACAAGTGCGAAAAGTGGTTTTTCAACACTAACACAAGTGCGAAAAGTGGTTTTTCAACACTAACACAAGTGCGAAAAGTGTTTTTTCCACACTAATACAAGTGCAAAAGTGGTTTCCTGCACCAACACAAGTGCGAAAAGTGGTTTTTCAACACTAACACAAGTGCGAAAAGTTGTTTTTCAACACTAACACAACTGCGAAAAGTGGTTTTTCAACACTAACACAAGTGCGAAAAGTGGTTTTTCAACACTAACACAACTGCGAAAAGTGTTTTTTCCACACTAATACAACTGCAAAAGTGGTTTCCTGCACCAACACAAGTGCGAAAAGTGATTTTTCAACACTAACACAAGTGCGAAAAGTGGTTTTTCAACACTAACACAAGTGCGAAAAGTGGTTTTTCAACACTAACACAAGTGCGAAAAGTGGTTTTTAAACACTAACACAAGTGCGAAAAGTGGTTTTTCAACACTAACACAAGTGCGAAAAGAGGTTTTTCAACACAATCACAAGTGCAAAAAGTGTTTTTTCCACACTTATACAAGTGCAAAAGTGGTTTCCTGCACCAACACAAGTGCGAAAAGTGGTTTTTCAACACTAACACAAGTGCGAAAAGTGGTTTTTCAACACTAACACAAGTGCGAAAAGTGTTTTTTCCACACTAATACAAGTGCAAAAGTGGTTTCCTGCAACAACACAAGTGCGAAAAGTGGTTTTTCAACACTAACACAAGTGCGAAAAGTGGTTTTTCAACACTAACACAAGTGCGAAAAGTGGTTTTTCAACACTAACACAAGTGCCAAAAGTGGTTTTTCAACACTATCGCAAGTGCAAAAAGTGTTTTTTCCACACTAATACAAGTGCAAATGTGGTTTCCTGCACCAACACAAGTGCGAAAAGTGGTTTTTCAACACTAACACAAGTGCAAAAAGTGGTTTTTCAACACTAACACAAGTGCGAAAAGTGGTTTTTCAACACTAACACAAGTGTGAAAAGTGTTTTTTCCACACTAATACAACTGCAAAAGTGGTTTCCTGCACCAACACAAGTGCGAAAAGTGGTTTTTCAACACTAACACAAGTGCGAAAAGTGGTTTTTCAACACTGACACAAGTGCGAAAAGTGGTTTTTCAACACTAACACAAGTGCGAAAAGTGTTTTTTCCACATTAATACAAGTGCAAAAGTGGTTTCCTGCACCAACACAAGTGCGAAAAGTGGTTTTTCAACACTAATACAAGTGCGAAAAGTGTTTTTTCAACACTAACACAAGTGCGAAAAGTGGTTTTTCAACACTAACACAAGTGCGAAAAGTGGTTTTTAAACACTAACACAAGTGCGAAAAGTGTTTTTTCCACACTAATACAAGTGCAAAAGTGGTTTCCTGCACCAACACAAGTGCAAAAAGTGGTTTTTCAACACTAACACAAGTGCGAAAAGTGGTTTTTCAACACTAACACAAGTGCGAAAAGAGGTTTTTCAACACAATCACAAGTGCAAAAAGTGTTTTTTCCACACTTATACAAGTGCAAAAGTGGTTTCCTGCACCAATACAAGTGCGAAAAGTGGTTTTTCAACACTAACACAAGTGCGAAAAGTGGTTTTTCAACACTAACAAGTGCGAAAAGTGTTTTTTCCACACTAATACAAGTGCAAAAGTGGTTTCCTGCACCAACACAAGTGCGAAAAGTGGTTTTTCAACACTAACACAAGTGCGAAAAGTGGTTTTTCAACGCTAACACAAGTGCGAAAAGTGGTTTTTCAACACTAACACAAGTGCGAAAAGTGTTTTTTCCACACTAATACAAGTGCAAAAGTGGTTTCCTGCACCAACACAAGTGCGAAAAGTGGTTTTTCAACACTAACATAAGTGCGAAATGTGGTTTTTCAACACTAACACAAGTGTGAAAAGTGGTTTTTCAACACTAACACAAGTGCGAAAAGTGTTTTTTCAACACTAACACAAGTGCGAAAAGTGTTTTTTCCACACTAATACAACTGCAAAAGTGGTTTCCTGCACTAACACAATTGCGAAAAGTGGTTTTTCAACACAAACACAAGTGCGAAAAGTGGTTTTTCAACACTAACACAAGTGCGAAAAGTGTTTTTTCCACACTAATACAAGTGCAAAAGTGGTTTCCTGCACCAACACAAGTGCGAAAAGTGGTTTTTCAACACTAACACAAGTGCGAAAAGTGGTTTTTCAACACTAACACAAGAGCGAAAAGTGGTTTTTCAACACTAACACAAGTGCGAAAAGTGTTTTTTCCACACTAATACAACTGCAAAAGTGGTTTCCTGCACCAACACAAGTGCGAAAAGTGGTTTTTCAACACTAACACAAGTGCAAAAAGTGGTTTTTCAACACTAACACAAGTGCTAAAAGTGGTTTTTCAACACTATCACAAGTGCAAAAAGTGTTTTTTCCACACTAATACAAGTGCAAAAGTGGTTTCCTGCACCAACACAAGTGCGAAAAGTGGTTTTTCAACACTAACACAAGTGCGAAAAGTGGTTTTTCAACACTAACACAAGGGCAAAAAGTGGTTTTTCAACACTATCACAAGTGCAAAAAGTGTTTTTTCCACACTAATACAAGTGCAAAAGTGGTTTCCTGCACCAACATAAGTGCGAAAAGTGGTTTTTCAACACTAACACAAGTGCAAAAAGTGGTTTTTCAACACTAACACAAGTGCGAAAAGTGGTTTTTCAACACTAAGACAAGTGCGAAAAGTGTTTTTTCCACACTAATACAAGTGCAAAAGTGGTTTCCTGCACCAACACAAGTGCGAAAAGTGGTTTTTCAACAATAACACAAGTGCGAAAAGTGGTTTTTCAACACTAACACAAGTGCGAAAAGTGTTTTTTCCACACTAATACAAGTGCAAAAGTGGTTTTTCAACAATAACACAAGTGCGAAAAGTGGTTTTTCAACACTAACACAAGTGCGAAAAGTGTTTTTTCCACACTAATACAAGTGCAAAAGTGGTTTCCTGCACCAACATAAGTGCGAAAAGTGGTTTTTCAACACTAACACAAGTGCAAAAAGTGGTTTTTCCTCACTAATACAAGTGAAAAAGTGGTTTCCTGCACCAACACAAGTGCGAAAAGTGTTTTTTCAACACTAACACAAGTGCGAAAAGTGGTTTTTCAACACTAACACAAGTGCGAAAAGTGGTTTTTCAACACTATCACAAGTGCAAAAAGTGATTTTTCCACACTAATACAAGTGCAAAAGTGGTTTCCTGCACCAACACAAGTGCGAAAAGTGGTTTTTCAACACTAACACAAGTGCGAAAAGTGGTTTTTCAACACTAACACAATTGCGAAAAGTGGTTTTTCAACACTATCACAAGTGCAAAAAGTGTTTTTTCCACACTAATACAAGTGCAAAAGTGGTTTCCTGCACCAACACAAGTGCGAAAAGTGGTTTTTCAACACTAACACAAGTGCGAAAAGTGTTTTTTCCATACTAATGCAAGTGCAAAAGTGGTTTCCTGCACCAACACAAGTGCGAAAAGTGGTTTTTCAAGACTAACTCAAGTGCGAAAAGTGGTTTTTCAACACTAACACAAGTGCGAAAAGTGGTTTTTCAACACTAACACAAGTGCGAAAAGTGTTTTTTCCACACTAATACAAGTGCAAAAGTGGTTTCCTGCACCAACACAAGTGCGAAAAGTGGTTTTTCAACACTAACACAAGTGCGAAAAGTGTTTTTCAACACTAACACAAGTGCAAAAAGTGTTTTTTCCACACTAATACAAGTGCAAAAGTGGTTTCCTGCACCAACACAAGTGCGAAAAGTGGTTTTTCAACACTAACACAAGTGCGAAAAGTGGTTTTTCAACACTAACACAAGTGCGAAAAGTGGTTTTTCAACACTATCACAAGTGCAAAAAGTGTTTTTTCCACACTAATACAAGTGCAAAAGTGGTTTCCTGCACCAACACAAGTGCGAAAAGTGGTTTTTCAACACTAACACAAGTGCGAAAAGTGGTTTTTCAACACTAACACAAGTGCGAAAAGTGGTTTTTCAACACTAACACAAGTGCGAAAAGTATTTTTTCGACACTAATACAAGTGCAAAAGTGGTTTCCTGCACCAACACAAGTGCGAAAAGTGGTTTTTCAACACTAACACAAGTGCGAAAAGTGGTTTTTCAACACTAACACAAGTGCGAAAAGTGGTTTTTCAACACTAACAGAAGTGCGAAAAGTGTTTTTTCCACACTAATACAAGTGCAAAAGTGGTTTCCTGCACCAACACAAGTGCGAAAAGTGGTTTTTCAACACTAACACAAGTGCGAAAAGTGGTTTTTCAACACTAACACAAGGGCGAAAAGTGGTTTTTCAACACTATCACAAGTGCAAAAAGTGTTTTTTCCACACTAATACAAGTGCAAAAGTGGTTTCCTGCACCAACATAAGTGCGAAAAGTGGTTTTTCAACACTAACACAAGTGCAAAAAGTGGTTTTTCAACACTAACACAAGTGCGAAAAGTGGTTTTTCAACACTAAGACAAGTGCGAAAAGTGTTTTTTCCACACTAATACAAGTGCAAAAGTGGTTTCCTGCACCAACACAAGTGCGAAAAGTGGTTTTTCAACAATAACACAAGTGCGAAAAGTGGTTTTTCAACACTAACACAAGTGCGAAAAGTGTTTTTTCCACACTAATACAAGTGCAAAAGTGGTTTCCTGCACCAACATAAGTGCGAAAAGTGGTTTTTCAACACTAACACAAGTGCGAAAAGTGGTTTTTCAACACTAACACAAGTGCGAAAAGTGGTTTTTCAACACTATCACAAGTGCAAAAAGTGTTTTTTCCACACTAATACAAGTGCAAAAGTGGTTTCCTGCACCAACACAAGTGCGAAAAGTGGTTTTTCAACACTAACACAAGTGCGAAAAGTGTTTTTTCCACACTAATACAAGTGCAAAAGTGGTTTCCTGCACCAACACAAGTGCGAAAAGTGGTTTTTCAACACTAACACAAGTGCGAAAAGTGGTTTTTCAACACTAACACAAGTGCAAAAGGAGGTTTTTCAACACAATCACAAGTGCAAAAAGTGTTTTTTCCACACTTATACAAGTGCAAAAGTGGTTTCCTGCACCAACACAAGTGCGAAAAGTGGTTTTTCAACACTAACACAAGTGCGAAAAGTGGTTTTTCAACACTAACACAAGTGCGAAAAGTGGTTTTTCAACACTAACACAAGTGCGAAAAGTGTTTTTTCCACACTAATACAAGTGCAAAAGTGGTTTCCTGCACCAACACAAGTGCAAAAAGTGGTTTTTCAACACTAACACAAGTGCGAAAAGTGGTGTTTCAACACTAACACAAGTGTGAAAAGTGTTTTTTCCACACTAATACAAGTGCAAAAGTGGTTTCCTGCACCAACACAAGTGCGAAAAGTGGTTTTTCAACACTAACATAAGTGCGAAAAGTGGTTTTTCAACACTATCACAAGTGCAAAAAGTGTTTTTTCCACACTAATACAATTGCAAAAGTGGTTTCCTGCACCAACACAAGTGCGAAAAATGGTTTTTCAACACTAACACAAGTGCGAAAAGTGGTTTTTCAACACTATCACAAGTGCAAAAAGTGTTTTTTCCACACTAATACAAGTGCAAAAGTGGTTTCCTGCACCAACACAAGTGCGAAAAGTGGTTTTTCAACACTAACACAAGTGCAAAAAGTGGTTTTTCAACACTAACACAAGTGCGAAAAGTGGTTTTTCAACACTATCACAAGTGCAAAAAGTGTTTTTTCCACACTAATACAAGTGCAAAAATGGTTTCCTGCACCAACACAAGTGTGAAAAGTGGTTTTTCAACACTAACACAAGTGCGAAAAGTGGTTTTTCAACACTAACACAAGTGTGAAAAGTGTTTTTTCCACACTAATACAAGTGCAAAAGTGGTTTCCTGCACCAACACAAGTGCGAAAAGTGGTTTTTCAACACTAACTCAAGTGCGAAAAGTGGTTTTTCAACACTAACACAAGTGCGAAAAGTGGTTTTTCAACACTAACACAAGTGCGAAAAGTGTTTTTTCGAAACTAATACAAGTGCAAAAGTGGTTTCCTGCACCAACACAAGTGCGAAAAGTGGTTTTTCAACACTCACATAAGTGCGAAAAGTGTTTTTCAACACTAACACAAGTGCAAAAAGTGTTTTTTCCACACTAATACAAGTGCAAAAGTGGTTTCCTGCACCAACACAAGTGCGAAAAGTGGTTTTTCAACACTAACACAAGTGCGAAAAGTGGTTTTTCAACACTAACACAAGTGCGAAAAGTGGTTTTTCAACACTAACACAAGTGCGAAAAGTGGTTTTTCAACACTATCACAAGTGCAAAAAGTGTTTTTTCCACACTAATACAAGTGCAAAAGTGGTTTCCTGCACCAACACAAGTGCGAAAAGTGGGTTTTTCAACACTAACGCAAGTGCGAAAAGTGGTTTTTCAACACTAAGACAAGTGCGAAAAGTGTTTTTTCCACACTAATACAAGTGCAAAAGTGGTTTCCTGCACCAACACAAGTGCGAAAAGTGGTTTTTCAACACTAACACAAGTGCGAAAAGTGGTTTTTCAACACTAACACAAGTGCGAAAAGTGTTTTTTCCACACTAATGCAAGTGCAAAAGTGGTTTCCTGCACCAACACAAGTGCGAAAAGTGGTTTTTCAACACTAACACAAGTGCGAAAAGTGGTTTTTCAACACTAACACAAGTGCGAAAAGTGGTTTTTCAACACTAACACAAGTGCGAAAAGTGTTTTTTCCACACTAATACAAGTGCAAAAGTGGTTTCCTGCACCAACACAAGTGCGAAAAGTGGTTTTTCAACACTAACATAAGTGCGAAAAGTGGTTTTTCAACACTATCAAAAGTGCAAAAAGTGTTTTTTCCACACTAATACAAGTGCAAAAGTGGTTTCCTGCACCAACATAAGTGCGAAAAGTGGTTTTTCAACACTAACACAAGTGAAAAAAGTGTGTTTTCCACACTAATACAAGTGCAAAAGTGGTTTCCTGCACCAACACAAGTGCAAAAAGTGGTTTTTCAACACTAACACAAGTGCGAAAAGTGGTTTTTCAACACTAACACAAGTGCGAAAAGTGTTTTTCCACACTAATACAAGTGCAAAAGTGGTTTCCTGCACCAACACAAGTGCGAAAAGTGGTTTTTCAACACTAACACAAGTGCGAAAAGTGGTTTTTCAACACTAACACAAGTGCGAAAAGTGGTTTTTCAACACTAACACAAGTGCGAAAAGTGTTTTTTCCACACTAATACAAGTGCAAAAGTGGTTTCCTGCACCAACACAAGTGCGAAAAGTGGTTTTTCAACACTAACATAAGTGCGAAAAGTGGTTTTTCAACACTATCAAAAGTGCAAAAAGTGTTTTTTCCACACTAATACAAGTGCAAAAGTGGTTTCCTGCACCAACACAAGTGCAAAAAGTGGTTTTTCAACACTAACACAAGTGCGAAAAGTGGTTTTTCAACACTATCACAAGTGCAAAAAGTGTTTTTTCCACACTAATACAAGTGCAAAAGTGGTTTCCTGCACCAACACAAGTGCGAAAAGTGGTTTTTCAACACTAACACAAGTGCGAAAAGTGGTTTTTCAACACTAACACAAGTGCGAAAAGTGGTTTTTCAACACTATCACAAGTGCAAAAAGTGTTTTTTCCACACTAATACAAGTGCAAAAATGGTTTCCTGCACCAACACAAGTGCGAAAAGTGGTTTTTCAACACTAACACAAGTGCGAAAAGTGGTTTTTCAACACTAACACAAGTGCGAAAAGTGTTTTTTCCACACTAATACAAGTGCAAAAGTGGTTTCCTGCACCAACACAAGTGCGAAAAGTGGTTTTTCAACACTAACTCAAGTGCGAAAAGTGGTTTTTCAACACTAACACAAGTGCGAAAAGTGGTTTTTCAACACTAACACAAGTGCGAAAAGTGTTTTTTCCAAACTAATACAAGTGCAAAAGTGGTTTCCTGCACCAACACAAGTGCGAAAAGTGGTTTTTCAACACTCACACAAGTGCGAAAAGTGTTTTTCAACACTAACACAAGTGCAAAAAGTGTTTTTTCCACACTAATACAAGTGCAAAAGTGGTTTCCTGCACCAACACAAGTGCGAAAAGTGGTTTTTCAACACTAACACAAGTGCGAAAAGTGGTTTTTCAACACTAACACAAGTGCAAAAAGTGGTTTTTCAACACTATCACAAGTGCAAAAAGTGTTTTTTCCACACTAATACAAGTGCAAAAGTGGTTTCCTGCACCAACACAAGTGCGAAAAGTGGGTTTTTCAACACTAACACAAGTGCGAAAAGTGGTTTTTCAACACTAACACAAGTGCGAAAAGTGGTTTTTCAACACTAACACAAGTGCGAAAAGTGTTTTTTCCACACTAATACAAGTGCAAAAGTGGTTTCCTGCACCAACACAAGTGCGAAAAGTGGTTTTTCAACACTAACACAAGTGCGAAAAGTGGTTTTTCAACACTAACACAAGTGCGAAAAGTGGTTTTTCAACACTAACACAAGTGCGAAAAGTGTTTTTTCCACACTAATACAAGTGCAAAAGTGGTTCCCTGCACCAACACAAGTGCGAAAAGTGATTTTTCAACACTAACACAAGTGCAAAAAGTGGTTTTTCAACACTAACACAAGTGCGAAAAGTGGTTTTTCAACACTAACACAAGTGCGAAAAGTGTTTTTTCCACACTAATACAAGTGCAAAAGTGGTTTCCTGCACCAACACAAGTGCGAAAAGTGGTTTTTCAACACTAACACAAGTGCAAAAAGTGGTTTTTCATCACTAACACAAGTGCGAAAAGTGGTTTTTCAACAATAACACAAGTGCGAAAAGTGTTTTTTCCACACTAATACAAGTGCAAAAGTGGTTTCCTGCACCAACACAAGTGCGAAAAGTGGTTTTTCAACACTAACACAAGTGCGAAAAGTGGTTTTTCAACACTAACACAAGTGCGAAAAGTGGTTTTTCAACACTAACACAAGTGCAAAAAGTGTTTTTTCCACACTAATACAAGTGCAAAAGTGGTTTCCTGCACCAACACAAGTGCGAAAAGTGGTTTTTCAACACTAACACAAGTGCAAAAAGTGTTTTTTCAACACTAACACAAGAGCGAAAAGTGGTTTTTCAACACTAACACAAGTGCGAAAAGTGTTTTTTCCACACTAATACAACTGCAAAAGTGGTTCCTGCACTAACACAATTGCGAAAAGTGGTTTTTCAACACTAACACAAGTGTGAAAAGTGGTTTTTCAACACTAACACAAGTGCGAAAAGTGGTTTTTCAACACTAACACAAGTGCAAAAGTGGTTTCCTGCACCAACACAAGTGCGAAAAGTGGTTTTTCAACACTAACACAAGTGCGAAAAGTGGTTTTTCAACACTAACACAAGTGCGAAAAGTGGTTTTTCAACACTAACACAAGTGCGAAATGTGTTTTTTCCACACTAATACAAGTGCAAAAGTGGTTTCCTGCACCAACACAAGTGCGAAAAGTTGTTTTTCAACACTAACACAAGTGCGAAAAGTGGTTTTTCAACACTAACACAAGTGCAAAAAGTGGTTTTTCAACACCAACACAAGTGCGAAAAGTGGTTTTTCAACACTAACACAAGTGCGAAAAGTGGTTTTTCAACACTAACACAAGTGTGAAAAGTGGTTTTTCAACACTAACACAAGTGCGAAAAGTGGTTTTTCAACACTATCACAAGTGCAAAAAGTGTTTTTTCCACACTAATACAAGTGCAAAAGTGGTTTCCTGCACCAACACAAGTGCGAAAAGTGGTTTTTCAACACTAACACAAGTGGGAAAAGTGGTTTTTCAACACTAACACAAGTGCGAAAAGTGGTTTTTCAACACTAACACAAGTGCGAAAAGTGTTTTTTCCACACTAATTCAAGTGCAAAAGTGGTTTCCTGCACCAACACAAGTGCGAAAAGTGGTTTTTCAACACTAACACAAGTGCGAAAAGTGGTTTTTCAACACTAACACAAGTGCGAAAAGTGGTTTTTCAACACTAACACAAGTGCGAAAAGTGTTTTTTCCACACTAATACAAGTGCAAAAGTGGTTTCCTGCACCAACACAAGTGCGAAAAGTGGTTTTTCAACACTAACACAAGTGCGAAAAGTGGTTTTTCAACACTAACACAAGTGCGAAAAGTGTTTTTTCCACACTAATACAAGTGCAAAAGTGGTTTCCTGCACCAACACAAGTGCGAAAAGTGGTTTTTCAACACTAACACAAGTGCGAAAAGTGGTTTTTCCACACTAATACAAGTGCAAAAGTGGTTTTTCAACAATAACACAAGTGCGAAAAGTGGTTTTTCCACACTAATACAAGTGCAAAAGTGGTTTTTCAACAATAACACAAGTGCGAAAAGTGGTTTTTCAACACTAACACAAGTGCGGAAAGTGTTTTTTCCACACTAATACAAGTGCAAAAGTGGTTTCCTGCACCAACATAAGTGCGAAAAGTGGTTTTTCAACACTAACACAAGTGCGAAAAGTGTTTTTTCCACACTAATACAAGTGAAAAAGTGGTTTCCTGCACCAACACAAGTGCGAAAAGTGGTTTTTCAACACTAACACAAGTGCGAAAAGTGGTTTTTCAACACTAACACAAGTGCGAAAAGTGGTTTTTCAACACTAACACAAGTGCGAAAAGTGGTTTTTCAACACTAACACAAGTGCGGAAAGTGTTTTTTCCACACTAATACAAGTGCAAAAGTGGTTTCCTGCACCAACATAAGTGCGAAAAGTGGTTTTTCAACACTAACACAAGTGCGAAAAGTGTTTTTTCCACACTAATACAAGTGAAAAAGTGGTTTCCTGCACCAACACAAGTGCGAAAAGTGGTTTTTCAACACTAACACAAGTGCGAAAAGTGGTTTTTCAACACTAACACAAGTGCGAAAAGTGGTTTTTCAACACTAACACAAGTGCGAAAAGTGGTTTTTCAACACTAACACAAGTGCGAAAAGTGTTTTTTCCACACTAATACAAGTGCAAAAGTGGTTTCCTGCACCAACACAAGTGCGAAAAGTGGTTTTTCAACACTAACACAAGTGAGAAAAGTGGTTTTTCAACACTAACACAAGTGCGAAAAGTGGTTTTTCAACACTATCACAAGTGCGAAAAGTGTTTTTTCCACACTAATACAAGTGCAAAAGTGGTTTCCTGCACCAACACAAGTGCGAAAAGTGGTTTTTCAACACTAACACAAGTGCGAAAAGTGGTTTTTCAACACTAACACAAGGGCGAAAAGTGGTTTTTCAACACTATCACAAGTGCAAAAAGTGTTTTTTCCACACTAATACAAGTGCAAAAGTGGTTTCCTGCACCAACATAAGTGCGAAAAGTGGTTTTTCAACACTAACACAAGTGCAAAAAGTGGTTTTTCAACACTAACACAAGTGCGAAAAGTGGTTTTTCAACACTAAGACAAGTGCGAAAAGTGTTTTTTCCACACTAATACAAGTGCAAAAGTGGTTTCCTGCACCAATACAAGTGCGAAAAGTGGTTTTTCAACAATAACACAAGTGCGAAAAGTGGTTTTTCAACACTAACACAAGTGCGAAAAGTGTTTTTTCCACACTAATACAAGTGCAAAAGTGGTTTCCTGCACCAACATAAGTGCGAAAAGTGGTTTTTCAACACTAACACAAGTGCGAAAAGTGTTTTTTCCACACTAATACAAGTGAAAAAGTGGTTTCCTGCACCAACACAAGCGCGAAAAGTGGTTTTTCAACACTAACACAAGTGCGAAAAGTGGTTTTTCAACACTAACACAAGTGCGAAAAGTGGTTTTTCAACACTATCACAAGTGCAAAAAGTGTTTTTTCCACACTAATACAAGTGCAAAAGTGGTTTCCTGCACCAACACAAGTGCGAAAAGTGGTTTTTCAACACTAACACAAGTGCGAAAAGTGGTTTTTCAACACTAACACAAGTGCGAAAAGTGGTTTTTCAACACTAACGCAAGTGCGAAAAGTGTTTTTTCCACACTAATACAAGTGCAAAAGTGGTTTCCTGCACCAACACAAGTGCGAAAAGTGGTTTTTCAACACTAACACAAGTGCGAAAAGTGGTTTTTCAACACTAACACAAGTGTGAAAAGTGGTTTTTCAACAATAACACAAGTGCGAAAAGTATTTTTTCCACACTAATACAAGTGCAAAAGTGGTTTCCTGCACCAACACAAGTGCGAAAAGTGGTTTTTCAACACTAACTCAAGTGCGAAAAGTGGTTTTTCAACACTAACACAAGTGCGAAAAGTGGTTTTTCAACACTATCACAAGTGCAAAAAGTGTTTTTTCCACACTAATACAAGTGCAAAAGTGGTTTCCTGCACCAACACAAGTGCGAAAAGTGGTTTTTCAACACTAACACATGTGCGAAAAGTGGTTTTTCAACACTAACACAAGTGCGAAAAGTGGTTTTTCAACACTAACACAAGTGCGAAAGGTGGTTTTTCAACACTAACACAAGTGCGAAAAGTGTTTTTTCCACACTAATACAAGTGCAAAAGTGGTTTCCTGCACCAACACAAGTGCGAAAAGTGGTTTTTCAACACTAACACAAGTGCAAAAAGTGGTTTTTCAACACTAACACAAGTGCGAAAAGTGGTTTTTCAACACTATCACAAGTGCAAAAAGTGTTTTTTCCACACTAATACAAGTGCAAAAGTGGTTTCCTGCACCAACACAAGTGCCATAAGTGGTTTTTCAACACTAACACAAGTGCGAAAAGTGGTTTTTCAACACTAACACAAGGGCGAAAAGTGGTTTTTCAACACTATCACAAGTGCAAAAAGTGTTTTTTCCACACTAATACAAGTGCAAAAGTGGTTTCCTGCACCAACATAAGTGCGAAAAGTGGTTTTTCAACACTAACACAAGTGCAAAAAGTGGTTTTTCAACACTAACACACGTGCGAAAAGTGGTTTTTCAACACTAAGACAAGTGCGAAAAGTGTTTTTTCCACACTAATACAAGTGCAAAAGTGGTTTCCTGCACCAACACAAGTGCGAAAAGTGGTTTTTCAACAATAACACAAGTGCGAAAAGTGGTTTTTCAACACTAACACAAGTGCGAAAAGTGTTTTTTCCACACTAATACAAGTGCAAAAGTGGTTTCCTGCACCAACATAAGTGCGAAAAGTGGTTTTTCAACACTAACACAAGTGCAAAAAGTGGTTTTTCCACACTAATACAAGTGAAAAAGTGGTTTCCTGCACCAACACAAGTGCGAAAAGTGGTTTTTCAACACTAACACAAGTGCGAAAAGTGGTTTTTCAACACTAACACAAGTGCGAAAAGTGGTTTTTCAACACTATCACAAGTGCAAAAAGTGATTTTTCCACACTAATACAAGTGCAAAAGTGGTTTCCTGCACCAACACAAGTGCGAAAAGTGGTTTTTCAACACTAACACAAGTGCGAAAAGTGGTTTTTCAACACTAACACAAGTGCGAAAAGTGGTTTTTCAACACTATCACAAGTGCAAAAAGTGTTTTTTCCACACTAATACAAGTGCAAAAGTGGTTTCCTGCACCAACACAAGTGCGAAAAGTGGTTTTTCAACACTAACACAAGTGCGAAAAGTGGTTTTTCAACACTAACACAAGTGCGAAAAGTGTTTTTTCCACACTAATACAAGTGCAAAAGTGGTTTCCTGCACCAACACAAGTGCGAAAAGTGGTTTTTCAACACTAACTCAAGTGCAAAAAGTGGTTTTTCAACACTAACACAAGTGCGAAAAGTGGTTTTTCAACACTAACACAAGTGCGAAAAGTGTTTTTTCCACACTAATACAAGTGCAAAAGTGGTTTCCTGCACCAACACAAGTGCGAAAAGTGGTTTTTCAACACTAACACAAGTGCGAAAAGTGTTTTTCAACACTAACACAAGTGCAAAAAGTGTTTTTTCCACACTAATACAAGTGCAAAAGTGGTTTCCTGCACCAACACAAGTGCGAAAAGTGGTTTTTCAACACTAACACAAGTGCGAAAAGTGGTTTTTCAACACTAACACAAGTGCGAAAAGTGGTTTTTCAACACTATCACAAGTGCAAAAAGTGTTTTTTCCACACTAATACAAGTGCAAAAGTGGTTTCCTGCACCAACACAAGTGCGAAAAGTGGTTTTTCAACACTAACACAAGTGCGAAAAATGGTTTTTCAACACTAACACAAGTGCGAAAAGTGGTTTTTCAACACTAACACAAGTGCGAAAAGTGTTTTTTCCACACTAATACAAGTGCAAAAGTGGTTTCCTGCACCAACACAAGTGCAAAAAGTGGTTTTTCAACACTAGCACAAGTGCGAAAAGTGGTTTTTCAACACTAACACAAGTGCGAAAAGTGGTTTTTCAACACTAACAGAAGTGCGAAAAGTGTTTTTTCCACACTAATACAAGTGCAAGAGTGGTTTCCTGCACCAACACAAGTGCGAAATGTGGTTTTTCAACACTAACACAAGTGCGAAAAGTGGTTTTTCAACACTAACACAAGGGCGAAAAGTGGTTTTTCAACACTATCACAAGTGCAAAAAGTGTTTTTTCCACACTAATACAAGTGCAAAAGTGGTTTCCTGCACCAACATAAGTGCGAAAAGTGGTTTTTCAACACTAACACAAGTGCAAAAAGTGGTTTTTCAACACTAACACAAGTGCGAAAAGTGGTTTTTCAACACTAAGACAAGTGCGAAAAGTGTTTTTTCCACACTAATACAAGTGCAAAAGTGGTTTCCTGCACCAATACAAGTGCGAAAAGTGGTTTTTCAACAATAACACAAGTGCGAAAAGTGGTTTTTCAACACTAACACAAGTGCGAAAAGTGTATTTTCCACACTAATACAAGTGCAAAAGTGGTTTCCTGCACCAACATAAGTGCGAAAAGTGGTTTTTCAACACTAACACAAGTGCGAAAAGTGTTTTTTCCACACTAATACAAGTGAAAAAGTGGTTTCCTGCACCAACACCAGTGCGAAAAGTGGTTTTTCAACACTAACACAAGTGCGAAAAGTGGTTTTTCAACACTAACACAAGTGCGAAAAGTGGTTTTTCAACACTATCACAAGTGCAAAAAGTGTTTTTTCCACACTAATACAAGTGCAAAAGTGGTTTCCTGCACCAACACAAGTGCGAAAAGTGGTTTTTCAACACTAACACAAGTGCAAAAAGTGTTTTTTCCACACTAATACAAGTGCAAAAGTGGTTTCCTGCACCAACACAAGTGCGAAAAGTGGTTTTTCAACACTAACACAAGTGCGAAAAGTGTTTTTTCCACACTAATACAAGTGCAAAAGTGGTTTCCTGCACCAACACAAGTGCGAAAAGTGGTTTTTCAACACTAACACAAGTGCGAAAAGTGGTTTTTCAACACTAACACAAGTGCGAAAAGTGGTTTTTCAACACTAACACAAGTGCGAAAAGTGTTTTTTCCACACTAATACAAGTGCAAAAGTGGTTCCCTGCACCAACACAAGTGCGAAAAGTGATTTTTCAACACTAACACAAGTGCAAAAAGTGGTTTTTCAACACTAACACAAGTGCGAAAAGTGGTTTTTCAACACTAACACAAGTGCGAAAAGTGTTTTTTCCACACTAATACAAGTGTAAAAGTGGTTTCCTGCACCAACACAAGTGCGAAAAGTGGTTTTTCAACACTAACACAAGTGCAAAAAGTGGTTTTTCATCACTAACACAAGTGCGAAAAGTGGTTTTTCAACAATAACACAAGTGCGAAAAGTGTTTTTTCCACACTAATACAAGTGCAAAAGTGGTTTCCTGCACCAACACAAGTGCGAAAAGTGGTTTTTCAACACTAACACAAGTGCGAAAAGTGGTTTTTCAACACTAACACAAGTGCGAAAAGTGGTTTTTCAACACTAACACAAGTGCGAAAAGTGTTTTTTCCACACTAATACAAGTGCAAAAGTGGTTTCCTGCACCAACACAAGTGCGAAAAGTGGTTTTTCAACACTAACACAAGTGCGAAAAGTGGTTTTTCCACACTAATACAAGTGCAAAAGTGGTTTTTCAACAATAACACAAGTGCGAAAAGTGGTTTTTCCACACTAATACAAGTGCAAAAGTGGTTTTTCAACAATAACACAAGTGCGAAAAGTGGTTTTTCAACACTAACACAAGTGCGGAAAGTGTTTTTTCCACACTAATACAAGTGCAAAAGTGGTTTCCTGCACCAACATAAGTGCGAAAAGTGGTTTTTCAACACTAACACAAGTGCGAAAAGTGTTTTTTCCACACTAATACAAGTGAAAAAGTGGTTTCCTGCACCAACACAAGTGCGAAAAGTGGTTTTTCAACACTAACACAAGTGCGAAAAGTGGTTTTTCAACACTAACACAAGTGCGAAAAGTGGTTTTTCAACACTAACACAAGTGCGAAAAGTGGTTTTTCAACACTAACACAAGTGCGGAAAGTGTTTTTTCCACACTAATACAAGTGCAAAAGTGGTTTCCTGCACCAACATAAGTGCGAAAAGTGGTTTTTCAACACTATCACAAGTGCAAAAAGTGTTTTTTCCACACTAATACAAGTGCAAAAGTGGTTTCCTGCACCAACATAAGTGCGAAAAGTGGTTTTTCAACACTAACACAAGTGCAAAAAGTGGTTTTTCAACACTAACACAAGTGCGAAAAGTGGTTTTTCAACACTAACACAAGTGCGAAAAGTGGTTTTTCCACACTAATACAAGTGCAAAAGTGGTTTCCTGCACCAACACAAGTGCGAAAAGTGGTTTTTCAACAATAACACAAGTGCGAAAAGTGGTTTTTCAACACTAACACAAGTGCGAAAAGTGTTTTTTCCACACTAATACAAGTGCAAAAGTGGTTTTTCAACAATAACACAAGTGCGAAAAGTGGTTTTTCAACACTAACACAAGTGCGAAAAGTGTTTTTTCCACACTAATACAAGTGCAAAAGTGGTTTCCTGCACCAACATAAGTGCGAAAAGTGGTTTTTCAACACTATCACAAGTGCAAAAAGTGTTTTTTCCACACTAATACAAGTGCAAAAGTGGTTTCCTGCACCAACATAAGTGCGAAAAGTGGTTTTTCAACACTAACACAAGTGCAAAAAGTGGTTTTTCAACACTAACACAAGTGCGAAAAGTGGTTTTTCAACACTAACACAAGTGCGAAAAGTGGTTTTTCCACACTAATACAAGTGCAAAAGTGGTTTCCTGCACCAACACAAGTGCGAAAAGTGGTTTTTCAACAATAACACAAGTGCGAAAAGTGGTTTTTCAACACTAACACAAGTGCGAAAAGTGTTTTTTCCACACTAATACAAGTGCAAAAGTGGTTTTTCAACAATAACACAAGTGCGAAAAGTGGTTTTTCAACACTAACACAAGTGCGAAAAGTGTTTTTTCCACACTAATACAAGTGCAAAAGTGGTTTCCTGCACCAACATAAGTGCGAAAAGTGGTTTTTCAACACTAACACAAGTGCAAAAAGTGGTTTTTCCTCACTAATACAAGTGAAAAAGTGGTTTCCTGCACCAACACAAGTGCGAAAAGTGGTTTTTCAACACTAACACAAGTGCGAAAAGTGGTTTTTCAACACTAACACAAGTGCGAAAAGTGGTTTTTCAACACTATCACAAGTGCAAAAAGTGATTTTTCCACACTAATACAAGTGCAAAAGTGGTTTCCTGCACCAACACAAGTGCGAAAAGTGGTTTTTCAACACTAACACAAGTGCGAAAAGTGGTTTTTCAACACTAACACAAGTGCGAAAAGTGGTTTTTCAACACTATCACAAGTGCAAAAAGTGTTTTTTCCACACTAATACAAGTGCAAAAGTGGTTTCCTGCACCAACACAAGTGCGAAAAGTGGTTTTTCAACACTAACACAAGTGCGAAAAGTGTTTTTTCCATACTAATACAAGTGCAAAAGTGGTTTCCTGCACCAACACAAGTGCGAAAAGTGGTTTTTCAACACTAACATAAGTGCGAAAAGTGGTTTTTCAACACTATCAAAAGTGCAAAAAGTGTTTTTTCCACACTAATACAAGTGCAAAAGTGGTTTCCTGCACCAACATAAGTGCGAAAAGTGGTTTTTCAACACTAACACAAGTGAAAAAAGTGTGTTTTCCACACTAATACAAGTGCAAAAGTGGTTTCCTGCACCAACACAAGTGCAAAAAGTGGTTTTTCAACACTAACACAAGTGCGAAAAGTGGTTTTTCAACACTAACACAAGTGCGAAAAGTGTTTTTTCCACACTAATACAAGTGCAAAAGTGGTTTCCTGCACCAACACAAGTGCGAAAAGTGGTTTTTCAACACTAACACAAGTGCGAAAAGTGGTTTTTCAACACTAACACAAGTGCGAAAAGTGGTTTTTCAACACTAACACAAGTGCGAAAAGTGTTTTTTCCACACTAATACAAGTGCAAAAGTGGTTTCCTGCACCAACACAAGTGCGAGAGGTGGTTTTTCAACACTAACACAAGTGCGAAAAGTGGTTTTTCAACACTAACACAAGTGCGAAAAGTGTTTTTCCACACTAATACAAGTGCAAAAGTGGTGTCCTGCACCAACACAAGTGCGAAAAGTGGTTTTTCAACACTAACACAAGTGCGAAAAGTGGTTTTTCAACACTAACACAAGTGCGAAAAGTGGTTTTTCAACAATAACACAAGTGCGAAAAGTATTTTTTCCACACTAATACAAGTGCAAAAGTGGTTTCCTGCACCAACACAAGTGCGAAAAGTGGTTTTTCAACACTAACTCAAGTGCGAAAAGTGGTTTTTCAACACTAACACAAGTGCGAAAAGTGGTTTTTCAACACTATCACAAGTGCAAAAAGTGTTTTTTCCACACTAATACAAGTGCAAAAGTGGTTTCCTGCACCAACACAAGTGCGAAAAGTGGTTTTTCAACACTAACACAAGTGCGAAAAGTGGTTTTTCAACACTAACACAAGTGCGAAAAGTGGTTTTTCAACACTAACACAAGTGCGAAAAGTGGTTTTTCAACACTAACACAAGTGCGAAAAGTGTTTTTTCCACACTAATACAAGTGCAAAAGTGGTTTCCTGCACCAACACAAGTGCGAAAAGTGGTTTTTCAACACTAACACAAGTGCAAAAAGTGGTTTTTCAACACTAACACAAGTGCTAAAAGTGGTTTTTCAACACTATCACAAGTGCAAAAAGTGTTTTTTCCACACTAATACAAGTGCAAAAGTGGTTTCCTGCACCAACACAAGTGCGAAAAGTGGTTTTTCAACACTAACACAAGTGCGAAAAGTGGTTTTTCAACACTAACACAAGGGCAACTAGAACGGGCACTCGGTAGAGCGCATACCTTCGCCGCAGCTACTGTTCTGTACTTGGCATGGGAGTGTAGGGAACAGAACAACAAAAATACGATTTTGACCTTTTCGTGACCTTGACCTTGACCTTTGACCCGATTGCTCCCAAAATCTAATCAAATGTGTCCCGTATAATAACCAATCATCCCACCAAATTTCATGCAATTCGGTTGAATACTTTTTGAGTTATGCGAATAACATACACACACACACACAGACATACAAATAAATACACAGCGATCAAAACATAACCTTCCGCTTTTGCGAAGGTAATAAAGCACACAATCAAAAAAATACAGTCCTCATATCCGCAACAATATATATGGCTTGTTTTGGTTTTATCATTATGCCTGACAAGGAACCACACCTGGCTGGTGTGCAGCAAGGCAGAGACAATGTGCTCGTGTGGTAGATGGCCATTGTTGCTCACTGTCCATGCAGCTTCACCTGATCTGGGACACTATCTGTACCTTGCTGCATCAAGCTCGGAGGTTTCATTCACATTTATTTTATTGTACTGCCACGTCATCACAATTGGACGGATATGATTGGAAATTACAACCTGTTTGTGATCAAACTGTACTTTGTATTAACTCATGAGTAAAAATACACAGCGATCAAAACATAACCTTCCGCTTTTGCGAAGGTAATAAATACACAGCGATCAAAACATAACCTTCCGCTTTTGCGAAGGTAATTAACCTGAAATTGCAGACAGAATTATTTATTTTATCTGAGAAGCTAAACGAATCTTCTTCTTCTTTAGTACCTCAAACTTTATGTGAAATGCGATCGATTTTTAAAAATCAGAATTTGAGCAAATCTGTTTCATTCGTCTGTTAATATGCCTCCCCGATTGACAAATCTGCAATTTGAATTTCATTTGAGGTTGAAATGATTGCGGGAGATCGCGTTATAGTGATGACGTCTTGGATGGACATCCTCTTCTTCAGTCGCTCATAACTTTGAGTGAAATACGATCGAGTTAAAAATAGTCAGAATTTGAGCAAATCTGTTTCATTCGTTTGTTAATATGCCTCATCTCTTGACAAATCTGCAATTATAATTTTTTTTGAGGTTGAAATGATCGCGGGAGATTGCGTTATAGTGATGACGTCCTGGATGGACATCTTCTTCTTCAGTCGCGCATAACTTTGAGTGAAATACGATCGAGTTAAAAATAGTCAGAATTTGAGCAAATCTGTTTCATTCGTTTGTTAATATGCCTCATCTATTGTCAAATCTGCAATTATAATTTTTTTTGAGGTTGAAATGATCGCGGGAGATCGCGTTATAGTGATGACGTCCTGGATGGACATCTTCTTCTTCAGTCGCTCATAACTTTGAGTGAAATACGATCGAGTTAAAAATAGTCAGAATTTGAGCAAATCTGTTTCCCAAAATCTAATCAAATGTGTCCCGTATAATAACCAATCATCCCACCAAATTTCATGCAATTCGGTTGAATACTTTTTGAGTTATGCGATTAACATACACACACACAGACATACAAATAAATACACAGCGATCAAAACATAACCTTCCGCTTTTGCGAAGGTAAAAAGTGGTTTTTCAACACTATCACAAGTGCAAAAAGTGTTTTTTCCACACTAATACAAGTGCAAAAGTGGTTTCCTGCACCAACATAAGTGCGAAAAGTGGTTTTTCAACACTAACACAAGTGCAAAAAGTGGTTTTTCAACACTAACACAAGTGCGAAAAGTGGTTTTTCAACACTAAGACAAGTGCGAAAAGTGTTTTTTCCACACTAATACAAGTGCAAAAGTGGTTTCCTGCACCAACACAAGTGCGAAAAGTGGTTTTTCAACAATAACACAAGTGCGAAAAGTGGTTTTTCAACACTAACACAAGTGCGAAAAGTGTTTTTTCCACACTAATACAAGTGCAAAAGTGGTTTTTCAACAATAACACAAGTGCGAAAAGTGGTTTTTCAACACTAACACAAGTGCGAAAAGTGTTTTTTCCACACTAATACAAGTGCAAAAGTGGTTTCCTGCACCAACATAAGTGCGAAAAGTGGTTTTTCAACACTAACACAAGTGCAAAAAGTGGTTTTTCCTCACTAATACAAGTGAAAAAGTGGTTTCCTGCACCAACACAAGTGCGAAAAGTGTTTTTTCAACACTAACACAAGTGCGAAAAGTGGTTTTTCAACACTATCACAAGTGCAAAAAGTGTTTTTTCCACACTAATACAAGTGCAAAAGTGGTTTCCTGCACCAACACAAGTGCGAAAAGTGGTTTTTCAACACTAACACAAGTGCGAAAAGTGGTTTTTCAACACTAACACAAGTGCGAAAAGTGGTTTTTCAACACTAACACAAGTGCGAAAAGTATTTTTTCGACACTAATACAAGTGCAAAAGTGGTTTCCTGCACCAACACAAGTGCGAAAAGTGGTTTTTCAACACTAACACAAGTGCGAAAAGTGGTTTTTCAACACTAACACAAGTGCGAAAAGTGGTTTTTCAACACTAACAGAAGTGCGAAAAGTGTTTTTTCCACACTAATACAAGTGCAAAAGTGGTTTCCTGCACCAACACAAGTGCGAAAAGTGGTTTTTCAACACTAACACAAGTGCGAAAAGTGGTTTTTCAACACTAACACAAGGGCGAAAAGTGGTTTTTCAACACTATCACAAGTGCAAAAAGTGTTTTTTCCACACTAATACAAGTGCAAAAGTGGTTTCCTGCACCAACATAAGTGCGAAAAGTGGTTTTTCAACACTAACACAAGTGCAAAAAGTGGTTTTTCAACACTAACACAAGTGCGAAAAGTGGTTTTTCAACACTAAGACAAGTGCGAAAAGTGTTTTTTCCACACTAATACAAGTGCAAAAGTGGTTTCCTGCACCAACACAAGTGCGAAAAGTGGTTTTTCAACAATAACACAAGTGCGAAAAGTGGTTTTTCAACACTAACACAAGTGCGAAAAGTGTTTTTTCCACACTAATACAAGTGCAAAAGTGGTTTCCTGCACCAACATAAGTGCGAAAAGTGGTTTTTCAACACTAACACAAGTGCGAAAAGTGGTTTTTCAACACTAACACAAGTGCGAAAAGTGGTTTTTCAACACTATCACAAGTGCAAAAAGTGTTTTTTCCACACTAATACAAGTGCAAAAGTGGTTTCCTGCACCAACACAAGTGCGAAAAGTGGTTTTTCAACACTAACACAAGTGCGAAAAGTGTTTTTTCCACACTAATACAAGTGCAAAAGTGGTTTCCTGCACCAACACAAGTGCGAAAAGTGGTTTTTCAACACTAACACAAGTGCGAAAAGTGGTTTTTCAACACTAACACAAGTGCAAAAGGAGGTTTTTCAACACAATCACAAGTGCAAAAAGTGTTTTTTCCACACTTATACAAGTGCAAAAGTGGTTTCCTGCACCAACACAAGTGCGAAAAGTGGTTTTTCAACACTAACACAAGTGCGAAAAGTGGTTTTTCAACACTAACACAAGTGCGAAAAGTGGTTTTTCAACACTAACACAAGTGCGAAAAGTGTTTTTTCCACACTAATACAAGTGCAAAAGTGGTTTCCTGCACCAACACAAGTGCAAAAAGTGGTTTTTCAACACTAACACAAGTGCGAAAAGTGGTGTTTCAACACTAACACAAGTGTGAAAAGTGTTTTTTCCACACTAATACAAGTGCAAAAGTGGTTTCCTGCACCAACACAAGTGCGAAAAGTGGTTTTTCAACACTAACATAAGTGCGAAAAGTGGTTTTTCAACACTATCACAAGTGCAAAAAGTGTTTTTTCCACACTAATACAATTGCAAAAGTGGTTTCCTGCACCAACACAAGTGCGAAAAGTGGTTTTTCAACACTAACACAAGTGCGAAAAGTGGTTTTTCAACACTATCACAAGTGCAAAAAGTGTTTTTTTCCACACTAATACAAGTGCAAAAGTGGTTTCCTGCACCAACACAAGTGCGAAAAGTGGTTTTTCAACACTAACACAAGTGCAAAAAGTGGTTTTTCAACACTAACACAAGTGCGAAAAGTGGTTTTTCAACACTATCACAAGTGCAAAAAGTGTTTTTTCCACACTAATACAAGTGCAAAAATGGTTTCCTGCACCAACACAAGTGTGAAAAGTGGTTTTTCAACACTAACACAAGTGCGAAAAGTGGTTTTTCAACACTAACACAAGTGCGAAAAGTGTTTTTTCCACACTAATACAAGTGCAAAAGTGGTTTCCTGCACCAACACAAGTGCGAAAAGTGGTTTTTCAACACTAACTCAAGTGCGAAAAGTGGTTTTTCAACACTAACACAAGTGCGAAAAGTGGTTTTTCAACACTAACACAAGTGCGAAAAGTGTTTTTTCGAAACTAATACAAGTGCAAAAGTGGTTTCCTGCACCAACACAAGTGCGAAAAGTGGTTTTTCAACACTCACACAAGTGCGAAAAGTGTTTTTCAACACTAACACAAGTGCAAAAAGTGTTTTTTCCACACTAATACAAGTGCAAAAGTGGTTTCCTGCACCAACACAAGTGCGAAAAGTGGTTTTTCAACACTAACACAAGTGCGAAAAGTGGTTTTTCAACACTAACACAAGTGCGAAAAGTGGTTTTTCAACACTATCACAAGTGCAAAAAGTGTTTTTTCCACACTAATACAAGTGCAAAAGTGGTTTCCTGCACCAACACAAGTGCGAAAAGTGGGTTTTTCAACACTAACGCAAGTGCGAAAAGTGGTTTTTCAACACTAAGACAAGTGCGAAAAGTGTTTTTTCCACACTAATACAAGTGCAAAAGTGGTTTCCTGCACCAACACAAGTGCGAAAAGTGGTTTTTCAACACTAACACAAGTGCGAAAAGTGGTTTTTCAACACTAACACAAGTGCGAAAAGTGTTTTTTCCACACTAATGCAAGTGCAAAAGTGGTTTCCTGCACCAACACAAGTGCGAAAAGTGGTTTTTCAACACTAACACAAGTGCGAAAAGTGGTTTTTCAACACTAACACAAGTGCGAAAAGTGGTTTTTCAACACTAACACAAGTGCGAAAAGTGTTTTTTCCACACTAATACAAGTGCAAAAGTGGTTTCCTGCACCAACACAAGTGCGAAAAGTGGTTTTTCAACACTAACATAAGTGCGAAAAGTGGTTTTTCAACACTATCAAAAGTGCAAAAAGTGTTTTTTCCACACTAATACAAGTGCAAAAGTGGTTTCCTGCACCAACATAAGTGCGAAAAGTGGTTTTTCAACACTAACACAAGTGAAAAAAGTGTGTTTTCCACACTAATACAAGTGCAAAAGTGGTTTCCTGCACCAACACAAGTGCAAAAAGTGGTTTTTCAACACTAACACAAGTGCGAAAAGTGGTTTTTCAACACTAACACAAGTGCGAAAAGTGTTTTTCCACACTAATACAAGTGCAAAAGTGGTTTCCTGCACCAACACAAGTGCGAAAAGTGGTTTTTCAACACTAACACAAGTGCGAAAAGTGGTTTTTCAACACTAACACAAGTGCGAAAAGTGGTTTTTCAACACTAACACAAGTGCGAAAAGTGTTTTTTCCACACTAATACAAGTGCAAAAGTGGTTTCCTGCACCAACACAAGTGCGAAAAGTGGTTTTTCAACACTAACATAAGTGCGAAAAGTGGTTTTTCAACACTATCAAAAGTGCAAAAAGTGTTTTTTCCACACTAATACAAGTGCAAAAGTGGTTTCCTGCACCAACACAAGTGCAAAAAGTGGTTTTTCAACACTAACACAAGTGCGAAAAGTGGTTTTTCAACACTATCACAAGTGCAAAAAGTGTTTTTTCCACACTAATACAAGTGCAAAAGTGGTTTCCTGCACCAACACAAGTGCGAAAAGTGGTTTTTCAACACTAACACAAGTGCGAAAAGTGGTTTTTCAACACTAACACAAGTGCGAAAAGTGGTTTTTCAACACTATCACAAGTGCAAAAAGTGTTTTTTCCACACTAATACAAGTGCAAAAATGGTTTCCTGCACCAACACAAGTGCGAAAAGTGGTTTTTCAACACTAACACAAGTGCGAAAAGTGGTTTTTCAACACTAACACAAGTGCGAAAAGTGTTTTTTCCACACTAATACAAGTGCAAAAGTGGTTTCCTGCACCAACACAAGTGCGAAAAGTGGTTTTTCAACACTAACTCAAGTGCGAAAAGTGGTTTTTCAACACTAACACAAGTGCGAAAAGTGGTTTTTCAACACTAACACAAGTGCGAAAAGTGTTTTTTCCAAACTAATACAAGTGCAAAAGTGGTTTCCTGCACCAACACAAGTGCGAAAAGTGGTTTTTCAACACTCACACAAGTGCGAAAAGTGTTTTTCAACACTAACACAAGTGCAAAAAGTGTTTTTTCCACACTAATACAAGTGCAAAAGTGGTTTCCTGCACCAACACAAGTGCGAAAAGTGGTTTTTCAACACTAACACAAGTGCGAAAAGTGGTTTTTCAACACTAACACAAGTGCAAAAAGTGGTTTTTCAACACTATCACAAGTGCAAAAAGTGTTTTTTCCACACTAATACAAGTGCAAAAGTGGTTTCCTGCACCAACACAAGTGCGAAAAGTGGGTTTTTCAACACTAACACAAGTGCGAAAAGTGGTTTTTCAACACTAACACAAGTGCGAAAAGTGGTTTTTCAACACTAACACAAGTGCGAAAAGTGTTTTTTCCACACTAATACAAGTGCAAAAGTGGTTTCCTGCACCAACACAAGTGCGAAAAGTGGTTTTTCAACACTAACACAAGTGCGAAAAGTGGTTTTTCAACACTAACACAAGTGCGAAAAGTGGTTTTTCAACACTAACACAAGTGCGAAAAGTGTTTTTTCCACACTAATACAAGTGCAAAAGTGGTTCCCTGCACCAACACAAGTGCGAAAAGTGATTTTTCAACACTAACACAAGTGCAAAAAGTGGTTTTTCAACACTAACACAAGTGCGAAAAGTGGTTTTTCAACACTAACACAAGTGCGAAAAGTGTTTTTTCCACACTAATACAAGTGCAAAAGTGGTTTCCTGCACCAACACAAGTGCGAAAAGTGGTTTTTCAACACTAACACAAGTGCAAAAAGTGGTTTTTCATCACTAACACAAGTGCGAAAAGTGGTTTTTCAACAATAACACAAGTGCGAAAAGTGTTTTTTCCACACTAATACAAGTGCAAAAGTGGTTTCCTGCACCAACACAAGTGCGAAAAGTGGTTTTTCAACACTAACACAAGTGCGAAAAGTGGTTTTTCAACACTAACACAAGTGCGAAAAGTGGTTTTTCAACACTAACACAAGTGCAAAAAGTGTTTTTTCCACACTAATACAAGTGCAAAAGTGGTTTCCTGCACCAACACAAGTGCGAAAAGTGGTTTTTCAACACTAACACAAGTGCAAAAAGTGTTTTTTCAACACTAACACAAGAGCGAAAAGTGGTTTTTCAACACTAACACAAGTGCGAAAAGTGTTTTTTCCACACTAATACAACTGCAAAAGTGGTTCCTGCACTAACACAATTGCGAAAAGTGGTTTTTCAACACTAACACAAGTGTGAAAAGTGGTTTTTCAACACTAACACAAGTGCGAAAAGTGGTTTTTCAACACCAACACAAGTGCAAAAGTGGTTTCCTGCACCAACACAAGTGCGAAAAGTGGTTTTTCAACACTAACACAAGTGCGAAAAGTGGTTTTTCAACACTAACACAAGTGCGAAAAGTGGTTTTTCAACACTAACACAAGTGCGAAAAGTGTTTTTTCCACACTAATACAAGTGCAAAAGTGGTTTCCTGCACCAACACAAGTGCGAAAAGTTGTTTTTCAACACTAACACAAGTGCGAAAAGTGGTTTTTCAACACTAACACAAGTGCAAAAAGTGGTTTTTCAACACCAACACAAGTGCGAAAAGTGGTTTTTCAACACTAACACAAGTGCGAAAAGTGGTTTTTCAACACTAACACAAGTGTGAAAAGTGGTTTTTCAACACTAACACAAGTGCGAAAAGTGGTTTTTCAACACTATCACAAGTGCAAAAAGTGTTTTTTCCACACTAATACAAGTGCAAAAGTGGTTTCCTGCACCAACACAAGTGCGAAAAGTGGTTTTTCAACACTAACACAAGTGGGAAAAGTGGTTTTTCAACACTAACACAAGTGCGAAAAGTGGTTTTTCAACACTAACACAAGTGCGAAAAGTGTTTTTTCCACACTAATACAAGTGCAAAAGTGGTTTCCTGCACCAACACAAGTGCGAAAAGTGGTTTTTCAACACTAACACAAGTGCGAAAAGTGGTTTTTCAACACTAACACAAGTGCGAAAAGTGGTTTTTCAACACTAACACAAGTGCGAAAAGTGTTTTTTCCACACTAATACAAGTGCAAAAGTGGTTTCCTGCACCAACACAAGTGCGAAAAGTGGTTTTTCAACACTAACACAAGTGCGAAAAGTGGTTTTTCAACACTAACACAAGTGCGAAAAGTGTTTTTTCCACACTAATACAAGTGCAAAAGTGGTTTCCTGCACCAACACAAGTGCGAAAAGTGGTTTTTCAACACTAACACAAGTGCGAAAAGTGGTTTTTCCACACTAATACAAGTGCAAAAGTGGTTTTTCAACAATAACACAAGTGCGAAAAGTGGTTTTTCCACACTAATACAAGTGCAAAAGTGGTTTTTCAACAATAACACAAGTGCGAAAAGTGGTTTTTCAACACTAACACAAGTGCGGAAAGTGTTTTTTCCACACTAATACAAGTGCAAAAGTGGTTTCCTGCACCAACATAAGTGCGAAAAGTGGTTTTTCAACACTAACACAAGTGCGAAAAGTGTTTTTTCCACACTAATACAAGTGAAAAAGTGGTTTCCTGCACCAACACAAGTGCGAAAAGTGGTTTTTCAACACTAACACAAGTGCGAAAAGTGGTTTTTCAACACTAACACAAGTGCGAAAAGTGGTTTTTCAACACTAACACAAGTGCGAAAAGTGGTTTTTCAACACTAACACAAGTGCGGAAAGTGTTTTTTCCACACTAATACAAGTGCAAAAGTGGTTTCCTGCACCAACATAAGTGCGAAAAGTGGTTTTTCAACACTAACACAAGTGCGAAAAGTGTTTTTTCCACACTAATACAAGTGAAAAAGTGGTTTCCTGCACCAACACAAGTGCGAAAAGTGGTTTTTCAACACTAACACAAGTGCGAAAAGTGGTTTTTCAACACTAACACAAGTGCGAAAAGTGGTTTTTCAACACTAACACAAGTGCGAAAAGTGGTTTTTCAACACTAACACAAGTGCGAAAAGTGTTTTTTCCACACTAATACAAGTGGAAAAGTGGTTTCCTGCACCAACACAAGTGCGAAAAGTGGTTTTTCAACACTAACACAAGTGAGAAAAGTGGTTTTTCAACACTAACACAAGTGCGAAAAGTGGTTTTTCAACACTATCACAAGTGCAAAAAGTGTTTTTTCCACACTAATACAAGTGCAAAAGTGGTTTCCTGCACCAACACAAGTGCGAAAAGTGGTTTTTCAACACTAACACAAGTGCGAAAAGTGGTTTTTCAACACTAACACAAGTGCGAAAAGTGGTTTTTCAACACTAACACAAGTGCGAAAAGTGTTTTTTCCACACTAATACAAGTGCAAAAGTGGTTTCCTGCACCAACACAAGTGCAAAAAGTGGTTTTTCAACACTAACACAAGTGCGAAAAGTGGTTTTTCAACACTAACACAAGTGCGAAAAGTGGTTTTTCAACACTAACAGAAGTGTGAAAAGTGTTTTTTCCACACTAATACAAGTGCAAAAGTGGTTTCCTGCACCAACACAAGTGCGAAAAGTGGTTTTTCAACACTAACACAAGTGCGAAAAGTGGTTTTTCAACACTAACACAAGGGCGAAAAGTGGTTTTTCAACACTATCACAAGTGCAAAAAGTGTTTTTTCCACACTAATACAAGTGCAAAAGTGGTTTCCTGCACCAACATAAGTGCGAAAAGTGGTTTTTCAACACTAACACAAGTGCAAAAAGTGGTTTTTCAACACTAACACAAGTGCGAAAAGTGGTTTTTCAACACTAAGACAAGTGCGAAAAGTGTTTTTTCCACACTAATACAAGTGCAAAAGTGGTTTCCTGCACCAATACAAGTGCGAAAAGTGGTTTTTCAACAATAACACAAGTGCGAAAAGTGGTTTTTCAACACTAACACAAGTGCGAAAAGTGTTTTTTCCACACTAATACAAGTGCAAAAGTGGTTTCCTGCACCAACATAAGTGCGAAAAGTGGTTTTTCAACACTAACACAAGTGCGAAAAGTGTTTTTTCCACACTAATACAAGTGAAAAAGTGGTTTCCTGCACCAACACAAGTGCGAAAAGTGGTTTTTCAACACTAACACAATTGCGAAAAGTGGTTTTTCAACACTAACACAAGTGCGAAAAGTGGTTTTTCAACACTATCACAAGTGCAAAAAGTGTTTTTTCCACACTAATACAAGTGCAAAAGTGGTTTCCTGCACCAACACAAGTGCGAAAAGTGGTTTTTCAACACTAACACAAGTGCGAAAAGTGGTTTTTCAACACTAACACAAGTGCGAAAAGTGGTTTTTCAACACTAACGCAAGTGCGAAAAGTGTTTTTTCCACACTAATACAAGTGCAAAAGTGGTTTCCTGCACCAACACAAGTGCGAAAAGTGGTTTTTCAACACTAACACAAGTGCGAAAAGTGGTTTTTCAACACTAACACAAGTGTGAAAAGTGGTTTTTCAACAATAACACAAGTGCGAAAAGTATTTTTTCCACACTAATACAAGTGCAAAAGTGGTTTCCTGCACCAACACAAGTGCGAAAAGTGGTTTTTCAACACTAACTCAAGTGCGAAAAGTGGTTTTTCAACACTAACACAAGTGCGAAAAGTGGTTTTTCAACACTATCACAAGTGCAAAAAGTGTTTTTTCCACACTAATACAAGTGCAAAAGTGGTTTCCTGCACCAACACAAGTGCGAAAAGTGGTTTTTCAACACTAACACAAGTGCGAAAAGTGGTTTTTCAACACTAACACAAGTGCGAAAAGTGGTTTTTCAACACTAACACAAGTGCGAAAGGTGGTTTTTCAACACTAACACAAGTGCGAAAAGTGTTTTTTCCACACTAATACAACTGCAAAAGTGGTTCCTGCACTAACACAATTGCGAAAAGTGGTTTTTCAACACTAACACAAGTGTGAAAAGTGGTTTTTCAACACTAACACAAGTGCGAAAAGTGGTTTTTCAACACTAACACAAGTGCAAAAGTGGTTTCCTGCACCAACACAAGTGCGAAAAGTGGTTTTTCAACACTAACACAAGTGCGAAAAGTGGTTTTTCAACACTAACACAAGTGTGAAAAGTGGTTTTTCAACACTAACACAAGTGCGAAAAGTGTTTTTTCCACACTAATACAAGTGCAAAAGTGGTTTCCTGCACCAACACAAGTGCGAAAAGTTGTTTTTCAACACTAACACAAGTGCGAAAAGTGGTTTTTCAACACTAACACAAGTGCAAAAAGTGGTTTTTCAACACCAACACAAGTGCGAAAAGTGGTTTTTCAACACTAACACAAGTGCGAAAAGTGGTTTTTCAACACTAACACAAGTGTGAAAAGTGGTTTTTCAACACTAACACAAGTGCGAAAAGTGGTTTTTCAACACTATCACAAGTGCAAAAAGTGTTTTTTCCACACTAATACAAGTGCAAAAGTGGTTTCCTGCACCAACACAAGTGCGAAAAGTGGTTTTTCAACACTAACACAAGTGGGAAAAGTGGTTTTTCAACACTAACACAAGTGCGAAAAGTGGTTTTTCAACACTAACACAAGTGCGAAAAGTGTTTTTTCCACACTAATACAAGTGCAAAAGTGGTTTCCTGCACCAACACAAGTGCGAAAAGTGGTTTTTCAACACTAACACAAGTGCGAAAAGTGGTTTTTCAACACTAACACAAGTGCGAAAAGTGGTTTTTCAACACTAACACAAGTGCGAAAAGTGTTTTTTCCACACTAATACAAGTGCAAAAGTGGTTTCCTGCACCAACACAAGTGCGAAAAGTGGTTTTTCAACACTAACACAAGTGCGAAAAGTGGTTTTTCAACACTAACACAAGTGCGAAAAGTGTTTTTTCCACACTAATGCAAGTGCAAAAGTGGTTTCCTGCACCAACACAAGTGCGAAAAGTGGTTTTTCAACACTAACACAAGTGGGAAAAGTGGTTTTTCAACACTAACACAAGTGCGAAAAGTGGTTTTTCAACACTAACACAAGTGCGAAAAGTGTTTTTTCCACACTAATACAAGTGCAAAAGTGGTTTCCTGCACCAACACAAGTGCGAAAAGTGGTTTTTCAACACTAACACAAGTGCGAAAAGTGGTTTTTCAACACTAACACAAGTGCGAAAAGTGGTTTTTCAACACTAACACAAGTGCGAAAAGTGTTTTTTCCACACTAATACAAGTGCAAAAGTGGTTTCCTGCACCAACACAAGTGCGAAAAGTGGTTTTTCAACACTAACACAAGTGCGAAAAGTGGTTTTTCAACACTAACACAAGTGCGAAAAGTGTTTTTTCCACACTAATGCAAGTGCAAAAGTGGTTTCCTGCACCAACACAAGTGCGAAAAGTGGTTTTTCAACACTAACACAAGTGCGAAAAGTGGTTTTTCAACACTAACACAAGTGCGAAAAGTGGTTTTTCAACACTAACACAAGTGCGAAAAGTGTTTTTTCCACACTAATACAAGTGCAAAAGTGGTTTCCTGCACCAACACAAGTGCGAAAAGTGGTTTTTCAACACTAACATAAGTGCGAAAAGTGGTTTTTCAACACTATCAAAAGTGCAAAAAGTGTTTTTTCCACACTAATACAAGTGCAAAAGTGGTTTCCTGCACCAACATAAGTGCGAAAAGTGGTTTTTCAACACTAACACAAGTGAAAAAAGTGTGTTTTCCACACTAATACAAGTGCAAAAGTGGTTTCCTGCACCAACACAAGTGCAAAAAGTGGTTTTTCAACACTAACACAAGTGCGAAAAGTGGTTTTTCAACACTAACACAAGTGCGAAAAGTGTTTTTCCACACTAATACAAGTGCAAAAGTGGTTTCCTGCACCAACACAAGTGCGAAAAGTGGTTTTTCAACACTAACACAAGTGCGAAAAGTGGTTTTTCAACACTAACACAAGTGCGAAAAGTGGTTTTTCAACACTAACACAAGTGCGAAAAGTGTTTTTTCCACACTAATACAAGTGCAAAAGTGGTTTCCTGCACCAACACAAGTGCGAAAAGTGGTTTTTCAACACTAACATAAGTGCGAAAAGTGGTTTTTCAACACTATCAAAAGTGCAAAAAGTGTTTTTTCCACACTAATACAAGTGCAAAAGTGGTTTCCTGCACCAACACAAGTGCAAAAAGTGGTTTTTCAACACTAACACAAGTGCGAAAAGTGGTTTTTCAACACTATCACAAGTGCAAAAAGTGTTTTTTCCACACTAATACAAGTGCAAAAGTGGTTTCCTGCACCAACACAAGTGCGAAAAGTGGTTTTTCAACACTAACACAAGTGCGAAAAGTGGTTTTTCAACACTAACACAAGTGCGAAAAGTGGTTTTTCAACACTATCACAAGTGCAAAAAGTGTTTTTTCCACACTAATACAAGTGCAAAAATGGTTTCCTGCACCAACACAAGTGCGAAAAGTGGTTTTTCAACACTAACACAAGTGCGAAAAGTGGTTTTTCAACACTAACACAAGTGCGAAAAGTGTTTTTTCCACACTAATACAAGTGCAAAAGTGGTTTCCTGCACCAACACAAGTGCGAAAAGTGGTTTTTCAACACTAACTCAAGTGCGAAAAGTGGTTTTTCAACACTAACACAAGTGCGAAAAGTGGTTTTTCAACACTAACACAAGTGCGAAAAGTGTTTTTTCCAAACTAATACAAGTGCAAAAGTGGTTTCCTGCACCAACACAAGTGCGAAAAGTGGTTTTTCAACACTCACACAAGTGCGAAAAGTGTTTTTCAACACTAACACAAGTGCAAAAAGTGTTTTTTCCACACTAATACAAGTGCAAAAGTGGTTTCCTGCACCAACACAAGTGCGAAAAGTGGTTTTTCAACACTAACACAAGTGCGAAAAGTGGTTTTTCAACACTAACACAAGTGCAAAAAGTGGTTTTTCAACACTATCACAAGTGCAAAAAGTGTTTTTTCCACACTAATACAAGTGCAAAAGTGGTTTCCTGCACCAACACAAGTGCGAAAAGTGGGTTTTTCAACACTAACACAAGTGCGAAAAGTGGTTTTTCAACACTAACACAAGTGCGAAAAGTGGTTTTTCAACACTAACACAAGTGCGAAAAGTGTTTTTTCCACACTAATACAAGTGCAAAAGTGGTTTCCTGCACCAACACAAGTGCGAAAAGTGGTTTTTCAACACTAACACAAGTGCGAAAAGTGGTTTTTCAACACTAACACAAGTGCGAAAAGTGGTTTTTCAACACTAACACAAGTGCGAAAAGTGTTTTTTCCACACTAATACAAGTGCAAAAGTGGTTCCCTGCACCAACACAAGTGCGAAAAGTGATTTTTCAACACTAACACAAGTGCAAAAAGTGGTTTTTCAACACTAACACAAGTGCGAAAAGTGGTTTTTCAACACTAACACAAGTGCGAAAAGTGTTTTTTCCACACTAATACAAGTGCAAAAGTGGTTTCCTGCACCAACACAAGTGCGAAAAGTGGTTTTTCAACACTAACACAAGTGCAAAAAGTGGTTTTTCATCACTAACACAAGTGCGAAAAGTGGTTTTTCAACAATAACACAAGTGCGAAAAGTGTTTTTTCCACACTAATACAAGTGCAAAAGTGGTTTCCTGCACCAACACAAGTGCGAAAAGTGGTTTTTCAACACTAACACAAGTGCGAAAAGTGGTTTTTCAACACTAACACAAGTGCGAAAAGTGGTTTTTCAACACTAACACAAGTGCAAAAAGTGTTTTTTCCACACTAATACAAGTGCAAAAGTGGTTTCCTGCACCAACACAAGTGCGAAAAGTGGTTTTTCAACACTAACACAAGTGCAAAAAGTGTTTTTTCAACACTAACACAAGAGCGAAAAGTGGTTTTTCAACACTAACACAAGTGCGAAAAGTGTTTTTTCCACACTAATACAACTGCAAAAGTGGTTCCTGCACTAACACAATTGCGAAAAGTGGTTTTTCAACACTAACACAAGTGTGAAAAGTGGTTTTTCAACACTAACACAAGTGCGAAAAGTGGTTTTTCAACACCAACACAAGTGCAAAAGTGGTTTCCTGCACCAACACAAGTGCGAAAAGTGGTTTTTCAACACTAACACAAGTGCGAAAAGTGGTTTTTCAACACTAACACAAGTGCGAAAAGTGGTTTTTCAACACTAACACAAGTGCGAAAAGTGTTTTTTCCACACTAATACAAGTGCAAAAGTGGTTTCCTGCACCAACACAAGTGCGAAAAGTTGTTTTTCAACACTAACACAAGTGCGAAAAGTGGTTTTTCAACACTAACACAAGTGCAAAAAGTGGTTTTTCAACACCAACACAAGTGCGAAAAGTGGTTTTTCAACACTAACACAAGTGCGAAAAGTGGTTTTTCAACACTAACACAAGTGTGAAAAGTGGTTTTTCAACACTAACACAAGTGCGAAAAGTGGTTTTTCAACACTATCACAAGTGCAAAAAGTGTTTTTTCCACACTAATACAAGTGCAAAAGTGGTTTCCTGCACCAACACAAGTGCGAAAAGTGGTTTTTCAACACTAACACAAGTGGGAAAAGTGGTTTTTCAACACTAACACAAGTGCGAAAAGTGGTTTTTCAACACTAACACAAGTGCGAAAAGTGTTTTTTCCACACTAATACAAGTGCAAAAGTGGTTTCCTGCACCAACACAAGTGCGAAAAGTGGTTTTTCAACACTAACACAAGTGCGAAAAGTGGTTTTTCAACACTAACACAAGTGCGAAAAGTGGTTTTTCAACACTAACACAAGTGCGAAAAGTGTTTTTTCCACACTAATACAAGTGCAAAAGTGGTTTCCTGCACCAACACAAGTGCGAAAAGTGGTTTTTCAACACTAACACAAGTGCGAAAAGTGGTTTTTCAACACTAACACAAGTGCGAAAAGTGTTTTTTCCACACTAATACAAGTGCAAAAGTGGTTTCCTGCACCAACACAAGTGCGAAAAGTGGTTTTTCAACACTAACACAAGTGCGAAAAGTGGTTTTTCCACACTAATACAAGTGCAAAAGTGGTTTTTCAACAATAACACAAGTGCGAAAAGTGGTTTTTCCACACTAATACAAGTGCAAAAGTGGTTTTTCAACAATAACACAAGTGCGAAAAGTGGTTTTTCAACACTAACACAAGTGCGGAAAGTGTTTTTTCCACACTAATACAAGTGCAAAAGTGGTTTCCTGCACCAACATAAGTGCGAAAAGTGGTTTTTCAACACTAACACAAGTGCGAAAAGTGTTTTTTCCACACTAATACAAGTGAAAAAGTGGTTTCCTGCACCAACACAAGTGCGAAAAGTGGTTTTTCAACACTAACACAAGTGCGAAAAGTGGTTTTTCAACACTAACACAAGTGCGAAAAGTGGTTTTTCAACACTAACACAAGTGCGAAAAGTGGTTTTTCAACACTAACACAAGTGCGGAAAGTGTTTTTTCCACACTAATACAAGTGCAAAAGTGGTTTCCTGCACCAACATAAGTGCGAAAAGTGGTTTTTCAACACTAACACAAGTGCGAAAAGTGTTTTTTCCACACTAATACAAGTGAAAAAGTGGTTTCCTGCACCAACACAAGTGCGAAAAGTGGTTTTTCAACACTAACACAAGTGCGAAAAGTGGTTTTTCAACACTAACACAAGTGCGAAAAGTGGTTTTTCAACACTAACACAAGTGCGAAAAGTGGTTTTTCAACACTAACACAAGTGCGAAAAGTGTTTTTTCCACACTAATACAAGTGCAAAAGTGGTTTCCTGCACCAACACAAGTGCGAAAAGTGGTTTTTCAACACTAACACAAGTGAGAAAAGTGGTTTTTCAACACTAACACAAGTGCGAAAAGTGGTTTTTCAACACTATCACAAGTGCAAAAAGTGTTTTTTCCACACTAATACAAGTGCAAAAGTGGTTTCCTGCACCAACACAAGTGCGAAAAGTGGTTTTTCAACACTAACACAAGTGCGAAAAGTGGTTTTTCAACACTAACACAAGTGCGAAAAGTGGTTTTTCAACACTAACACAAGTGCGAAAAGTGTTTTTTCCACACTAATACAAGTGCAAAAGTGGTTTCCTGCACCAACACAAGTGCAAAAAGTGGTTTTTCAACACTAACACAAGTGCGAAAAGTGGTTTTTCAACACTAACACAAGTGCGAAAAGTGGTTTTTCAACACTAACAGAAGTGTGAAAAGTGTTTTTTCCACACTAATACAAGTGCAAAAGTGGTTTCCTGCACCAACACAAGTGCGAAAAGTGGTTTTTCAACACTAACACAAGTGCGAAAAGTGGTTTTTCAACACTAACACAAGGGCGAAAAGTGGTTTTTCAACACTATCACAAGTGCAAAAAGTGTTTTTTCCACACTAATACAAGTGCAAAAGTGGTTTCCTGCACCAACATAAGTGCGAAAAGTGGTTTTTCAACACTAACACAAGTGCAAAAAGTGGTTTTTCAACACTAACACAAGTGCGAAAAGTGGTTTTTCAACACTAAGACAAGTGCGAAAAGTGTTTTTTCCACACTAATACAAGTGCAAAAGTGGTTTCCTGCACCAATACAAGTGCGAAAAGTGGTTTTTCAACAATAACACAAGTGCGAAAAGTGGTTTTTCAACACTAACACAAGTGCGAAAAGTGTTTTTTCCACACTAATACAAGTGCAAAAGTGGTTTCCTGCACCAACATAAGTGCGAAAAGTGGTTTTTCAACACTAACACAAGTGCGAAAAGTGTTTTTTCCACACTAATACAAGTGAAAAAGTGGTTTCCTGCACCAACACAAGTGCGAAAAGTGGTTTTTCAACACTAACACAAGTGCGAAAAGTGGTTTTTCAACACTAACACAAGTGCGAAAAGTGGTTTTTCAACACTATCACAAGTGCAAAAAGTGTTTTTTCCACACTAATACAAGTGCAAAAGTGGTTTCCTGCACCAACACAAGTGCGAAAAGTGGTTTTTCAACACTAACACAAGTGCGAAAAGTGGTTTTTCAACACTAACACAAGTGCGAAAAGTGGTTTTTCAACACTAACGCAAGTGCGAAAAGTGTTTTTTCCACACTAATACAAGTGCAAAAGTGGTTTCCTGCACCAACACAAGTGCGAAAAGTGGTTTTTCAACACTAACACAAGTGCGAAAAGTGGTTTTTCAACACTAACACAAGTGTGAAAAGTGGTTTTTCAACAATAACACAAGTGTGAAAAGTATTTTTTCCACACTAATACAAGTGCAAAAGTGGTTTCCTGCACCAACACAAGTGCGAAAAGTGGTTTTTCAACACTAACTCAAGTGCGAAAAGTGGTTTTTCAACACTAACACAAGTGCGAAAAGTGGTTTTTCAACACTATCACAAGTGCAAAAAGTGTTTTTTCCACACTAATACAAGTGCAAAAGTGGTTTCCTGCACCAACACAAGTGCGAAAAGTGGTTTTTCAACACTAACACAAGTGCGAAAAGTGGTTTTTCAACACTAACACAAGTGCGAAAAGTGGTTTTTCAACACTAACACAAGTGCGAAAGGTGGTTTTTCAACACTAACACAAGTGCGAAAAGTGTTTTTTCCACACTAATACAACTGCAAAAGTGGTTCCTGCACTAACACAATTGCGAAAAGTGGTTTTTCAACACTAACACAAGTGTGAAAAGTGGTTTTTCAACACTAACACAAGTGCGAAAAGTGGTTTTTCAACACTAACACAAGTGCAAAAGTGGTTTCCTGCACCAACACAAGTGCGAAAAGTGGTTTTTCAACACTAACACAAGTGCGAAAAGTGGTTTTTCAACACTAACACAAGTGTGAAAAGTGGTTTTTCAACACTAACACAAGTGCGAAAAGTGTTTTTTCCACACTAATACAAGTGCAAAAGTGGTTTCCTGCACCAACACAAGTGCGAAAAGTTGTTTTTCAACACTAACACAAGTGCGAAAAGTGGTTTTTCAACACTAACACAAGTGCAAAAAGTGGTTTTTCAACACCAACACAAGTGCGAAAAGTGGTTTTTCAACACTAACACAAGTGCGAAAAGTGGTTTTTCAACACTAACACAAGTGTGAAAAGTGGTTTTTCAACACTAACACAAGTGCGAAAAGTGGTTTTTCAACACTATCACAAGTGCAAAAAGTGTTTTTTCCACACTAATACAAGTGCAAAAGTGGTTTCCTGCACCAACACAAGTGCGAAAAGTGGTTTTTCAACACTAACACAAGTGGGAAAAGTGGTTTTTCAACACTAACGCAAGTGCGAAAAGTGGTTTTTCAACACTAACACAAGTGCGAAAAGTGTTTTTTCCACACTAATACAAGTGCAAAAGTGGTTTCCTGCACCAACACAAGTGCGAAAAGTGGTTTTTCAACACTAACACAAGTGCGAAAAGTGGTTTTTCAACACTAACACAAGTGCGAAAAGTGGTTTTTCAACACTAACACAAGTGCGAAAAGTGTTTTTTCCACACTAATACAAGTGCAAAAGTGGTTTCCTGCACCAACACAAGTGCGAAAAGTGGTTTTTCAACACTAACACAAGTGCGAAAAGTGGTTTTTCAACACTAACACAAGTGCGAAAAGTGTTTTTTCCACACTAATACAAGTGCAAAAGTGGTTTCCTGCACCAACACAAGTGCGAAAAGTGGTTTTTCAACACTAACACAAGTGCGAAAAGTGGTTTTTCCACACTAATACAAGTGCAAAAGTGGTTTTTCAACAATAACACAAGTGCGAAAAGTGGTTTTTCCACACTAATACAAGTGCAAAAGTGGTTTTTCAACAATAACACAAGTGCGAAAAGTGGTTTTTCAACACTAACACAAGTGCGGAAAGTGTTTTTTCCACACTAATACAAGTGCAAAAGTGGTTTCCTGCACCAACATAAGTGCGAAAAGTGGTTTTTCAACACTAACACAAGTGCGAAAAGTGTTTTTTCCACACTAATACAAGTGAAAAAGTGGTTTCCTGCACCAACACAAGTGCGAAAAGTGGTTTTTCAACACTAACACAAGTGCGAAAAGTGGTTTTTCAACACTAACACAAGTGCGAAAAGTGGTTTTTCAACACTAACACAAGTGCGAAAAGTGGTTTTTCAACACTAACACAAGTGCGGAAAGTGTTTTTTCCACACTAATACAAGTGCAAAAGTGGTTTCCTGCACCAACATAAGTGCGAAAAGTGGTTTTTCAACACTAACACAAGTGCGAAAAGTGTTTTTTCCACACTAATACAAGTGAAAAAGTGGTTTCCTGCACCAACACAAGTGCGAAAAGTGGTTTTTCAACACTAACACAAGTGCGAAAAGTGGTTTTTCAACACTAACACAAGTGCGAAAAGTGGTTTTTCAACACTAACACAAGTGCGAAAAGTGGTTTTTCAACACTAACACAAGTGCGAAAAGTGTTTTTTCCACACTAATACAAGTGCAAAAGTGGTTTCCTGCACCAACACAAGTGCGAAAAGTGGTTTTTCAACACTAACACAAGTGAGAAAAGTGGTTTTTCAACACTAACACAAGTGCGAAAAGTGGTTTTTCAACACTATCACAAGTGCAAAAAGTGTTTTTTCCACACTAATACAAGTGCAAAAGTGGTTTCCTGCACCAACACAAGTGCGAAAAGTGGTTTTTCAACACTAACACAAGTGCGAAAAGTGGTTTTTCAACACTAACACAAGTGCGAAAAGTGGTTTTTCAACACTAACACAAGTGCGAAAAGTGTTTTTTCCACACTAATACAAGTGCAAAAGTGGTTTCCTGCACCAACACAAGTGCAAAAAGTGGTTTTTCAACACTAACACAAGTGCGAAAAGTGGTTTTTCAACACTAACACAAGTGCGAAAAGTGGTTTTTCAACACTAACAGAAGTGTGAAAAGTGTTTTTTCCACACTAATACAAGTGCAAAAGTGGTTTCCTGCACCAACACAAGTGCGAAAAGTGGTTTTTCAACACTAACACAAGTGCGAAAAGTGGTTTTTCAACACTAACACAAGGGCGAAAAGTGGTTTTTCAACACTATCACAAGTGCAAAAAGTGTTTTTTCCACACTAATACAAGTGCAAAAGTGGTTTCCTGCACCAACATAAGTGCGAAAAGTGGTTTTTCAACACTAACACAAGTGCAAAAAGTGGTTTTTCAACACTAACACAAGTGCGAAAAGTGGTTTTTCAACACTAAGACAAGTGCGAAAAGTGTTTTTTCCACACTAATACAAGTGCAAAAGTGGTTTCCTGCACCAATACAAGTGCGAAAAGTGGTTTTTCAACAATAACACAAGTGCGAAAAGTGGTTTTTCAACACTAACACAAGTGCGAAAAGTGTTTTTTCCACACTAATACAAGTGCAAAAGTGGTTTCCTGCACCAACATAAGTGCGAAAAGTGGTTTTTCAACACTAACACAAGTGCGAAAAGTGTTTTTTCCACACTAATACAAGTGAAAAAGTGGTTTCCTGCACCAACACAAGTGCGAAAAGTGGTTTTTCAACACTAACACAAGTGCGAAAAGTGGTTTTTCAACACTAACACAAGTGCGAAAAGTGGTTTTTCAACACTATCACAAGTGCAAAAAGTGTTTTTTCCACACTAATACAAGTGCAAAAGTGGTTTCCTGCACCAACACAAGTGCGAAAAGTGGTTTTTCAACACTAACACAAGTGCGAAAAGTGGTTTTTCAACACTAACACAAGTGCGAAAAGTGGTTTTTCAACACTAACGCAAGTGCGAAAAGTGTTTTTTCCACACTAATACAAGTGCAAAAGTGGTTTCCTGCACCAACACAAGTGCGAAAAGTGGTTTTTCAACACTAACACAAGTGCGAAAAGTGGTTTTTCAACATAACACAAGTGTGAAAAGTGGTTTTTCAACAATAACACAAGTGCGAAAAGTATTTTTTCCACACTAATACAAGTGCAAAAGTGGTTTCCTGCACCAACACAAGTGCGAAAAGTGGTTTTTCAACACTAACTCAAGTGCGAAAAGTGGTTTTTCAACACTAACACAAGTGCGAAAAGTGGTTTTTCAACACTATCACAAGTGCAAAAAGTGTTTTTTCCACACTAATACAAGTGCAAAAGTGGTTTCCTGCACCAACACAAGTGCGAAAAGTGGTTTTTCAACACTAACACAAGTGCGAAAAGTGGTTTTTCAACACTAACACAAGTGCGAAAAGTGGTTTTTCAACACTAACACAAGTGCGAAAGGTGGTTTTTCAACACTAACACAAGTGCGAAAAGTGTTTTTTCCACACTAATACAACTGCAAAAGTGGTTCCTGCACTAACACAATTGCGAAAAGTGGTTTTTCAACACTAACACAAGTGTGAAAAGTGGTTTTTCAACACTAACACAAGTGCGAAAAGTGGTTTTTCAACACTAACACAAGTGCAAAAGTGGTTTCCTGCACCAACACAAGTGCGAAAAGTGGTTTTTCAACACTAACACAAGTGCGAAAAGTGGTTTTTCAACACTAACACAAGTGTGAAAAGTGGTTTTTCAACACTAACACAAGTGCGAAAAGTGTTTTTTCCACACTAATACAAGTGCAAAAGTGGTTTCCTGCACCAACACAAGTGCGAAAAGTTGTTTTTCAACACTAACACAAGTGCGAAAAGTGGTTTTTCAACACTAACACAAGTGCAAAAAGTGGTTTTTCAACACCAACACAAGTGCGAAAAGTGGTTTTTCAACACTAACACAAGTGCGAAAAGTGGTTTTTCAACACTAACACAAGTGTGAAAAGTGGTTTTTCAACACTAACACAAGTGCGAAAAGTGGTTTTTCAACACTATCACAAGTGCAAAAAGTGTTTTTTCCACACTAATACAAGTGCAAAAGTGGTTTCCTGCACCAACACAAGTGCGAAAAGTGGTTTTTCAACACTAACACAAGTGGGAAAAGTGGTTTTTCAACACTAACACAAGTGCGAAAAGTGGTTTTTCAACACTAACACAAGTGCGAAAAGTGTTTTTTCCACACTAATACAAGTGCAAAAGTGGTTTCCTGCACCAACACAAGTGCGAAAAGTGGTTTTTCAACACTAACACAAGTGCGAAAAGTGGTTTTTCAACACTAACACAAGTGCGAAAAGTGGTTTTTCAACACTAACACAAGTGCGAAAAGTGTTTTTTCCACACTAATACAAGTGCAAAAGTGGTTTCCTGCACCAACACAAGTGCGAAAAGTGGTTTTTCAACACTAACACAAGTGCGAAAAGTGGTTTTTCAACACTAACACAAGTGCGAAAAGTGTTTTTTCCACACTAATACAAGTGCAAAAGTGGTTTCCTGCACCAACACAAGTGCGAAAAGTGGTTTTTCAACACTAACACAAGTGCGAAAAGTGGTTTTTCCACACTAATACAAGTGCAAAAGTGGTTTTTCAACAATAACACAAGTGCGAAAAGTGGTTTTTCCACACTAATACAAGTGCAAAAGTGGTTTTTCAACAATAACACAAGTGCGAAAAGTGGTTTTTCAACACTAACACAAGTGCGGAAAGTGTTTTTTCCACACTAATACAAGTGCAAAAGTGGTTTCCTGCACCAACATAAGTGCGAAAAGTGGTTTTTCAACACTAACACAAGTGCGAAAAGTGTTTTTTCCACACTAATACAAGTGAAAAAGTGGTTTCCTGCACCAACACAAGTGCGAAAAGTGGTTTTTCAACACTAACATAAGTGCGAAAAGTGGTTTTTCAACACTAACACAAGTGCGAAAAGTGGTTTTTCAACACTAACACAAGTGCGAAAAGTGGTTTTTCAACACTAACACAAGTGCGGAAAGTGTTTTTTCCACACTAATACAAGTGCAAAAGTGGTTTCCTGCACCAACATAAGTGCGAAAAGTGGTTTTTCAACACTAACACAAGTGCGAAAAGTGTTTTTTCCACACTAATACAAGTGAAAAAGTGGTTTCCTGCACCAACACAAGTGCGAAAAGTGGTTTTTCAACACTAACACAAGTGCGAAAAGTGGTTTTTCAACACTAACACAAGTGCGAAAAGTGGTTTTTCAACACTAACACAAGTGCGAAAAGTGGTTTTTCAACACTAACACAAGTGCGAAAAGTGTTTTTTCCACACTAATACAAGTGCAAAAGTGGTTTCCTGCACCAACACAAGTGCGAAAAGTGGTTTTTCAACACTAACACAAGTGCGAAAAGTGGTTTTCAACACTAACACAAGTGCGAAAAGTGGTTTTTCAACACTATCACAAGTGCAAAAAGTGTTTTTTCCACACTAATACAAGTGCAAAAGTGGTTTCCTGCACCAACACAAGTGCGAAAAGTGGTTTTTCAACACTAACACAAGTGCGAAAAGTGGTTTTCAACACTAACACAAGTGCGAAAAGTGGTTTTTCAACACTAACACAAGTGCGAAAAGTGTTTTTTCCACACTAATACAAGTGCAAAAGTGGTTTCCTGCACCAACACAAGTGCAAAAAGTGTTTTTCAACACTAACACAAGTGCGAAAAGTGGTTTTTCAACACTAACACAAGTGCGAAAAGTGGTTTTCAACACTAACAGAAGTGTGAAAAGTGTTTTTTCCACACTAATACAAGTGCAAAAGTGGTTTCCTGCACCAACACAAGTGCGAAAAGTGGTTTTTCAACACTACACAAGTGCGAAAAGTGGTTTTTCAACACTAACACAAGGGCGAAAAGTGGTTTTTCAACACTATCACAAGTGCAAAAAGTGTTTTTTCCACACTAATACAAGTGCAAAAGTGGTTTCCTGCACCAACATAAGTGCGAAAAGTGTTTTTCAACACTAACACAAGTGCAAAAGTGGTTTTTCAACACTAACACAAGTGCGAAAAGTGGTTTTTCAACACTAAGACAAGTGCGAAAAGTGTTTTTTCCACACTAATACAAGTGCAAAAGTGGTTTCCTGCACCAATACAAGTGCGAAAAGTGGTTTTTCAACAATAACACAAGTGCGAAAAGTGGTTTTTCAACACTAACACAAGTGCGAAAAGTGTTTTTTCCACACTAATACAAGTGCAAAAGTGGTTTCCTGCACCAACATAAGTGCGAAAAGTGGTTTTTCAACACTAACACAAGTGTGAAAAGTGGTTTTTCCACACTAATACAAGTGAAAAAGTGGTTTCCTGCACCAACACAAGTGCGAAAAGTGGTTTTTCAACACTAACACAAGTGCGAAAAGTGGTTTTCAACACTAACACAAGTGCGAAAAGTGGTTTTTCAACACTATCACAAGTGCAAAAAGTGTTTTTTCCACACTAATACAAGTGCAAAAGTGGTTTCCTGCACCAACACAAGTGCGAAAAGTGGTTTTTCAACACTAACACAAGTGCGAAAAGAGTGGTTTTTCAACACTAACACAAGTGCGAAAAGTGGTTTTTCAACACTAACGCAAGTGCGAAAAGTGTTTTTTCCACACTAATACAAGTGCAAAAGTGGTTTCCTGCACCAACACAAGTGCGAAAAGTGGTTTTTCAACACTAACACAAGTGCGAAAAGTGGTTTTTCAACACTAACACAAGTGTGAAAAGTGGTTTTTCAACATAACACAAGTGCGAAAAGTATTTTTTCCACACTAATACAAGTGCAAAAGTGGTTTCCTGCACCAACACAAGTGCGAAAAGTGGTTTTTCAACACTAACTCAAGTGCGAAAAGTGGTTTTTCAACACTAACACAAGTGCGAAAAGTGGTTTTTCAACACTATCACAAGTGCAAAAAGTGTTTTTTCCACACTAATACAAGTGCAAAAGTGGTTTCCTGCACCAACACAAGTGCGAAAAGTGGTTTTTCAACACTAACACATGTGCGAAAAGTGGTTTTTCAACACTAACACAAGTGCGAAAAGTGGGTTTTTCAACACTAACACAAGTGCGAAAGGTGGTTTTTCAACACTAACACAAGTGCGAAAAGTGTTTTTTCCACACTAATACAAGTGCAAAAGTGGTTTCCTGCACCAACACAAGTGCGAAAAGTGGTTTTTCAACACTAACACAAGTGCAAAAAGTGGTTTTTCAACACTAACACAAGTGCGAAAAGTGGTTTTTCAACACTATCACAAGTGCAAAAAGTGTTTTTTCCACACTAATACAAGTGCAAAAGTGGTTTCCTGCACCAACACAAGTGCCATAAGTGGTTTTTCAACACTAACACAAGTGCGAAAAGTGGTTTTTCAACACTAACACAAGGGCGAAAAGTGGTTTTTCAACACTATCACAAGTGCAAAAAGTGTTTTTTCCACACTAATACAAGTGCAAAAGTGGTTTCCTGCACCAACATAAGTGCGAAAAGTGGTTTTTCAACACTAACACAAGTGCAAAAAGTGGTTTTTCAACACTAACACAAGTGCGAAAAGTGGTTTTTCAACACTAAGACAAGTGCGAAAAGTGTTTTTTCCACACTAATACAAGTGCAAAAGTGGTTTCCTGCACCAACACAAGTGCGAAAAGTGGTTTTTCAACAATAACACAAGTGCGAAAAGTGGTTTTTCAACACTAACACAAGTGCGAAAAGTGTTTTTTCCACACTAATACAAGTGCAAAAGTGGTTTCCTGCACCAACATAAGTGCGAAAAGTGGTTTTTCAACACTAACACAAGTGCAAAAAGTGGTTTTTCCACACTAATACAAGTGAAAAAGTGGTTTCCTGCACCAACACAAGTGCGAAAAGTGGTTTTTCAACACTAACACAAGTGCGAAAAGTGGTTTTTCAACACTAACACAAGTGCGAAAAGTGGTTTTTCAACACTATCACAAGTGCAAAAAGTGATTTTTCCACACTAATACAAGTGCAAAAGTGGTTTCCTGCACCAACACAAGTGCGAAAAGTGGTTTTTCAACACTAACACAAGTGCGAAAAGTGGTTTTTCAACACTAACACAAGTGCGAAAAGTGGTTTTTCAACACTATCACAAGTGCAAAAAGTGTTTTTTCCACACTAATACAAGTGCAAAAGTGGTTTCCTGCACCAACACAAGTGCGAAAAGTGGTTTTTCAACACTAACACAAGTGCGAAAAGTGGTTTTTCAACACTAACACAAGTGCGAAAAGTGTTTTTTCCACACTAATACAAGTGCAAAAGTGGTTTCCTGCACCAACACAAGTGCGAAAAGTGGTTTTTCAACACTAACTCAAGTGCAAAAAGTGGTTTTTCAACACTAACACAAGTGCGAAAAGTGGTTTTTCAACACTAACACAAGTGCGAAAAGTGTTTTTTCCACACTAATACAAGTGCAAAAGTGGTTTCCTGCACCAACACAAGTGCGAAAAGTGGTTTTTCAACACTAACACAAGTGCGAAAAGTGTTTTTCAACACTAACACAAGTGCAAAAAGTGTTTTTTCCACACTAATACAAGTGCAAAAGTGGTTTCCTGCACCAACACAAGTGCGAAAAGTGGTTTTTCAACACTAACACAAGTGCGAAAAGTGGTTTTTCAACACTAACACAAGTGCGAAAAGTGGTTTTTCAACACTATCACAAGTGCAAAAAGTGTTTTTTCCACACTAATACAAGTGCAAAAGTGGTTTCCTGCACCAACACAAGTGCGAAAAGTGGTTTTTCAACACTAACACAAGTGCGAAAAATGGTTTTTCAACACTAACACAAGTGCGAAAAGTGGTTTTTCAACACTAACACAAGTGCGAAAAGTGTTTTTTCCACACTAATACAAGTGCAAAAGTGGTTTCCTGCACCAACACAAGTGCAAAAAGTGGTTTTTCAACACTAGCACAAGTGCGAAAAGTGGTTTTTCAACACTAACACAAGTGCGAAAAGTGGTTTTTCAACACTAACAGAAGTGCGAAAAGTGTTTTTTCCACACTAATACAAGTGCAAGAGTGGTTTCCTGCACCAACACAAGTGCGAAATGTGGTTTTTCAACACTAACACAAGTGCGAAAAGTGGTTTTTCAACACTAACACAAGGGCGAAAAGTGGTTTTTCAACACTATCACAAGTGCAAAAAGTGTTTTTTCCACACTAATACAAGTGCAAAAGTGGTTTCCTGCACCAACATAAGTGCGAAAAGTGGTTTTTCAACACTAACACAAGTGCAAAAAGTGGTTTTTCAACACTAACACAAGTGCGAAAAGTGGTTTTTCAACACTAAGACAAGTGCGAAAAGTGTTTTTTCCACACTAATACAAGTGCAAAAGTGGTTTCCTGCACCAATACAAGTGCGAAAAGTGGTTTTTCAACAATAACACAAGTGCGAAAAGTGGTTTTTCAACACTAACACAAGTGCGAAAAGTGTTTTTTCCACACTAATACAAGTGCAAAAGTGGTTTCCTGCACCAACATAAGTGCGAAAAGTGGTTTTTCAACACTAACACAAGTGCGAAAAGTGTTTTTTCCACACTAATACAAGTGAAAAAGTGGTTTCCTGCACCAACACCAGTGCGAAAAGTGGTTTTTCAACACTAACACAAGTGCGAAAAGTGGTTTTTCAACACTAACACAAGTGCGAAAAGTGGTTTTTCAACACTATCACAAGTGCAAAAAGTGTTTTTTCCACACTAATACAAGTGCAAAAGTGGTTTCCTGCACCAACACAAGTGCGAAAAGTGGTTTTTCAACACTAACACAAGTGCAAAAAGTGTTTTTTCCACACTAATACAAGTGCAAAAGTGGTTTCCTGCACCAACACAAGTGCGAAAAGTGGTTTTTCAACACTAACACAAGTGCGAAAAGTGTTTTTTCCACACTAATACAAGTGCAAAAGTGGTTTCCTGCACCAACACAAGTGCGAAAAGTGGTTTTTCAACACTAACACAAGTGCGAAAAGTGGTTTTTCAACACTAACACAAGTGCGAAAAGTGGTTTTTCAACACTAACACAAGTGCGAAAAGTGTTTTTTCCACACTAATACAAGTGCAAAAGTGGTTCCCTGCACCAACACAAGTGCGAAAAGTGGTTTTTCAACACTAACACAAGTGCGAAAAGTGTTTTTTCCACACTAATACAAGTGTAAAAGTGGTTTCCTGCACCAACACAAGTGCGAAAAGTGGTTTTTCAACACTAACACAAGTGCAAAAAGTGGTTTTTCATCACTAACACAAGTGCGAAAAGTGGTTTTTCAACAATAACACAAGTGCGAAAAGTGTTTTTTCCACACTAATACAAGTGCAAAAGTGGTTTCCTGCACCAACACAAGTGCGAAAAGTGGTTTTTCAACACTAACACAAGTGCGAAAAGTGGTTTTTCAACACTAACACAAGTGCGAAAAGTGGTTTTTCAACACTAACACAAGTGCGAAAAGTGTTTTTTCCACACTAATACAAGTGCAAAAGTGGTTTCCTGCACCAACACAAGTGCGAAAAGTGGTTTTTCAACACTAACACAAGTGCGAAAAGTGGTTTTTCCACACTAATACAAGTGCAAAAGTGGTTTTTCAACAATAACACAAGTGCGAAAAGTGGTTTTTCCACACTAATACAAGTGCAAAAGTGGTTTTTCAACAATAACACAAGTGCGAAAAGTGGTTTTTCAACACTAACACAAGTGCGGAAAGTGTTTTTTCCACACTAATACAAGTGCAAAAGTGGTTTCCTGCACCAACATAAGTGCGAAAAGTGGTTTTTCAACACTAACACAAGTGCGAAAAGTGTTTTTTCCACACTAATACAAGTGAAAAAGTGGTTTCCTGCACCAACACAAGTGCGAAAAGTGGTTTTTCAACACTAACACAAGTGCGAAAAGTGGTTTTTCAACACTAACACAAGTGCGAAAAGTGGTTTTTCAACACTAACACAAGTGCGAAAAGTGGTTTTTCAACACTAACACAAGTGCGGAAAGTGTTTTTTCCACACTAATACAAGTGCAAAAGTGGTTTCCTGCACCAACATAAGTGCGAAAAGTGGTTTTTCAACACTATCACAAGTGCAAAAAGTGTTTTTTCCACACTAATACAAGTGCAAAAGTGGTTTCCTGCACCAACATAAGTGCGAAAAGTGGTTTTTCAACACTAACACAAGTGCAAAAAGTGGTTTTTCAACACTAACACAAGTGCGAAAAGTGGTTTTTCAACACTAACACAAGTGCGAAAAGTGGTTTTTCCACACTAATACAAGTGCAAAAGTGGTTTCCTGCACCAACACAAGTGCGAAAAGTGGTTTTTCAACAATAACACAAGTGCGAAAAGTGGTTTTTCAACACTAACACAAGTGCGAAAAGTGTTTTTTCCACACTAATACAAGTGCAAAAGTGGTTTTTCAACAATAACACAAGTGCGAAAAGTGGTTTTTCAACACTAACACAAGTGCGAAAAGTGTTTTTTCCACACTAATACAAGTGCAAAAGTGGTTTCCTGCACCAACATAAGTGCGAAAAGTGGTTTTTCAACACTATCACAAGTGCAAAAAGTGTTTTTTCCACACTAATACAAGTGCAAAAGTGGTTTCCTGCACCAACATAAGTGCGAAAAGTGGTTTTTCAACACTAACACAAGTGCAAAAAGTGGTTTTTCAACACTAACACAAGTGCGAAAAGTGGTTTTTCAACACTAACACAAGTGCGAAAAGTGGTTTTTCCACACTAATACAAGTGCAAAAGTGGTTTCCTGCACCAACACAAGTGCGAAAAGTGGTTTTTCAACAATAACACAAGTGCGAAAAGTGGTTTTTCAACACTAACACAAGTGCGAAAAGTGTTTTTTCCACACTAATACAAGTGCAAAAGTGGTTTTTCAACAATAACACAAGTGCGAAAAGTGGTTTTTCAACACTAACACAAGTGCGAAAAGTGTTTTTTCCACACTAATACAAGTGCAAAAGTGGTTTCCTGCACCAACACAAGTGCGAAAAGTGGTTTTTCAACACTAACTCAAGTGCGAAAAGTGGTTTTTCAACACTAACACAAGTGCGAAAAGTGGTTTTTCAACACTATCACAAGTGCAAAAAGTGTTTTTTCCACACTAATACAAGTGCAAAAGTGGTTTCCTGCACCAACACAAGTGCGAAAAGTGGTTTTTCAACACTAACACATGTGCGAAAAGTGGTTTTTCAACACTAACACAAGTGCGAAAAGTGGTTTTTCAACACTAACACAAGTGCGAAAGGTGGTTTTTCAACACTAACACAAGTGCGAAAAGTGTTTTTTCCACACTAATACAAGTGCAAAAGTGGTTTCCTGCACCAACACAAGTGCGAAAAGTGGTTTTTCAACACTAACACAAGTGCAAAAAGTGGTTTTTCAACACTAACACAAGTGCGAAAAGTGGTTTTTCAACACTATCACAAGTGCAAAAAGTGTTTATTCCACACTAATACAAGTGCAAAAGTGGTTTCCTGCACCAACACAAGTGCCATAAGTGGTTTTTCAACACTAACACAAGTGCGAAAAGTGGTTTTTCAACACTAACACAAGGGCGAAAAGTGGTTTTTCAACACTATCACAAGTGCAAAAAGTGTTTTTTCCACACTAATACAAGTGCAAAAGTGGTTTCCTGCACCAACATAAGTGCGAAAAGTGGTTTTTCAACACTAACACAAGTGCAAAAAGTGGTTTTTCAACACTAACACAAGTGCGAAAAGTGGTTTTTCAACACTAAGACAAGTGCGAAAAGTGTTTTTTCCACACTAATACAAGTGCAAAAGTGGTTTCCTGCACCAACACAAGTGCGAAAAGTGGTTTTTCAACAATAACACAAGTGCGAAAAGTGGTTTTTCAACACTAACACAAGTGCGAAAAGTGTTTTTTCCACACTAATACAAGTGCAAAAGTGGTTTCCTGCACCAACATAAGTGCGAAAAGTGGTTTTTCAACACTAACACAAGTGCAAAAAGTGGTTTTTCCACACTAATACAAGTGAAAAAGTGGTTTCCTGCACCAACACAAGTGCGAAAAGTGGTTTTTCAACACTAACACAAGTGCGAAAAGTGGTTTTTCAACACTAACACAAGTGCGAAAAGTGGTTTTTCAACACTATCACAAGTGCAAAAAGTGATTTTTCCACACTAATACAAGTGCAAAAGTGGTTTCCTGCACCAACACAAGTGCGAAAAGTGGTTTTTCAACACTAACACAAGTGCAAAAAGTGTTTTTTCCACACTAATACAAGTGCAAAAGTGGTTTCCTGCACCAACACAAGTGCGAAAAGTGGTTTTTCAACACTAACACAAGTGCGAAAAGTGTTTTTTCCACACTAATACAAGTGCAAAAGTGGTTTCCTGCACCAACACAAGTGCGAAAAGTGGTTTTTCAACACTAACACAAGTGCGAAAAGTGGTTTTTCAACACTAACACAAGTGCGAAAAGTGGTTTTTCAACACTAACACAAGTGCGAAAAGTGTTTTTTCCACACTAATACAAGTGCAAAAGTGGTTCCCTGCACCAACACAAGTGCGAAAAGTGATTTTTCAACACTAACACAAGTGCAAAAAGTGGTTTTTCAACACTAACACAAGTGCGAAAAGTGGTTTTTCAACACTAACACAAGTGCGAAAAGTGTTTTTTCCACACTAATACAAGTGTAAAAGTGGTTTCCTGCACCAACACAAGTGCGAAAAGTGGTTTTTCAACACTAACACAAGTGCAAAAAGTGGTTTTTCATCACTAACACAAGTGCGAAAAGTGGTTTTTCAACAATAACACAAGTGCGAAAAGTGTTTTTTCCACACTAATACAAGTGCAAAAGTGGTTTCCTGCACCAACACAAGTGCGAAAAGTGGTTTTTCAACACTAACACAAGTGCGAAAAGTGGTTTTTCAACACTAACACAAGTGCGAAAAGTGGTTTTTCAACACTAACACAAGTGCGAAAAGTGTTTTTTCCACACTAATACAAGTGCAAAAGTGGTTTCCTGCACCAACACAAGTGCGAAAAGTGGTTTTTCAACACTAACACAAGTGCGAAAAGTGGTTTTTCCACACTAATACAAGTGCAAAAGTGGTTTTTCAACAATAACACAAGTGCGAAAAGTGGTTTTTCCACACTAATACAAGTGCAAAAGTGGTTTTTCAACAATAACACAAGTGCGAAAAGTGGTTTTTCAACACTAACACAAGTGCGGAAAGTGTTTTTTCCACACTAATACAAGTGCAAAAGTGGTTTCCTGCACCAACATAAGTGCGAAAAGTGGTTTTTCAACACTAACACAAGTGCGAAAAGTGTTTTTTCCACACTAATACAAGTGAAAAAGTGGTTTCCTGCACCAACACAAGTGCGAAAAGTGGTTTTTCAACACTAACACAAGTGCGAAAAGTGGTTTTTCAACACTAACACAAGTGCGAAAAGTGGTTTTTCAACACTAACACAAGTGCGAAAAGTGGTTTTTCAACACTAACACAAGTGCGGAAAGTGTTTTTTCCACACTAATACAAGTGCAAAAGTGGTTTCCTGCACCAACATAAGTGCGAAAAGTGGTTTTTCAACACTATCACAAGTGCAAAAAGTGTTTTTTCCACACTAATACAAGTGCAAAAGTGGTTTCCTGCACCAACATAAGTGCGAAAAGTGGTTTTTCAACACTAACACAAGTGCAAAAAGTGGTTTTTCAACACTAACACAAGTGCGAAAAGTGGTTTTTCAACACTAACACAAGTGCGAAAAGTGGTTTTTCCACACTAATACAAGTGCAAAAGTGGTTTCCTGCACCAACACAAGTGCGAAAAGTGGTTTTTCAACAATAACACAAGTGCGAAAAGTGGTTTTTCAACACTAACACAAGTGCGAAAAGTGTTTTTTCCACACTAATACAAGCGCAAAAGTGGTTTTTCAACAATAACACAAGTGCGAAAAGTGGTTTTTCAACACTAACACAAGTGCGAAAAGTGTTTTTTCCACACTAATACAAGTGCAAAAGTGGTTTCCTGCACCAACATAAGTGCGAAAAGTGGTTTTTCAACACTATCACAAGTGCAAAAAGTGTTTTTTCCACACTAATACAAGTGCAAAAGTGATTTCCTGCACCAACATAAGTGCGAAAAGTGGTTTTTCAACACTAACACAAGTGCAAAAAGTGGTTTTTCAACACTAACACAAGTGCGAAAAGTGGTTTTTCAACACTAACACAAGTGCGAAAAGTGGTTTTTCCACACTAATACAAGTGCAAAAGTGGTTTCCTGCACCAACACAAGTGCGAAAAGTGGTTTTTCAACAATAACACAAGTGCGAAAAGTGGTTTTTCAACACTAACACAAGTGCGAAAAGTGTTTTTTCCACACTAATACAAGTGCAAAAGTGGTTTTTCAACAATAACACAAGTGCGAAAAGTGGTTTTTCAACACTAACACAAGTGCGAAAAGTGTTTTTTCCACACTAATACAAGTGCAAAAGTGGTTTCCTGCACCAACATAAGTGCGAAAAGTGGTTTTTCAACACTAACACAAGTGCAAAAAGTGGTTTTTCCTCACTAATACAAGTGAAAAAGTGGTTTCCTGCACCAACACAAGTGCGAAAAGTGGTTTTTCAACACTAACACAAGTGCGAAAAGTGGTTTTTCAACACTAACACAAGTGCGAAAAGTGGTTTTTCAACACTATCACAAGTGCAAAAAGTGATTTTTCCACACTAATACAAGTGCAAAAGTGGTTTCCTGCACCAACACAAGTGCGAAAAGTGGTTTTTCAACACTAACACAAGTGCGAAAAGTGGTTTTTCAACACTAACACAAGTGCGAAAAGTGGTTTTTCAACACTATCACAAGTGCAAAAAGTGTTTTTTCCACACTAATACAAGTGCAAAAGTGGTTTCCTGCACCAACACAAGTGCGAAAAGTGGTTTTTCAACACTAACACAAGTGCGAAAAGTGTTTTTTCCATACTAATACAAGTGCAAAAGTGGTTTCCTGCACCAACACAAGTGCGAAAAGTGGTTTTTCAACACTAACATAAGTGCGAAAAGTGGTTTTTCAACACTATCAAAAGTGCAAAAAGTATTTTTTCCACACTAATACAAGTGCAAAAGTGGTTTCCTGCACCAACATAAGTGCGAAAAGTGGTTTTTCAACACTAACACAAGTGAAAAAAGTGTGTTTTCCACACTAATACAAGTGCAAAAGTGGTTTCCTGCACCAACACAAGTGCAAAAAGTGGTTTTTCAACACTAACACAAGTGCGAAAAGTGGTTTTTCAACACTAACACAAGTGCGAAAAGTGTTTTTTCCACACTAATACAAGTGCAAAAGTGGTTTCCTGCACCAACACAAGTGCGAAAAGTGGTTTTTCAACACTAACACAAGTGCGAAAAGTGGTTTTTCAACACTAACACAAGTGCGAAAAGTGGTTTTTCAACACTAACACAAGTGCGAAAAGTGTTTTTTCCACACTAATACAAGTGCAAAAGTGGTTTCCTGCACCAACACAAGTGCGAGAAGTGGTTTTTCAACACTAACACAAGTGCGAAAAGTGGTTTTTCAACACTAACACAAGTGCGAAAAGTGTTTTTCCACACTAATACAAGTGCAAAAGTGGTGTCCTGCACCAACACAAGTGCGAAAAGTGGTTTTTCAACACTAACACAAGTGCGAAAAGTGGTTTTTCAACACTAACACAAGTGTGAAAAGTGGTTTTTCAACAATAACACAAGTGCGAAAAGTATTTTTTCCACACTAATACAAGTGCAAAAGTGGTTTCCTGCACCAACACAAGTGCGAAAAGTGGTTTTTCAACACTAACTCAAGTGCGAAAAGTGGTTTTTCAACACTAACACAAGTGCGAAAAGTGGTTTTTCAACACTATCACAAGTGCAAAAAGTGTTTTTTCCACACTAATACAAGTGCAAAAGTGGTTTCCTGCACCAACACAAGTGCGAAAAGTGGTTTTTCAACACTAACACAAGTGCGAAAAGTGGTTTTTCAACACTAACACAAGTGCGAAAAGTGGTTTTTCAACACTAACACAAGTGCGAAAAGTGGTTTTTCAACACTAACACAAGTGCGAAAAGTGTTTTTTCCACACTAATACAAGTGCAAAAGTGGTTTCCTGCACCAACACAAGTGCGAAAAGTGGTTTTTCAACACTAACACAAGTGCAAAAAGTGGTTTTTCAACACTAACACAAGTGCTAAAAGTGGTTTTTCAACACTATCACAAGTGCAAAAAGTGTTTTTTCCACACTAATACAAGTGCAAAAGTGGTTTCCTGCACCAACACAAGTGCGAAAAGTGGTTTTTAAACACTAACACAAGTGCGAAAAGTGGTTTTTCAACACTAACACAAGGGCGAAAAGTGGTTTTTCAACACTATCACAAGTGCAAAAAGTGTTTTTTCCACACTAATACAAGTGCAAAAGTGGTTTCCTGCACCAACATAAGTGCGAAAAGTGGTTTTTCAACACTAACACAAGTGCAAAAAGTGGTTTTTCAACACTAACACAAGTGCGAAAAGTGGTTTTTCAACACTAAGACAAGTGCGAAAAGTGTTTTTTCCACACTAATACAAGTGCAAAAGTGGTTTCCTGCACCAACACAAGTGCGGAAAGTGGTTTTTCAACAATAACACAAGTGCGAAAAGTGGTTTTTCAACACTAACACAAGTGCGAAAAGTGTTTTTTCCACACTAATACAAGTGCAAAAAGTGGTTTTTCATCACTAACACAAGTGCGAAAAGTGGTTTTTCAACAATAACACAAGTGCGAAAAGTGTTTTTTCCACACTAATACAAGTGCAAAAGTGGTTTCCTGCACCAACACAAGTGCGAAAAGTGGTTTTTCAACACTAACACAAGTGCGAAAAGTGGTTTTTCAACACTAACACAAGTGCGAAAAGTGGTTTTTCAACACTAACACAAGTGCGAAAAGTGTTTTTTCCACACTAATACAAGTGCAAAAGTGGTTTCCTGCACCAACACAAGTGCGAAAAGTGGTTTTTCAACACTAACACAAGTGCGAAAAGTGGTTTTTCCACACTAATACAAGTGCAAAAGTGGTTTTTCAACAATAACACAAGTGCGAAAAGTGGTTTTTCCACACTAATACAAGTGCAAAAGTGGTTTTTCAACAATAACACAAGTGCGAAAAGTGGTTTTTCAACACTAACACAAGTGCGGAAAGTGTTTTTTCCACACTAATACAAGTGCAAAAGTGGTTTCCTGCACCAACATAAGTGCGAAAAGTGGTTTTTCAACACTAACACAAGTGCGAAAAGTGTTTTTTCCACACTAATACAAGTGAAAAAGTGGTTTCCTGCACCAACACAAGTGCGAAAAGTGGTTTTTCAACACTAACACAAGTGCGAAAAGTGGTTTTTCAACACTAACACAAGTGCGAAAAGTGGTTTTTCAACACTAACACAAGTGCGAAAAGTGGTTTTTCAACACTAACACAAGTGCGGAAAGTGTTTTTTCCACACTAATACAAGTGCAAAAGTGGTTTCCTGCACCAACATAAGTGCGAAAAGTGGTTTTTCAACACTATCACAAGTGCAAAAAGTGTTTTTTCCACACTAATACAAGTGCAAAAGTGGTTTCCTGCACCAACATAAGTGCGAAAAGTGGTTTTTCAACACTAACACAAGTGCAAAAAGTGGTTTTTCAACACTAACACAAGTGCGAAAAGTGGTTTTTCAACACTAACACAAGTGCGAAAAGTGGTTTTTCCACACTAATACAAGTGCAAAAGTGGTTTCCTGCACCAACACAAGTGCGAAAAGTGGTTTTTCAACAATAACACAAGTGCGAAAAGTGGTTTTTCAACACTAACACAAGTGCGAAAAGTGTTTTTTCCACACTAATACAAGCGCAAAAGTGGTTTTTCAACAATAACACAAGTGCGAAAAGTGGTTTTTCAACACTAACACAAGTGCGAAAAGTGTTTTTTCCACACTAATACAAGTGCAAAAGTGGTTTCCTGCACCAACATAAGTGCGAAAAGTGGTTTTTCAACACTATCACAAGTGCAAAAAGTGTTTTTTCCACACTAATACAAGTGCAAAAGTGGTTTCCTGCACCAACATAAGTGCGAAAAGTGGTTTTTCAACACTAACACAAGTGCAAAAAGTGGTTTTTCAACACTAACACAAGTGCGAAAAGTGGTTTTTCAACACTAACACAAGTGCGAAAAGTGGTTTTTCCACACTAATACAAGTGCAAAAGTGGTTTCCTGCACCAACACAAGTGCGAAAAGTGGTTTTTCAACAATAACACAAGTGCGAAAAGTGGTTTTTCAACACTAACACAAGTGCGAAAAGTGTTTTTTCCACACTAATACAAGTGCAAAAGTGGTTTTTCAACAATAACACAAGTGCGAAAAGTGGTTTTTCAACACTAACACAAGTGCGAAAAGTGTTTTTTCCACACTAATACAAGTGCAAAAGTGGTTTCCTGCACCAACATAAGTGCGAAAAGTGGTTTTTCAACACTAACACAAGTGCAAAAAGTGGTTTTTCCTCACTAATACAAGTGAAAAAGTGGTTTCCTGCACCAACACAAGTGCGAAAAGTGGTTTTTCAACACTAACACAAGTGCGAAAAGTGGTTTTTCAACACTAACACAAGTGCGAAAAGTGGTTTTTCAACACTATCACAAGTGCAAAAAGTGATTTTTCCACACTAATACAAGTGCAAAAGTGGTTTCCTGCACCAACACAAGTGCGAAAAGTGGTTTTTCAACACTAACACAAGTGCGAAAAGTGGTTTTTCAACACTAACACAAGTGCGAAAAGTGGTTTTTCAACACTATCACAAGTGCAAAAAGTGTTTTTTCCACACTAATACAAGTGCAAAAGTGGTTTCCTGCACCAACACAAGTGCGAAAAGTGGTTTTTCAACACTAACACAAGTGCGAAAAGTGTTTTTTCCATACTAATACAAGTGCAAAAGTGGTTTCCTGCACCAACACAAGTGCGAAAAGTGGTTTTTCAACACTAACATAAGTGCGAAAAGTGGTTTTTCAACACTATCAAAAGTGCAAAAAGTATTTTTTCCACACTAATACAAGTGCAAAAGTGGTTTCCTGCACCAACATAAGTGCGAAAAGTGGTTTTTCAACACTAACACAAGTGAAAAAAGTGTGTTTTCCACACTAATACAAGTGCAAAAGTGGTTTCCTGCACCAACACAAGTGCAAAAAGTGGTTTTTCAACACTAACACAAGTGCGAAAAGTGGTTTTTCAACACTAACACAAGTGCGAAAAGTGTTTTTTCCACACTAATACAAGTGCAAAAGTGGTTTCCTGCACCAACACAAGTGCGAAAAGTGGTTTTTCAACACTAACACAAGTGCGAAAAGTGGTTTTTCAACACTAACACAAGTGCGAAAAGTGGTTTTTCAACACTAACACAAGTGCGAAAAGTGTTTTTTCCACACTAATACAAGTGCAAAAGTGGTTTCCTGCACCAACACAAGTGCGAGAAGTGGTTTTTCAACACTAACACAAGTGCGAAAAGTGGTTTTTCAACACTAACACAAGTGCGAAAAGTGTTTTTCCACACTAATACAAGTGCAAAAGTGGTGTCCTGCACCAACACAAGTGCGAAAAGTGGTTTTTCAACACTAACACAAGTGCGAAAAGTGGTTTTTCAACACTAACACAAGTGTGAAAAGTGGTTTTTCAACAATAACACAAGTGCGAAAAGTATTTTTTCCACACTAATACAAGTGCAAAAGTGGTTTCCTGCACCAACACAAGTGCGAAAAGTGGTTTTTCAACACTAACTCAAGTGCGAAAAGTGGTTTTTCAACACTAACACAAGTGCGAAAAGTGGTTTTTCAACACTATCACAAGTGCAAAAAGTGTTTTTTCCACACTAATACAAGTGCAAAAGTGGTTTCCTGCACCAACACAAGTGCGAAAAGTGGTTTTTCAACACTAACACAAGTGCGAAAAGTGGTTTTTCAACACTAACACAAGTGCGAAAAGTGGTTTTTCAACACTAACACAAGTGCGAAAAGTGGTTTTTCAACACTAACACAAGTGCGAAAAGTGTTTTTTCCACACTAATACAAGTGCAAAAGTGGTTTCCTGCACCAACACAAGTGCGAAAAGTGGTTTTTCAACACTAACACAAGTGCAAAAAGTGGTTTTTCAACACTAACACAAGTGCTAAAAGTGGTTTTTCAACACTATCACAAGTGCAAAAAGTGTTTTTTCCACACTAATACAAGTGCAAAAGTGGTTTCCTGCACCAACACAAGTGCGAAAAGTGGTTTTTAAACACTAACACAAGTGCGAAAAGTGGTTTTTCAACACTAACACAAGGGCGAAAAGTGGTTTTTCAACACTATCACAAGTGCAAAAAGTGTTTTTTCCACACTAATACAAGTGCAAAAGTGGTTTCCTGCACCAACATAAGTGCGAAAAGTGGTTTTTCAACACTAACACAAGTGCAAAAAGTGGTTTTTCAACACTAACACAAGTGCGAAAAGTGGTTTTTCAACACTAAGACAAGTGCGAAAAGTGTTTTTTCCACACTAATACAAGTGCAAAAGTGGTTTCCTGCACCAACACAAGTGCGGAAAGTGGTTTTTCAACAATAACACAAGTGCGAAAAGTGGTTTTTCAACACTAACACAAGTGCGAAAAGTGTTTTTTCCACACTAATACAAGTGCAAAAGTGGTTTTTCAACAATAACACAAGTGCGAAAAGTGGTTTTTCAACACTAACACAAGTGCGAAAAGTGTTTTTTCCACACTAATACAAGTGCAAAAGTGGTTTCCTGCACCAACATAAGTGCGAAAAGTGGTTTTTCAACACTAACACAAGTGCAAAAAGTGGTTTTTCCTCACTAATACAAGTGAAAAAGTGGTTTCCTGCACCAACACAAGTGCGAAAAGTGTTTTTTCAACACTAACACAAGTGCGAAAAGTGGTTTTTCAACACTAACACAAGTGCGAAAAGTGGTTTTTCAACACTATCACAAGTGCAAAAAGTGATTTTTCCACACTAATACAAGTGCAAAAGTGGTTTCCTGCACCAACACAAGTGCGAAAAGTGGTTTTTCAACACTAACACAAGTGCGAAAAGTGGTTTTTCAACACTAACACAATTGCGAAAAGTGGTTTTTCAACACTATCACAAGTGCAAAAAGTGTTTTTTCCACACTAATACAAGTGCAAAAGTGGTTTCCTGCACCAACACAAGTGCGAAAAGTGGTTTTTCAACACTAACACAAGTGCGAAAAGTGTTTTTTCCATACTAATACAAGTGCAAAAGTGGTTTCCTGCACCAACACAAGTGCGAAAAGTGGTTTTTCAAGACTAACTCAAGTGCGAAAAGTGGTTTTTCAACACTAACACAAGTGCGAAAAGTGGTTTTTCAACACTAACACAAGTGCGAAAAGTGTTTTTTCCACACTAATACAAGTGCAAAAGTGGTTTCCTGCACCAACACAAGTGCGAAAAGTGGTTTTTCAACACTAACACAAGTGCGAAAAGTGTTTTTCAACACTAACACAAGTGCAAAAAGTGTTTTTTCCACACTAATACAAGTGCAAAAGTGGTTTCCTGCACCAACACAAGTGCGAAAAGTGGTTTTTCAACACTAACACAAGTGCGAAAAGTGGTTTTTCAACACTAACACAAGTGCGAAAAGTGGTTTTTCAACACTATCACAAGTGCAAAAAGTGTTTTTTCCACACTAATACAAGTGCAAAAGTGGTTTCCTGCACCAACACAAGTGCGAAAAGTGGTTTTTCAACACTAACACAAGTGCGAAAAGTGGTTTTTCAACACTAACACAAGTGCGAAAAGTGGTTTTTCAACACTAAAACAAGTGCGAAAAGTATTTTTTCGACACTAATACAAGTGCAAAAGTGGTTTCCTGCACCAACACAAGTGCGAAAAGTGGTTTTTCAACACTAACACAAGTGCGAAAAGTGGTTTTTCAACACTAACACAAGTGCGAAAAGTGGTTTTTCAACACTAACAGAAGTGCGAAAAGTGTTTTTTCCACACTAATACAAGTGCAAAAGTGGTTTCCTGCACCAACACAAGTGCGAAAAGTGGTTTTTCAACACTAACACAAGTGCGAAAAGTGGTTTTTCAACACTAACACAAGGGCGAAAAGTGGTTTTTCAACACTATCACAAGTGCAAAAAGTGTTTTTTCCACACTAATACAAGTGCAAAAGTGGTTTCCTGCACCAACATAAGTGCGAAAAGTGGTTTTTCAACACTAACACAAGTGCAAAAAGTGGTTTTTCAACACTAACACAAGTGCGAAAAGTGGTTTTTCAACACTAAGACAAGTGCGAAAAGTGTTTTTTCCACACTAATACAAGTGCAAAAGTGGTTTCCTGCACCAACACAAGTGCGAAAAGTGGTTTTTCAACAATAACACAAGTGCGAAAAGTGGTTTTTCAACACTAACACAAGTGCGAAAAGTGTTTTTTCCACACTAATACAAGTGCAAAAGTGGTTTCCTGCACCAACATAAGTGCGAAAAGTGGTTTTTCAACACTAACACAAGTGCGAAAAGTGGTTTTTCAACACTAACACAAGTGCGAAAAGTGGTTTTTCAACACTATCACAAGTGCAAAAAGTGTTTTTTCCACACTAATACAAGTGCAAAAGTGGTTTCCTGCACCAACACAAGTGCGAAAAGTGGTTTTTCAACACTAACACAAGTGCGAAAAGTGTTTTTTCCACACTAATACAAGTGCAAAAGTGGTTTCCTGCACCAACACAAGTGCGAAAAGTGGTTTTTCAACACTAACACAAGTGCGAAAAGTGGTTTTTCAACACTAACACAAGTGCAAAAGGAGGTTTTTCAACACAATCACAAGTGCAAAAAGTGTTTTTTCCACACTTATACAAGTGCAAAAGTGGTTTCCTGCACCAACACAAGTGCGAAAAGTGGTTTTTCAACACTAACACAAGTGCGAAAAGTGGTTTTTCAACACTAACACAAGTGCGAAAAGTGGTTTTTCAACACTAACACAAGTGCGAAAAGTGTTTTTTCCACACTAATACAAGTGCAAAAGTGGTTTCCTGCACCAACACAAGTGCAAAAAGTGGTTTTTCAACACTAACACAAGTGTGAAAAGTGGTGTTTCAACACTAACACAAGTGTGAAAAGTGTTTTTTCCACACTAATACAAGTGCAAAAGTGGTTTCCTGCACCAACACAAGTGCGAAAAGTGGTTTTTCAACACTAACATAAGTGCGAAAAGTGGTTTTTCAACACTATCACAAGTGCAAAAAGTGTTTTTTCCACACTAATACAATTGCAAAAGTGGTTTCCTGCACCAACACAAGTGCGAAAAGTGGTTTTTCAACACTAACACAAGTGCGAAAAGTGGTTTTTCAACACTATCACAAGTGCAAAAAGTGTTTTTTCCACACTAATACAAGTGCAAAAGTGGTTTCCTGCACCAACACAAGTGCGAAAAGTGGTTTTTCAACACTAACACAAGTGCAAAAAGTGGTTTTTCAACACTAACACAAGTGCGAAAAGTGGTTTTTCAACACTATCACAAGTGCAAAAAGTGTTTTTTCCACACTAATACAAGTGCAAAAATGGTTTCCTGCACCAACACAAGTGTGAAAAGTGGTTTTTCAACACTAACACAAGTGTGAAAAGTGGTTTTTCAACACTAACACAAGTGCGAAAAGTGTTTTTTCCACACTAATACAAGTGCAAAAGTGGTTTCCTGCACCAACACAAGTGCGAAAAGTGGTTTTTCAACACTAACTCAAGTGCGAAAAGTGGTTTTTCAACACTAACACAAGTGCGAAAAGTGGTTTTTCAACACTAACACAAGTGCGAAAAGTGTTTTTTCGAAACTAATACAAGTGCAAAAGTGGTTTCCTGCACCAACACAAGTGCGAAAAGTGGTTTTTCAACACTCACACAAGTGCGAAAAGTGTTTTTCAACACTAACACAAGTGCAAAAAGTGTTTTTTCCACACTAATACAAGTGCAAAAGTGGTTTCCTGCACCAACACAAGTGCGAAAAGTGGTTTTTCAACACTAACACAAGTGCGAAAAGTGGTTTTTCAACACTAACACAAGTGCGAAAAGTGGTTTTTCAACACTATCACAAGTGCAAAAAGTGTTTTTTCCACACTAATACAAGTGCAAAAGTGGTTTCCTGCACCAACACAAGTGCGAAAAGTGGGTTTTTCAACACTAACGCAAGTGCGAAAAGTGGTTTTTCAACACTAAGACAAGTGCGAAAAGTGTTTTTTCCACACTAATACAAGTGCAAAAGTGGTTTCCTGCACCAACACAAGTGCGAAAAGTGGTTTTTCAACACTAACACAAGTGCGAAAAGTGGTTTTTCAACACTAACACAAGTGCGAAAAGTGTTTTTTCCACACTAATGCAAGTGCAAAAGTGGTTTCCTGCACCAACACAAGTGCGAAAAGTGGTTTTTCAACACTAACACAAGTGCGAAAAGTGGTTTTTCAACACTAACACAAGTGCGAAAAGTGGTTTTTCAACACTAACACAAGTGCGAAAAGTGTTTTTTCCACACTAATACAAGTGCAAAAGTGGTTTCCTGCACCAACACAAGTGCGAAAAGTGGTTTTTCAACACTAACATAAGTGCGAAAAGTGGTTTTTCAACACTATCAAAAGTGCAAAAAGTGTTTTTTCCACACTAATACAAGTGCAAAAGTGGTTTCCTGCACCAACATAAGTGCGAAAAGTGGTTTTTCAACACTAACACAAGTGAAAAAAGTGTGTTTTCCACACTAATACAAGTGCAAAAGTGGTTTCCTGCACCAACACAAGTGCAAAAAGTGGTTTTTCAACACTAACACAAGTGCGAAAAGTGGTTTTTCAACACTAACACAAGTGCGAAAAGTGTTTTTCCACACTAATACAAGTGCAAAAGTGGTTTCCTGCACCAACACAAGTGCGAAAAGTGGTTTTTCAACACTAACACAAGTGCGAAAAGTGGTTTTTCAACACTAACACAAGTGCGAAAAGTGGTTTTTCAACACTAACACAAGTGCGAAAAGTGTTTTTTCCACACTAATACAAGTGCAAAAGTGGTTTCCTGCACCAACACAAGTGCGAAAAGTGGTTTTTCAACACTAACATAAGTGCGAAAAGTGGTTTTTCAACACTATCAAAAGTGCAAAAAGTGTTTTTTCCACACTAATACAAGTGCAAAAGTGGTTTCCTGCACCAACACAAGTGCAAAAAGTGGTTTTTCAACACTAACACAAGTGCGAAAAGTGGTTTTTCAACACTATCACAAGTGCAAAAAGTGTTTTTTCCACACTAATACAAGTGCAAAAGTGGTTTCCTGCACCAACACAAGTGCGAAAAGTGGTTTTTCAACACTAACACAAGTGCGAAAAGTGGTTTTTCAACACTAACACAAGTGCGAAAAGTGGTTTTTCAACACTATCACAAGTGCAAAAAGTGTTTTTTCCACACTAATACAAGTGCAAAAATGGTTTCCTGCACCAACACAAGTGCGAAAAGTGGTTTTTCAACACTAACACAAGTGCGAAAAGTGGTTTTTCAACACTAACACAAGTGCGAAAAGTGTTTTTTCCACACTAATACAAGTGCAAAAGTGGTTTCCTGCACCAACACAAGTGCGAAAAGTGGTTTTTCAACACTAACTCAAGTGCGAAAAGTGGTTTTTCAACACTAACACAAGTGCGAAAAGTGGTTTTTCAACACTAACACAAGTGCGAAAAGTGTTTTTTCCAAACTAATACAAGTGCAAAAGTGGTTTCCTGCACCAACACAAGTGCGAAAAGTGGTTTTTCAACACTCACACAAGTGCGAAAAGTGTTTTTCAACACTAACACAAGTGCAAAAAGTGTTTTTTCCACACTAATACAAGTGCAAAAGTGGTTTCCTGCACCAACACAAGTGCGAAAAGTGGTTTTTCAACACTAACACAAGTGCGAAAAGTGGTTTTTCAACACTAACACAAGTGCAAAAAGTGGTTTTTCAACACTATCACAAGTGCAAAAAGTGTTTTTTCCACACTAATACAAGTGCAAAAGTGGTTTCCTGCACCAACACAAGTGCGAAAAGTGGGTTTTTCAACACTAACACAAGTGCGAAAAGTGGTTTTTCAACACTAACACAAGTGCGAAAAGTGGTTTTTCAACACTAACACAAGTGCGAAAAGTGTTTTTTCCACACTAATACAAGTGAAAAAGTGGTTTCCTGCACCAACACAAGTGCGAAAAGTGGTTTTTCAACACTAACACAAGTGCGAAAAGTGGTTTTTCAACACTAACACAAGTGCGAAAAGTGGTTTTTCAACACTATCACAAGTGCAAAAAGTGTTTTTTCCACACTAATACAAGTGCAAAAGTGGTTTCCTGCACCAACACAAGTGCGAAAAGTGGTTTTTCAACACTAACACAAGTGCGAAAAGTGGTTTTTCAACACTAACACAAGTGCGAAAAGTGGTTTTTCAACACTAACACAAGTGCGAAAAGTGTTTTTTCCACACTAATACAAGTGCAAAAGTGGTTTCCTGCACCAACACAAGTGCGAAAAGTGATTTTTCAACACTAACTCAAGTGCGAAAAGTGGTTTTTCAACACTAACACAAGTGCGAAAAGTGGTTTTTCAACACTAACACAAGTGCGAAAAGTGTTTTTTCCACACTAATACAAGTGCAAAAGTGGTTTCCTGCACCAACACAAGTGCGAAAAGTGGTTTTTCAACACTAACACAAGTGCGAAAAGTGGTTTTTCAACACTAACACAAGTGCGAAAAGTGGTTTTTCAACACTAACACAAGTGCAAAAAGTGTTTTTTCCACACTAATACAAGTGCAAAAGTGGTTTCCTGCACCAACACAAGTGCGAAAAGTGATTTTTCAACACTAACACAAGTGCAAAAAGTGGTTTTTCAACACTAACAGAAGTGCGAAAAGTGGTTTTTCCACAATAATACAAGTGCAAAAGTGGTTTCCTGCACCAACACAAGTGCGAGAAGTGGTTTTTCAACACTAACATAAGTGCGAAAAGTGGTTTTTCAACACTATCAAAAGTGCAAAAAGTGTTTTTTCCACACTAATACAAGTGCAAAAGTGGTTTCCTGCACCAACACAAGTGCAAAAAGTGGTTTTTCAACACTAACACAAGTGCGAAAAGTGGTTTTTCAACACTATCACAAGTGCAAAAAGTGTTTTTTCCACACTAATACAAGTGCAAAAGTGGTTTCCTGCACCAACACAAGTGCGAAAAGTGGTTTTTCAACACTAACACAAGTGCGAAAAGTGGTTTTTCAACACTAACACAAGTGCGAAAAGTGGTTTTTCAACACTATCACAAGTGCAAAAAGTGTTTTTTCCACACTAATACAAGTGCAAAAATGGTTTCCTGCACCAACACAAGTGCGAAAAGTGGTTTTTCAACACTAACACAAGTGCGAAAAGTGGTTTTTCAACACTAACACAAGTGCGAAAAGTGGTTTTTCAACACTAACTCAAGTGCGAAAAGTGGTTTTTCAACACTAACACAAGTGCGAAAAGTGGTTTTTCAACACTAACACAAGTGCGAAAAGTGTTTTTTCGAAACTAATACAAGTGCAAAAGTGGTTTCCTGCACCAACACAAGTGCGAAAAGTGGTTTTTCAACACTCACACAAGTGCGAAAAGTGTTTTTCAACACTAACACAAGTGCAAAAAGTGTTTTTTCCACACTAATACAAGTGCAAAAGTGGTTTCCTGCACCAACACAAGTGCGAAAAGTGGTTTTTCAACACTAACACAAGTGCGAAAAGTGGTTTTTCAACACTAACACAAGTGCGAAAAGTGGTTTTTCAACACTATCACAAGTGCAAAAAGTGTTTTTTCCACACTAATACAAGTGCAAAAGTGGTTTCCTGCACCAACACAAGTGCGAAAAGTGGGTTTTTCAACACTAACGCAAGTGCGAAAAGTGGTTTTTCAACACTAAGACAAGTGCGAAAAGTGTTTTTTCCACACTAATACAAGTGCAAAAGTGGTTTCCTGCACCAACACAAGTGCGAAAAGTGGTTTTTCAACACTAACACAAGTGCGAAAAGTGGTTTTTCAACACTAACACAAGTGCGAAAAGTGTTTTTTCCACACTAATGCAAGTGCAAAAGTGGTTTCCTGCACCAACACAAGTGCGAAAAGTGGTTTTTCAACACTAACACAAGTGCGAAAAGTGGTTTTTCAACACTAACACAAGTGCGAAAAGTGGTTTTTCAACACTAACACAAGTGCGAAAAGTGTTTTTTCCACACTAATACAAGTGCAAAAGTGGTTTCCTGCACCAACACAAGTGCGAAAAGTGGTTTTTCAACACTAACATAAGTGCGAAAAGTGGTTTTTCAACACTATCAAAAGTGCAAAAAGTGTTTTTTCCACACTAATACAAGTGCAAAAGTGGTTTCCTGCACCAACATAAGTGCGAAAAGTGGTTTTTCAACACTAACACAAGTGAAAAAAGTGTGTTTTCCACACTAATACAAGTGCAAAAGTGGTTTCCTGCACCAACACAAGTGCAAAAAGTGGTTTTTCAACACTAACACAAGTGCGAAAAGTGGTTTTTCAACACTAACACAAGTGCGAAAAGTGTTTTTCCACACTAATACAAGTGCAAAAGTGGTTTCCTGCACCAACACAAGTGCGAAAAGTGGTTTTTCAACACTAACACAAGTGCGAAAAGTGGTTTTTCAACACTAACACAAGTGCGAAAAGTGGTTTTTCAACACTAACACAAGTGCGAAAAGTGTTTTTTCCACACTAATACAAGTGCAAAAGTGGTTTCCTGCACCAACACAAGTGCGAAAAGTGGTTTTTCAACACTAACATAAGTGCGAAAAGTGGTTTTTCAACACTATCAAAAGTGCAAAAAGTGTTTTTTCCACACTAATACAAGTGCAAAAGTGGTTTCCTGCACCAACACAAGTGCAAAAAGTGGTTTTTCAACACTAACACAAGTGCGAAAAGTGGTTTTTCAACACTATCACAAGTGCAAAAAGTGTTTTTTCCACACTAATACAAGTGCAAAAGTGGTTTCCTGCACCAACACAAGTGCGAAAAGTGGTTTTTCAACACTAACACAAGTGCGAAAAGTGGTTTTTCAACACTAACACAAGTGCGAAAAGTGGTTTTTCAACACTATCACAAGTGCAAAAAGTGTTTTTTCCACACTAATACAAGTGCAAAAATGGTTTCCTGCACCAACACAAGTGCGAAAAGTGGTTTTTCAACACTAACACAAGTGCGAAAAGTGGTTTTTCAACACTAACACAAGTGCGAAAAGTGTTTTTTCCACACTAATACAAGTGCAAAAGTGGTTTCCTGCACCAACACAAGTGCGAAAAGTGGTTTTTCAACACTAACTCAAGTGCGAAAAGTGGTTTTTCAACACTAACACAAGTGCGAAAAGTGGTTTTTCAACACTAACACAAGTGCGAAAAGTGTTTTTTCCAAACTAATACAAGTGCAAAAGTGGTTTCCTGCACCAACACAAGTGCGAAAAGTGGTTTTTCAACACTCACACAAGTGCGAAAAGTGTTTTTCAACACTAACACAAGTGCAAAAAGTGTTTTTTCCACACTAATACAAGTGCAAAAGTGGTTTCCTGCACCAACACAAGTGCGAAAAGTGGTTTTTCAACACTAACACAAGTGCGAAAAGTGGTTTTTCAACACTAACACAAGTGCAAAAAGTGGTTTTTCAACACTATCACAAGTGCAAAAAGTGTTTTTTCCACACTAATACAAGTGCAAAAGTGGTTTCCTGCACCAACACAAGTGCGAAAAGTGGGTTTTTCAACACTAACACAAGTGCGAAAAGTGGTTTTTCAACACTAACACAAGTGCGAAAAGTGGTTTTTCAACAATAACACAAGTGCGAAAAGTGTTTTTTCCACACTAATACAAGTGAAAAAGTGGTTTCCTGCACCAACACAAGTGCGAAAAGTGGTTTTTCAACACTAACACAAGTGCGAAAAGTGGTTTTTCAACACTAACACAAGTGCGAAAAGTGGTTTTTCAACACTATCACAAGTGCAAAAAGTGTTTTTTCCACACTAATACAAGTGCAAAAGTGGTTTCCTGCACCAACACAAGTGCGAAAAGTGGTTTTTCAACACTAACACAAGTGCGAAAAGTGGTTTTTCAACACTAACACAAGTGCGAAAAGTGGTTTTTCAACACTAACACAAGTGCGAAAAGTGTTTTTTCCACACTAATACAAGTGCAAAAGTGGTTTCCTGCACCAACACAAGTGCGAAAAGTGATTTTTCAACACTAACTCAAGTGCGAAAAGTGGTTTTTCAACACTAACACAAGTGCGAAAAGTGGTTTTTCAACACTAACACAAGTGCGAAAAGTGTTTTTTCCACACTAATACAAGTGCAAAAGTGGTTTCCTGCACCAACACAAGTGCGAAAAGTGGTTTTTCAACACTAACACAAGTGCGAAAAGTGGTTTTTCAACACTAACACAAGTGCGAAAAGTGGTTTTTCAACACTAACACAAGTGCAAAAAGTGTTTTTTCCACACTAATACAAGTGCAAAAGTGGTTTCCTGCACCAACACAAGTGCGAAAAGTGATTTTTCAACACTAACACAAGTGCAAAAAGTGGTTTTTCAACACTAACAGAAGTGCGAAAAGTGGTTTTTCCACAATAATACAAGTGCAAAAGTGGTTTCCTGCACCAACACAAGTGCGAGAAGTGGTTTTTCAACACTAACATAAGTGCGAAAAGTGGTTTTTCAACACTATCAAAAGTGCAAAAAGTGTTTTTTCCACACTAATACAAGTGCAAAAGTGGTTTCCTGCACCAACACAAGTGCAAAAAGTGGTTTTTCAACACTAACACAAGTGCGAAAAGTGGTTTTTCAACACTATCACAAGTGCAAAAAGTGTTTTTTCCACACTAATACAAGTGCAAAAGTGGTTTCCTGCACCAACACAAGTGCGAAAAGTGGTTTTTCAACACTAACACAAGTGCGAAAAGTGGTTTTTCAACACTAACACAAGTGCGAAAAGTGGTTTTTCAACACTATCACAAGTGCAAAAAGTGTTTTTTCCACACTAATACAAGTGCAAAAATGGTTTCCTGCACCAACACAAGTGCGAAAAGTGGTTTTTCAACACTAACACAAGTGCGAAAAGTGGTTTTTCAACACTAACACAAGTGCGAAAAGTGTTTTTTCCACACTAATACAAGTGCAAAAGTGGTTTCCTGCACCAACACAAGTGCGAAAAGTGGTTTTTCAACACTAACTCAAGTGCGAAAAGTGGTTTTTCAACACTAACACAAGTGCGAAAAGTGGTTTTTCAACACTAACACAAGTGCGAAAAGTGTTTTTTCCAAACGAATACAAGTGCAAAAGTGGTTTCCTGCACCAACACAAGTGCGAAAAGTGGTTTTTCAACACTCACACAAGTGCGAAAAGTGTTTTTCAACACTAACACAAGTGCAAAAAGTGTTTTTTCCACACTAATACAAGTGCAAAAGTGGTTTCCTGCACCAACACAAGTGCGAAAAGTGGTTTTTCAACACTAACACAAGTGCGAAAAGTGGTTTTTCAACACTAACACAAGTGTGAAAAGTGGTTTTTCAACACTATCACAAGTGCAAAAAGTGTTTTTTCCACACTAATACAAGTGTAAAAGTGGTTTCCTGCACCAACACAAGTGCGAAAAGTGGGTTTTTCAACACTAACACAAGTGCGAAAAGTGGTTTTTCAACACTAACACAAGTGCGAAAAGTGGTTTTTCAACACTAACACAAGTGCGAAAAGTGTTTTTTCCACACTAATACAAGTGAAAAAGTGGTTTCCTGCACCAACACAAGTGCGAAAAGTGGTTTTTCAACACTAACACAAGTGCGAAAAGTGGTTTTTCAACACTAACACAAGTGCGAAAAGTGGTTTTTCAACACTATCACAAGTGCAAAAAGTGTTTTTGCCACACTAATACAAGTGCAAAAGTGGTTTCCTGCACCAACACAAGTGCGAAAAGTGGTTTTTCAACACTAACACAAGTGCGAAAAGTGGTTTTTCAACACTAACACAAGTGCGAAAAGTGGTTTTTCAACACTAACACAAGTGCGAAAAGTGTTTTTTCCACACTAATACAAGTGCAAAAGTGGTTTCCTGCACCAACACAAGTGCGAAAAGTGGTTTTTCAACACTAACTCAAGTGCAAAAAGTGGTTTTTCAACACTAACACAAGTGCGAAAAGTGGTTTTTCAACACTAACACAAGTGCGAAAAGTGTTTTTTCCACACTAATACAAGTGCAAAAGTGGTTTCCTGCACCAACACAAGTGCGAAATGTGGTTTTTCAACACTAACACAAGTGCGAAAAGTGGTTTTTCAACACTAACACAAGTGCGAAAAGTGGTTTTTCAACACTAACACAAGTGCAAAAAGTGTTTTTTCCACACTAATACAAGTGCAAAAGTGGTTTCCTGCACCAACACAAGTGCGAAAAGTGATTTTTCAACACTAACACAAGTGCAAAAAGTGGTTTTTCAACACTAACAGAAGTGCGAAAAGTGGTTTTTCAACACTAACACAAGTGTGAAAAGTGTTTTTTCCACACTAATAGAAGTGCAAAAGTGGTTTCCTGCACCAACACAAGTGCGAAAAGTGGTTTTTCAACACTAACACAAGTGCGAAAAGTGGTTTTTCAACACTAACACAAGTGCGAAAAGTGGTTTTTCAACACTAACACAAGTGCGAAAAGTGTTTTTCCACACTAATACAAGTGCAAAAGTGGTTTCCTGCACCAACACAAGTGCGAAAAGTGGTTTTTCAACACTAACACAAGTGCGAAAAGTGGTTTTTCAACACTAACACAAGTGTGAAAAGTGGTTTTTCAACAATAACACAAGTGCGAAAAGTATTTTTTCCACACTAATACAAGTGCAAAAGTGGTTTCCTGCACCAACACAAGTGCGAAAAGTGGTTTTTCAACACTAACTCAAGTGCGAAAAGTGGTTTTTCAACACTAACACAGGTGCGAAAAGTGGTTTTTCAACACTAACACAAGTGCGAAAAGTGGTTTTTCAACACTAACACAAGTGCGAAAAGTGTTTTTTCCACACTAATACAAGTGCAAAAGTGGTTTCCTGCACCAACACAAGTGCGAAAAGTGGTTTTTCAACACTAACACAAGTGCAAAAAGTGGTTTTTCAACACTAACACAAGTGCTAAAAGTGGTTTTTCAACACTATCACAAGTGCAAAAAGTGTTTTTTCCACACTAATACAAGTGCAAAAGTGGTTTCCTGCACCAACACAAGTGCGAAAAGTGGTTTTTCAACACTAACACAAGTGCGAAAAGTGGTTTTTCAACACTAACACAAGGGCGAAAAGTGGTTTTTCAACACTATCACAAGTGCAAAAAGTGTTTTTTCCACACTAATACAAGTGCAAAAGTGGTTTCCTGCACCAACATAAGTGCGAAAAGTGGCTTTTCAACACTAACACAAGTGCAAAAAGTGGTTTTTCAACACTAACACAAGTGCGAAAAGTGGTTTTTCAACACTAAGACAAGTGCGAAAAGTGTTTTTTCCACACTAATACAAGTGCAAAAGTGGTTTCCTGCACCAACACAAGTGCGAAAAGTGGTTTTTCAACAATAACACAAGTGCGAAAAGTGGTTTTTCAACACTAACACAAGTGCGAAAAGTGTTTTTTCCACACTAATACAAGTGCAAAAGTGGTTTCCTGCACCAACATAAGTGCGAAAAGTGGTTTTTCAACACTAACACAAGTGCAAAAAGTGGTTTTTCCACACTAATACAAGCGAAAAAGTGGTTTCCTGCACCAACACAAGTGCGAAAAGTGGTTTTTCAACACTAACACAAGTGCGAAAAGTGGTTTTTCAACACTAACACAAGTGCGAAAAGTGGTTTTTCAACACTATCACAAGTGCAAAAAGTGATTTTTCCACACTAATACAAGTGCAAAAGTGGTTTCCTGCACCAACACAAGTGCGAAAAGTGGTTTTTCAACACTAACACAAGTGCGAAAAGTGGTTTTTCAACACTAACACAAGTGCGAAAAGTGGTTTTTCAACACTATCACAAGTGCAAAAAGTGTTTTTTCCACACTAATACAAGTGCAAAAGTGGTTTCCTGCACCAACACAAGTGCGAAAAGTGGTTTTTCAACACTAACACAAGTGCGAAAAGTGTTTTTTTCCATACTAATACAAGTGCAAAAGTGGTTTCCTGCACCAACACAAGTGCGAAAAGTGGTTTTTCAAGACTAACTCAAGTGCGAAAAGTGGTTTTTCAACACTAACACAAGGGCGAAAAGTGGTTTTTCAACACTAACACAAGTGCGAAAAGTGTTTTTTCCACACTAATACAAGTGCAAAAGTGGTTTCCTGCACCAACACAAGTGCGAAAAGTGGTTTTTCAACACTAACACAAGTGCGAAAAGTGTTTTTCAACACTAACACAAGTGCAAAAAGTGTTTTTTCCACACTAATACAAGTGCAAAAGTGGTTTCCTGCACCAACACAAGTGTGAAAAGTGGTTTTTCAACACTAACACAAGTGCGAAAAGTGGTTTTTCAACACTATCACAAGTGCAAAAAGTGTTTTTTTCCACACTAATACAAGTGCAAAAATGGTTTCCTGCACCAACACAAGTGCGAAAAGTGGTTTTTCAACACTAACACAAGTGCGAAAAGTGGTTTTTCAACACTAACACAAGTGCGAAAAGTGTTTTTTTTCCACACTAATACAAGTGCAAAAGTGTTTCCTGCACCAACACAAGTGCGAAAAGTGGTTTTTCAACACTAAACTCAAGTGCGAAAGTGGTTTTTCAACACTAACACAAGTGCGAAAAGTGTTTTTTCAACACTAACACAAGTGCGAAAAGTGTTTTTTCCAAACGAATACAAGTGCAAAAGTGGTTTCCTGCACCAACACAAGTGCGAAAAGTGGTTTTTCAACACTCACACAAGTGCGAAAAGTGTTTTTCAACACTAACACAAGTGCAAAAAGTGTTTTTTCCACACTAATACAAGTGCAAAAGTGGTTTCCTGCACCAACACAAGTGCGAAAAGTGGTTTTTCAACACTAACACAAGTGCGAAAAGTGGTTTTTCAAACACTAACACAAGTGCGAAAAGTGGTTTTTCACAGTATCACAAGTGCAAAAAGTGTTTTTTTCACACTAATACAAGTGCAAAAGTGGTTTCCTGCACCAACACAAGTGCGAAAAGTGGTTTTTCAACACTAACACAAGTGCGAAAAATGGTTTTTCAACACTAACACAAGTGCGAAAAGTGGTTTTTCAACACTAACACAAGTGCGAAAAGTGTTTTTTTTCCACACTAATACAAGTGCAAAAGTGGTTTCCTGCACCAACACAAGTGCAAAAAGTGGTTTTTCAACACTAGCACAAGTGCGAAAGTGGTTTTTCAACACTAACACAAGTGCGAAAAGTGGTTTTTCAACACTAACAGAAGTGCGAAAAGTGTTTTTTCCACACTAATACAAGTGCAGAGTGGTTTCCTGCACCAACCACAAGTGCGAAATGTGGTTTTTCAACACTAACACAAGTGCGAAAAGTGGTTTTTCAACACTAACACAAGGGGGCGAAAAGTGGTTTTTCAACACTATCACAAGTGCAAAAAGTGTTTTTTCCACACTAATACAAGTGCAAAAGTGGTTTCCTGCACCAACATAAGTGCGAAAAGTGGTTTTTCAACACTAACACAAGTGCAAAAAGTGGTTTTTCAACACTAACACAAGTGCGAAAAGTGGTTTTTCACACTAAGACAAGTGCGAAAAGTGTTTTTTCCACACTAATACAAGTGCAAAAGTGGTTTCCTGCACAATACAAGTGCGAAAAGTGGTTTTTCAACAATAACACAAGTGCGAAAAGTGGTTTTTCCAACACTAACACAAGTGCGAAAAGTGTTTTTTTCCACACTAATACAAGTGCAAAAGTGGTTTCCTGCACCAACATAAGTGCGAAAAGTGGTTTTCAACACTAACACAAGTGCGAAAAGTGTTTTTTCCACACTAATACAAGTGAAAAAGTGGTTTCCTGCACAACACCAGTGCGAAAAGTGGTTTTTCAACACTAACACAAGTGCGAAAAGTGGTTTTCAACACTAACACAAGTGCGAAAAGTGGTTTTTCAACACTATCACAAGTGCAAAAAGTGTTTTTTCCACACTAATACAAGTGCAAAAGTGGTTTCCTGCACCAACACAAGTGCGAAAAGTGGTTTTTCAACACTAACACAAGTGCAAAAAGTGTTTTTCCACACTAATACAAGTGCAAAAGTGGTTTCCCCTGCACCAACACCAAGTGCGAAAAGTGGTTTTTCAACACTAACACAAGTGCGAAAAGTGTTTTTTCCACACTAATACAAGTGCAAAAGTGGTTTCCTGCACCAACACAAGTGCGAAAAGTGGTTTTCAACACTAACACAAGTGCGAAAAGTGGTTTTTCAACACTAACACAAGTGCGAAAAGTGGTTTTTCAACACTAACACAAGTGCGAAAAGTGTTTTTTCCACACTAATACAAGTGCAAAAGTGGTTTGCACCAACACAAGTGCGAAAAGTGATTTTTCAACACTAACACAAGTGCAAAAAGTGGTTTTTCAACACTAACACAAGTGCGAAAAGTGGTTTTTCAACACTAACACAAGTGCGAAAAGTGTTTTTTCCACACTAATACAAGTGTAAAAGTGGTTTCCTGCACCAACACAAGTGCGAAAAGTGGTTTTTCAACACTAACACAAGTGCAAAAAGTGGTTTTTCATCACTAACACAAGTGCGAAAAGTGGTTTTTCAACAATAACACAAGTGCGAAAAGTGTTTTTTCCACACTAATACAAGTGCAAAAGTGGTTTCCTGCACCAACACAAGTGCGAAAAGTGGTTTTTCAACACTAACACAAGTGCGAAAAGTGGTTTTTCAACACTAACACAAGTGCGAAAAGTGGTTTTTCAACACTAACACAAGTGCGAAAAGTGTTTTTTCCACACTAATACAAGTGCAAAAGTGGTTTCCTGCACCAACACAAGTGCGAAAAGTGGTTTTTCAACACTAACACAAGTGCGAAAAGTGGTTTTTCCACACTAATACAAGTGCAAAAGTGGTTTTTCAACAATAACACAAGTGCGAAAAGTGGTTTTTCCACACTAATACAAGTGCAAAAGTGGTTTTTCAACAATAACACAAGTGCGAAAAGTGGTTTTTCAACACTAACACAAGTGCGGAAAGTGTTTTTTCCACACTAATACAAGTGCAAAAGTGGTTTCCTGCACCAACATAAGTGCGAAAAGTGGTTTTTCAACACTAACACAAGTGCGAAAAGTGTTTTTTCCACACTAATACAAGTGAAAAAGTGGTTTCCTGCACCAACACAAGTGCGAAAAGTGGTTTTTCAACACTAACACAAGTGCGAAAAGTGGTTTTTCAACACTAACACAAGTGCGAAAAGTGGTTTTTCAACACTAACACAAGTGCGAAAAGTGGTTTTTCAACACTAACACAAGTGCGGAAAGTGTTTTTTCCACACTAATACAAGTGCAAAAGTGGTTTCCTGCACCAACATAAGTGCGAAAAGTGGTTTTTCAACACTATCACAAGTGCAAAAAGTGTTTTTTCCACACTAATACAAGTGCAAAAGTGGTTTCCTGCACCAACATAAGTGCGAAAAGTGGTTTTTCAACACTAACACAAGTGCAAAAAGTGGTTTTTCAACACTAACACAAGTGCGAAAAGTGGTTTTTCAACACTAACACAAGTGCGAAAAGTGGTTTTTCCACACTAATACAAGTGCAAAAGTGGTTTCCTGCACCAACACAAGTGCGAAAAGTGGTTTTTCAACAATAACACAAGTGCGAAAAGTGGTTTTTCAACACTAACACAAGTGCGAAAAGTGTTTTTTCCACACTAATACAAGTGCAAAAGTGGTTTTTCAACAATAACACAAGTGCGAAAGTGGTTTTTCAACACTAACACAAGTGCGAAAAGTGTTTTTTCCACACTAATACAAGTGCAAAAGTGGTTTCCTGCACCAACATAAGTGCGAAAAGTGGTTTTTCAACACTATCACAAGTGCAAAAAGTGTTTTTTCCACACTAATACAAGTGCAAAAGTGGTTTCCTGCACCAACATAAGTGCGAAAAGTGGTTTTTCAACACTAACACAAGTGCAAAAAGTGGTTTTTCAACACTAACACAAGTGCGAAAAGTGGTTTTTCAACACTAACACAAGTGCGAAAAGTGGTTTTTCCACACTAATACAAGTGCAAAAGTGGTTTCCTGCACCAACACAAGTGCGAAAAGTGGTTTTTCAACAATAACACAAGTGCGAAAAGTGGTTTTTCAACACTAACACAAGTGCGAAAAGTGTTTTTTCCACACTAATACAAGTGCAAAAGTGGTTTTTCAACAATAACACAAGTGCGAAAAGTGGTTTTTCAACACTAACACAAGTGCGAAAAGTGTTTTTTCCACACTAATACAAGTGCAAAAGTGGTTTCCTGCACCAACATAAGTGCGAAAAGTGGTTTTTCAACACTAACACAAGTGCAAAAAGTGGTTTTTCCTCACTAATACAAGTGAAAAAGTGGTTTCCTGCACCAACACAAGTGCGAAAAGTGGTTTTTCAACACTAACACAAGTGCGAAAAGTGGTTTTTCAACACTAACACAAGTGCGAAAAGTGGTTTTTCAACACTATCACAAGTGCAAAAAGTGATTTTTCCACACTAATACAAGTGCAAAAGTGGTTTCCTGCACCAACACAAGTGCGAAAAGTGGTTTTTCAACACTAACACAAGTGCGAAAAGTGGTTTTTCAACACTAACACAAGTGCGAAAAGTGGTTTTTCAACACTATCACAAGTGCAAAAAGTGTTTTTTCCACACTAATACAAGTGCAAAAGTGGTTTCCTGCACCAACACAAGTGCGAAAAGTGGTTTTTCAACACTAACACAAGTGCGAAAAGTGTTTTTTCCATACTAATACAAGTGCAAAAGTGGTTTCCTGCACCAACACAAGTGCGAAAAGTGGTTTTTCAACACTTAACATAAGTGCGAAAAGTGGTTTTTCAACACTATCAAAAGTGCAAAAAGTATTTTTTCCACACTAATACAAGTGCAAAAGTGGTTTCCTGCACCAACATAAGTGCGAAAAGTGGTTTTTCAACACTAACACAAGTGAAAAAAGTGTGTTTTCCACACTAATACAAGTGCAAAAGTGGTTTCCTGCACCAACACAAGTGCAAAAAGTGGTTTTTCAACACTAACACAAGTGCGAAAAGTGGTTTTTCAACACTAACACAAGTGCGAAAAGTGTTTTTTCCACACTAATACAAGTGCAAAAGTGGTTTCCTGCACCAACACAAGTGCGAAAAGTGGTTTTTCAACACTAACACAAGTGCGAAAAGTGGTTTTTCAACACTAACACAAGTGCGAAAAGTGGTTTTTCAACACTAACACAAGTGCGAAAAGTGTTTTTTCCACACTAATACAAGTGCAAAAGTGGTTTCCTGCACCAACACAAGTGCGAGGAGTGGTTTTTCAACACTAACACAAGTGCGAAAAGTGGTTTTTCAACACTAACACAAGTGCGAAAAGTGTTTTTCCACACTAATACAAGTGCAAAAGTGGTGTCCTGCACCAACACAAGTGCGAAAAGTGGTTTTTCAACACTAACACAAGTGCGAAAAGTGGTTTTTCAACACTAACACAAGTGTGAAAAGTGGTTTTTCAACAATAACACAAGTGCGAAAAGTATTTTTTCCACACTAATACAAGTGCAAAAGTGGTTTCCTGCACCAACACAAGTGCGAAAAGTGGTTTTTCAACACTAACTCAAGTGCGAAAAGTGGTTTTTCAACACTAACACAAGTGCGAAAAGTGGTTTTTCAACACTATCACAAGTGCAAAAAGTGTTTTTTCCACACTAATACAAGTGCAAAAGTGGTTTCCTGCACCAACACAAGTGCGAAAAGTGGTTTTTCAACACTAACACAAGTGCGAAAAGTGGTTTTTCAACACTAACACAAGTGCGAAAAGTGGTTTTTCAACACTAACACAAGTGCGAAAAGTGGTTTTTCAACACTAACACAAGTGCGAAAAGTGTTTTTTCCACACTAATACAAGTGCAAAAGTGGTTTCCTGCACCAACACAAGTGCGAAAAGTGGTTTTTCAACACTAACACAAGTGCAAAAAGTGGTTTTTCAACACTAACACAAGTGCTAAAAGTGGTTTTTCAACACTATCACAAGTGCAAAAAGTGTTTTTTCCACACTAATACAAGTGCAAAAGTGGTTTCCTGCACCAACACAAGTGCGAAAAGTGGTTTTTAAACACTAACACAAGTGCGAAAAGTGGTTTTTCAACACTAACACAAGGGCGAAAAGTGGTTTTTCAACACTATCACAAGTGCAAAAAGTGTTTTTTCCACACTAATACAAGTGCAAAAGTGGTTTCCTGCACCAACATAAGTGCGAAAAGTGGTTTTTCAACACTAACACAAGTGCAAAAAGTGGTTTTTCAACACTAACACAAGTGCGAAAAGTGGTTTTTCAACACTAAGACAAGTGCGAAAAGTGTTTTTTCCACACTAATACAAGTGCAAAAGTGGTTTCCTGCACCAACACAAGTGCGAAAGTGGTTTTTCAACAATAACACAAGTGCGAAAAGTGGTTTTTCAACACTAACACAAGTGCGAAAAGTGTTTTTTCCACACTAATACAAGTGCAAAAGTGGTTTTTCAACAATAACACAAGTGCGAAAAGTGGTTTTTCAACACTAACACAAGTGCGAAAAGTGTTTTTTCCACACTAATACAAGTGCAAAAGTGGTTTCCTGCACCAACATAAGTGCGAAAAGTGGTTTTTCAACACTAACACAAGTGCAAAAAGTGGTTTTTCCTCACTAATACAAGTGAAAAAGTGGTTTCCTGCACCAACACAAGTGCGAAAAGTGTTTTTTCAACACTAACACAAGTGCGAAAAGTGGTTTTTCAACACTAACACAAGTGCGAAAAGTGGTTTTTCAACACTATCACAAGTGCAAAAAGTGATTTTTCCACACTAATACAAGTGCAAAAGTGGTTTCCTGCACCAACACAAGTGCGAAAAGTGGTTTTTCAACACTAACACAAGTGCGAAAAGTGGTTTTTCAACACTAACACAATTGCGAAAAGTGGTTTTTCAACACTATCACAAGTGCAAAAAGTGTTTTTTCCACACTAATACAAGTGCAAAAGTGGTTTCCTGCACCAACACAAGTGCGAAAAGTGGTTTTTCAACACTAACACAAGTGCGAAAAGTGTTTTTTCCATACTAATACAAGTGCAAAAGTGGTTTCCTGCACCAACACAAGTGCGAAAAGTGGTTTTTCAAGACTAACTCAAGTGCGAAAAGTGGTTTTTCAACACTAACACAAGTGCGAAAAGTGGTTTTTCAACACTAACACAAGTGCGAAAAGTGTTTTTTCCACACTAATACAAGTGCAAAAGTGGTTTCCTGCACCAACACAAGTGCGAAAAGTGGTTTTTCAACACTAACACAAGTGCGAAAAGTGTTTTTCAACACTAACACAAGTGCAAAAAGTGTTTTTTCCACACTAATACAAGTGCAAAAGTGGTTTCCTGCACCAACACAAGTGCGAAAAGTGGTTTTTCAACACTAACACAAGTGCGAAAAGTGGTTTTTCAACACTAACACAAGTGCGAAAAGTGGTTTTTCAACACTATCACAAGTGCAAAAAGTGTTTTTTCCACACTAATACAAGTGCAAAAGTGGTTTCCTGCACCAACACAAGTGCGAAAAGTGGTTTTTCAACACTAACACAAGTGCGAAAAGTGGTTTTTCAACACTAACACAAGTGCGAAAAGTGGTTTTTCAACACTAAAACAAGTGCGAAAAGTATTTTTTCGACACTAATACAAGTGCAAAAGTGGTTTCCTGCACCAACACAAGTGCGAAAAGTGGTTTTTCCACACTAATACAAGTGCAAAAGTGGTTTTTCAACAATAACACAAGTGCGAAAAGTGGTTTTTCAACACTAACACAAGTGCGGAAAGTGTTTTTTCCACACTAATACAAGTGCAAAAGTGGTTTCCTGCACCAACATAAGTGCGAAAAGTGGTTTTTCAACACTAACACAAGTGCGAAAAGTGTTTTTTCCACACTAATACAAGTGAAAAAGTGGTTTCCTGCACCAACACAAGTGCGAAAAGTGGTTTTTCAACACTAACACAAGTGCGAAAAGTGGTTTTTCAACACTAACACAAGTGCGAAAAGTGGTTTTTCAACACTAACACAAGTGCGAAAAGTGGTTTTTCCAACACTAACACAAGTGCGGAAAGTGTTTTTTCCACACTAATACAAGTGCAAAAGTGGTTTCCTGCACCAACATAAGTGCGAAAAGTGGTTTTTCAACACTATCACAAGTGCAAAAAGTGTTTTTTCCACACTAATACAAGTGCAAAAGTGGTTTCCTGCACCAACATAAGTGCGAAAAGTGGTTTTTCAACACTAACACAAGTGCAAAAAGTGGTTTTTCAACACTAACACAAGTGCGAAAAGTGGTTTTTCAACACTAACACAAGTGCGAAAAGTGGTTTTTCCACACTAATACAAGTGCAAAAGTGGTTTCCTGCACCAACACAAGTGCGAAAAGTGGTTTTTCAACAATAACACAAGTGCGAAAGTGGTTTTTCAACACTAACACAAGTGCGAAAAGTGTTTTTTCCACACTAATACAAGTGCAAAAGTGGTTTTTCAACAATAACACAAGTGCGAAAAGTGGTTTTTCAACACTAACACAAGTGCGAAAAGTGTTTTTTCCACACTAATACAAGTGCAAAAGTGGTTTCCTGCACCAACATAAGTGCGAAAAGTGGTTTTTCAACACTATCACAAGTGCAAAAAGTGTTTTTTCCACACTAATACAAGTGCAAAAGTGGTTTCCTGCACCAACATAAGTGCGAAAAGTGGTTTTTCAACACTAACACAAGTGCAAAAAGTGGTTTTTCAACACTAACACAAGTGCGAAAAGTGGTTTTTCAACACTAACACAAGTGCGAAAAGTGGTTTTTCCACACTAATACAAGTGCAAAAGTGGTTTCCTGCACCAACACAAGTGCGAAAAGTGGTTTTTCAACAATAACACAAGTGCGAAAAGTGGTTTTTCAACACTAACACAAGTGCGAAAAGTGTTTTTTCCACACTAATACAAGTGCAAAAGTGGTTTTTCAACAATAACACAAGTGCGAAAAGTGGTTTTTCAACACTAACACAAGTGCGAAAAGTGTTTTTTCCACACTAATACAAGTGCAAAAGTGGTTTCCTGCACCAACATAAGTGCGAAAAGTGGTTTTTCAACACTAACACAAGTGCAAAAAGTGGTTTTTCCTCACTAATACAAGTGAAAAAGTGGTTTCCTGCACCAACACAAGTGCGAAAAGTGGTTTTTCAACACTAACACAAGTGCGAAAAGTGGTTTTTCAACACTAACACAAGTGCGAAAAGTGGTTTTTCAACACTATCACAAGTGCAAAAAGTGATTTTTCCACACTAATACAAGTGCAAAAGTGGTTTCCTGCACCAACACAAGTGCGAAAAGTGGTTTTTCAACACTAACACAAGTGCGAAAAGTGGTTTTTCAACACTAACACAAGTGCGAAAAGTGGTTTTTCAACACTATCACAAGTGCAAAAAGTGTTTTTTCCACACTAATACAAGTGCAAAAGTGGTTTCCTGCACCAACACAAGTGCGAAAAGTGGTTTTTCAACACTAACACAAGTGCGAAAAGTGTTTTTTCCATACTAATACAAGTGCAAAAGTGGTTTCCTGCACCAACACAAGTGCGAAAAGTGGTTTTTCAACACTAACATAAGTGCGAAAAGTGGTTTTTCAACACTATCAAAAGTGCAAAAAGTATTTTTTCCACACTAATACAAGTGCAAAAGTGGTTTCCTGCACCAACATAAGTGCGAAAAGTGGTTTTTCAACACTAACACAAGTGAAAAAAGTGTGTTTTCCACACTAATACAAGTGCAAAAGTGGTTTCCTGCACCAACACAAGTGCAAAAAGTGGTTTTTCAACACTAACACAAGTGCGAAAAGTGGTTTTTCAACACTAACACAAGTGCGAAAAGTGTTTTTTCCACACTAATACAAGTGCAAAAGTGGTTTCCTGCACCAACACAAGTGCGAAAAGTGGTTTTTCAACACTAACACAAGTGCGAAAAGTGGTTTTTCAACACTAACACAAGTGCGAAAAGTGGTTTTTCAACACTAACACAAGTGCGAAAAGTGTTTTTTCCACACTAATACAAGTGCAAAAGTGGTTTCCTGCACCAACACAAGTGCGAGGAGTGGTTTTTCAACACTAACACAAGTGCGAAAAGTGGTTTTTCAACACTAACACAAGTGCGAAAAGTGTTTTTCCACACTAATACAAGTGCAAAAGTGGTGTCCTGCACCAACACAAGTGCGAAAAGTGGTTTTTCAACACTAACACAAGTGCGAAAAGTGGTTTTTCAACACTAACACAAGTGTGAAAAGTGGTTTTTCAACAATAACACAAGTGCGAAAAGTATTTTTTCCACACTAATACAAGTGCAAAAGTGGTTTCCTGCACCAACACAAGTGCGAAAAGTGGTTTTTCAACACTAACTCAAGTGCGAAAAGTGGTTTTTCAACACTAACACAAGTGCGAAAAGTGGTTTTTCAACACTATCACAAGTGCAAAAAGTGTTTTTTCCACACTAATACAAGTGCAAAAGTGGTTTCCTGCACCAACACAAGTGCGAAAAGTGGTTTTTCAACACTAACACAAGTGCGAAAAGTGGTTTTTCAACACTAACACAAGTGCGAAAAGTGGTTTTTCAACACTAACACAAGTGCGAAAAGTGGTTTTTCAACACTAACACAAGTGCGAAAAGTGTTTTTTCCACACTAATACAAGTGCAAAAGTGGTTTCCTGCACCAACACAAGTGCGAAAAGTGGTTTTTCAACACTAACACAAGTGCAAAAAGTGGTTTTTCAACACTAACACAAGTGCTAAAAGTGGTTTTTCAACACTATCACAAGTGCAAAAAGTGTTTTTTCCACACTAATACAAGTGCAAAAGTGGTTTCCTGCACCAACACAAGTGCGAAAAGTGGTTTTTAAACACTAACACAAGTGCGAAAAGTGGTTTTTCAACACTAACACAAGGGCGAAAAGTGGTTTTTCAACACTATCACAAGTGCAAAAAGTGTTTTTTCCACACTAATACAAGTGCAAAAGTGGTTTCCTGCACCAACATAAGTGCGAAAAGTGGTTTTTCAACACTAACACAAGTGCAAAAAGTGGTTTTTCAACACTAACACAAGTGCGAAAAGTGGTTTTTCAACACTAAGACAAGTGCGAAAAGTGTTTTTTCCACACTAATACAAGTGCAAAAGTGGTTTCCTGCACCAACACAAGTGCGAAAAGTGGTTTTTCAACAATAACACAAGTGCGAAAAGTGGTTTTTCAACACTAACACAAGTGCGAAAAGTGTTTTTTCCACACTAATACAAGTGCAAAAGTGGTTTTTCAACAATAACACAAGTGCGAAAAGTGGTTTTTCAACACTAACACAAGTGCGAAAAGTGTTTTTTCCACACTAATACAAGTGCAAAAGTGGTTTCCTGCACCAACATAAGTGCGAAAAGTGGTTTTTCAACACTAACACAAGTGCAAAAAGTGGTTTTTCCTCACTAATACAAGTGAAAAAGTGGTTTCCTGCACCAACACAAGTGCGAAAAGTGTTTTTTCAACACTAACACAAGTGCGAAAAGTGGTTTTTCAACACTAACACAAGTGCGAAAAGTGGTTTTTCAACACTATCACAAGTGCAAAAAGTGATTTTTCCACACTAATACAAGTGCAAAAGTGGTTTCCTGCACCAACACAAGTGCGAAAAGTGGTTTTTCAACACTAACACAAGTGCGAAAAGTGGTTTTTCAACACTAACACAATTGCGAAAAGTGGTTTTTCAACACTATCACAAGTGCAAAAAGTGTTTTTTCCACACTAATACAAGTGCAAAAGTGGTTTCCTGCACCAACACAAGTGCGAAAAGTGGTTTTTCAACACTAACACAAGTGCGAAAAGTGTTTTTTCCATACTAATACAAGTGCAAAAGTGGTTTCCTGCACCAACACAAGTGCGAAAAGTGGTTTTTCAAGACTAACTCAAGTGCGAAAAGTGGTTTTTCAACACTAACACAAGTGCGAAAAGTGGTTTTTCAACACTAACACAAGTGCGAAAAGTGTTTTTTCCACACTAATACAAGTGCAAAAGTGGTTTCCTGCACCAACACAAGTGCGAAAAGTGGTTTTTCAACACTAACACAAGTGCGAAAAGTGTTTTTCAACACTAACACAAGTGCAAAAAGTGTTTTTTCCACACTAATACAAGTGCAAAAGTGGTTTCCTGCACCAACACAAGTGCGAAAAGTGGTTTTTCAACACTAACACAAGTGCGAAAAGTGGTTTTTCAACACTAACACAAGTGCGAAAAGTGGTTTTTCAACACTATCACAAGTGCAAAAAGTGTTTTTTCCACACTAATACAAGTGCAAAAGTGGTTTCCTGCACCAACACAAGTGCGAAAAGTGGTTTTTCAACACTAACACAAGTGCGAAAAGTGGTTTTTCAACACTAACACAAGTGCGAAAAGTGGTTTTTCAACACTAAAACAAGTGCGAAAAGTATTTTTTCGACACTAATACAAGTGCAAAAGTGGTTTCCTGCACCAACACAAGTGCGAAAAGTGGTTTTTCAACACTAACACAAGTGCGAAAAGTGTTTTTTCAACACTAACACAAGTGCGAAAAGTGGTTTTTCAACACTAACAGAAGTGCGAAAAGTGTTTTTTCCACACTAATACAAGTGCAAAAGTGGTTTCCTGCACCAACACAAGTGCGAAAAGTGGTTTTTCAACACTAACACAAGTGCGAAAAGTGGTTTTTCAACACTAACACAAGGGCGAAAAGTGGTTTTTCAACACTATCACAAGTGCAAAAAGTGTTTTTTCCACACTAATACAAGTGCAAAAGTGGTTTCCTGCACCAACATAAGTGCGAAAAGTGGTTTTTCAACACTAACACAAGTGCAAAAAGTGGTTTTTCAACACTAACACAAGTGCGAAAAGTGGTTTTTCAACACTAAGACAAGTGCGAAAAGTGTTTTTTCCACACTAATACAAGTGCAAAAGTGGTTTCCTGCACCAACACAAGTGCGAAAAGTGGTTTTTCAACAATAACACAAGTGCGAAAAGTGGTTTTTCAACACTAACACAAGTGCGAAAAGTGTTTTTTCCACACTAATACAAGTGCAAAAGTGGTTTCCTGCACCAACATAAGTGCGAAAAGTGGTTTTTCAACACTAACACAAGTGCGAAAAGTGGTTTTTCAACACTAACACAAGTGCGAAAAGTGGTTTTTCAACACTATCACAAGTGCAAAAAGTGTTTTTTCCACACTAATACAAGTGCAAAAGTGGTTTCCTGCACCAACACAAGTGCGAAAAGTGGTTTTTCAACACTAACACAAGTGCGAAAAGTGTTTTTTCCACACTAATACAAGTGCAAAAGTGGTTTCCTGCACCAACACAAGTGCGAAAAGTGGTTTTTCAACACTAACACAAGTGCGAAAAGTGGTTTTTCAACACTAACACAAGTGCAAAAGGAGGTTTTTCAACACAATCACAAGTGCAAAAAGTGTTTTTTCCACACTTATACAAGTGCAAAAGTGGTTTCCTGCACCAACACAAGTGCGAAAAGTGGTTTTTCAACACTAACACAAGTGCGAAAAGTGGTTTTTCAACACTAACACAAGTGCGAAAAGTGGTTTTTCAACACTAACACAAGTGCGAAAAGTGTTTTTTCCACACTAATACAAGTGCAAAAGTGGTTTCCTGCACCAACACAAGTGCAAAAAGTGGTTTTTCAACACTAACACAAGTGCGAAAAGTGGTGTTTCAACACTAACACAAGTGTGAAAAGTGTTTTTTCCACACTAATACAAGTGCAAAAGTGGTTTCCTGCACCAACACAAGTGCGAAAAGTGGTTTTTCAACACTAACATAAGTGCGAAAAGTGGTTTTTCAACACTATCACAAGTGCAAAAAGTGTTTTTTCCACACTAATACAATTGCAAAAGTGGTTTCCTGCACCAACACAAGTGCGAAAAGTGGTTTTTCAACACTAACACAAGTGCGAAAAGTGGTTTTTCAACACTATCACAAGTGCAAAAAGTGTTTTTTCCACACTAATACAAGTGCAAAAGTGGTTTCCTGCACCAACACAAGTGCGAAAAGTGGTTTTTCAACACTAACACAAGTGCAAAAAGTGGTTTTTCAACACTAACACAAGTGCGAAAAGTGGTTTTTCAACACTATCACAAGTGCAAAAAGTGTTTTTTCCACACTAATACAAGTGCAAAAATGGTTTCCTGCACCAACACAAGTGTGAAAAGTGGTTTTTCAACACTAACACAAGTGCGAAAAGTGGTTTTTCAACACTAACACAAGTGCGAAAAGTGTTTTTTCCACACTAATACAAGTGCAAAAGTGGTTTCCTGCACCAACACAAGTGCGAAAAGTGGTTTTTCAACACTAACTCAAGTGCGAAAAGTGGTTTTTCAACACTAACACAAGTGCGAAAAGTGGTTTTTCAACACTAACACAAGTGCGAAAAGTGTTTTTTCGAAACTAATACAAGTGCAAAAGTGGTTTCCTGCACCAACACAAGTGCGAAAAGTGGTTTTTCAACACTCACACAAGTGCGAAAAGTGTTTTTCAACACTAACACAAGTGCAAAAAGTGTTTTTTCCACACTAATACAAGTGCAAAAGTGGTTTCCTGCACCAACACAAGTGCGAAAAGTGGTTTTTCAACACTAACACAAGTGCGAAAAGTGGTTTTTCAACACTAACACAAGTGCGAAAAGTGGTTTTTCAACACTATCACAAGTGCAAAAAGTGTTTTTTCCACACTAATACAAGTGCAAAAGTGGTTTCCTGCACCAACACAAGTGCGAAAAGTGGGTTTTTCAACACTAACGCAAGTGCGAAAAGTGGTTTTTCAACACTAAGACAAGTGCGAAAAGTGTTTTTTCCACACTAATACAAGTGCAAAAGTGGTTTCCTGCACCAACACAAGTGCGAAAAGTGGTTTTTCAACACTAACACAAGTGCGAAAAGTGGTTTTTCAACACTAACACAAGTGCGAAAAGTGTTTTTTCCACACTAATGCAAGTGCAAAAGTGGTTTCCTGCACCAACACAAGTGCGAAAAGTGGTTTTTCAACACTAACACAAGTGCGAAAAGTGGTTTTTCAACACTAACACAAGTGCGAAAAGTGGTTTTTCAACACTAACACAAGTGCGAAAAGTGTTTTTTCCACACTAATACAAGTGCAAAAGTGGTTTCCTGCACCAACACAAGTGCGAAAAGTGGTTTTTCAACACTAACATAAGTGCGAAAAGTGGTTTTTCAACACTATCAAAAGTGCAAAAAGTGTTTTTTCCACACTAATACAAGTGCAAAAGTGGTTTCCTGCACCAACATAAGTGCGAAAAGTGGTTTTTCAACACTAACACAAGTGAAAAAAGTGTGTTTTCCACACTAATACAAGTGCAAAAGTGGTTTCCTGCACCAACACAAGTGCAAAAAGTGGTTTTTCAACACTAACACAAGTGCGAAAAGTGGTTTTTCAACACTAACACAAGTGCGAAAAGTGTTTTTCCACACTAATACAAGTGCAAAAGTGGTTTCCTGCACCAACACAAGTGCGAAAAGTGGTTTTTCAACACTAACACAAGTGCGAAAAGTGGTTTTTCAACACTAACACAAGTGCGAAAAGTGGTTTTTCAACACTAACACAAGTGCGAAAAGTGTTTTTTCCACACTAATACAAGTGCAAAAGTGGTTTCCTGCACCAACACAAGTGCGAAAAGTGGTTTTTCAACACTAACATAAGTGCGAAAAGTGGTTTTTCAACACTATCAAAAGTGCAAAAAGTGTTTTTTCCACACTAATACAAGTGCAAAAGTGGTTTCCTGCACCAACACAAGTGCAAAAAGTGGTTTTTCAACACTAACACAAGTGCGAAAAGTGGTTTTTCAACACTATCACAAGTGCAAAAAGTGTTTTTTCCACACTAATACAAGTGCAAAAGTGGTTTCCTGCACCAACACAAGTGCGAAAAGTGGTTTTTCAACACTAACACAAGTGCGAAAAGTGGTTTTTCAACACTAACACAAGTGCGAAAAGTGGTTTTTCAACACTATCACAAGTGCAAAAAGTGTTTTTTCCACACTAATACAAGTGCAAAAATGGTTTCCTGCACCAACACAAGTGCGAAAAGTGGTTTTTCAACACTAACACAAGTGCGAAAAGTGGTTTTTCAACACTAACACAAGTGCGAAAAGTGTTTTTTCCACACTAATACAAGTGCAAAAGTGGTTTCCTGCACCAACACAAGTGCGAAAAGTGGTTTTTCAACACTAACTCAAGTGCGAAAAGTGGTTTTTCAACACTAACACAAGTGCGAAAAGTGGTTTTTCAACACTAACACAAGTGCGAAAAGTGTTTTTTCCAAACTAATACAAGTGCAAAAGTGGTTTCCTGCACCAACACAAGTGCGAAAAGTGGTTTTTCAACACTCACACAAGTGCGAAAAGTGTTTTTCAACACTAACACAAGTGCAAAAAGTGTTTTTTCCACACTAATACAAGTGCAAAAGTGGTTTCCTGCACCAACACAAGTGCGAAAAGTGGTTTTTCAACACTAACACAAGTGCGAAAAGTGGTTTTTCAACACTAACACAAGTGCAAAAAGTGGTTTTTCAACACTATCACAAGTGCAAAAAGTGTTTTTTCCACACTAATACAAGTGCAAAAGTGGTTTCCTGCACCAACACAAGTGCGAAAAGTGGGTTTTTCAACACTAACACAAGTGCGAAAAGTGGTTTTTCAACACTAACACAAGTGCGAAAAGTGGTTTTTCAATACTAACACAAGTGCGAAAAGTGTTTTTTCCACACTAATACAAGTGAAAAAGTGGTTTCCTGCACCAACACAAGTGCGAAAAGTGGTTTTTCAACACTAACACAAGTGCGAAAAGTGGTTTTTCAACACTAACACAAGTGCGAAAAGTGGTTTTTCAACACTATCACAAGTGCAAAAAGTGTTTTTTCCACACTAATACAAGTGCAAAAGTGGTTTCCTGCACCAACACAAGTGCGAAAAGTGGTTTTTCAACACTAACACAAGTGCGAAAAGTGGTTTTTCAACACTAACACAAGTGCGAAAAGTGGTTTTTCAACACTAACACAAGTGCGAAAAGTGTTTTTTCCACACTAATACAAGTGCAAAAGTGGTTTCCTGCACCAACACAAGTGCGAAAAGTGATTTTTCAACACTAACTCAAGTGCGAAAAGTGGTTTTTCAACACTAACACAAGTGCGAAAAGTGGTTTTTCAACACTAACACAAGTGCGAAAAGTGTTTTTTCCACACTAATACAAGTGCAAAAGTGGTTTCCTGCACCAACACAAGTGCGAAAAGTGGTTTTTCAACACTAACACAAGTGCGAAAAGTGGTTTTTCAACACTAACACAAGTGCGAAAAGTGGTTTTTCAACACTAACACAAGTGCAAAAAGTGTTTTTTCCACACTAATACAAGTGCAAAAGTGGTTTCCTGCACCAACACAAGTGCGAAAAGTGATTTTTCAACACTAACACAAGTGCAAAAAGTGGTTTTTCAACACTAACAGAAGTGCGAAAAGTGGTTTTTCCACAATAATACAAGTGCAAAAGTGGTTTCCTGCACCAACACAAGTGCGAGCAGTGGTTTTTCAACACTAACATAAGTGCGAAAAGTGGTTTTTCAACACTATCAAAAGTGCAAAAAGTGTTTTTTCCACACTAATACAAGTGCAAAAGTGGTTTCCTGCACCAACACAAGTGCAAAAAGTGGTTTTTCAACACTAACACAAGTGCGAAAAGTGGTTTTTCAACACTATCACAAGTGCAAAAAGTGTTTTTTCCACACTAATACAAGTGCAAAAGTGGTTTCCTGCACCAACACAAGTGCGAAAAGTGGTTTTTCAACACTAACACAAGTGCGAAAAGTGGTTTTTCAACACTAACACAAGTGCGAAAAGTGGTTTTTCAACACTATCACAAGTGCAAAAAGTGTTTTTTCCACACTAATACAAGTGCAAAAATGGTTTCCTGCACCAACACAAGTGCGAAAAGTGGTTTTTCAACACTAACACAAGTGCGAAAAGTGGTTTTTCAACACTAACACAAGTGCGAAAAGTGTTTTTTCCACACTAATACAAGTGCAAAAGTGGTTTCCTGCACCAACACAAGTGCGAAAAGTGGTTTTTCAACACTAACTCAAGTGCGAAAAGTGGTTTTTCAACACTAACACAAGTGCGAAAAGTGGTTTTTCAACACTAACACAAGTGCGAAAAGTGTTTTTTCCAAACGAATACAAGTGCAAAAGTGGTTTCCTGCACCAACACAAGTGCGAAAAGTGGTTTTTCAACACTCACACAAGTGCGAAAAGTGTTTTTCAACACTAACACAAGTGCAAAAAGTGTTTTTTCCACACTAATACAAGTGCAAAAGTGGTTTCCTGCACCAACACAAGTGCGAAAAGTGGTTTTTCAACACTAACACAAGTGCGAAAAGTGGTTTTTCAACACTAACACAAGTGTGAAAAGTGGTTTTTCAACACTATCACAAGTGCAAAAAGTGTTTTTTCCACACTAATACAAGTGTAAAAGTGGTTTCCTGCACCAACACAAGTGCGAAAAGTGGGTTTTTCAACACTAACACAAGTGCGAAAAGTGGTTTTTCAACACTAACACAAGTGCGAAAAGTGGTTTTTCAACACTAACACAAGTGCGAAAAGTGTTTTTTCCACACTAATACAAGTGAAAAAGTGGTTTCCTGCACCAACACAAGTGCGAAAAGTGGTTTTTCAACACTAACACAAGTGCGAAAAGTGGTTTTTCAACACTAACACAAGTGCGAAAAGTGGTTTTTCAACACTATCACAAGTGCAAAAAGTGTTTTTGCCACACTAATACAAGTGCAAAAGTGGTTTCCTGCACCAACACAAGTGCGAAAAGTGGTTTTTCAACACTAACACAAGTGCGAAAAGTGGTTTTTCAACACTAACACAAGTGCGAAAAGTGGTTTTTCAACACTAACACAAGTGCGAAAAGTGTTTTTTCCACACTAATACAAGTGCAAAAGTGGTTTCCTGCACCAACACAAGTGCGAAAAGTGGTTTTTCAACACTAACTCAAGTGCGAAAAGTGGTTTTTCAACACTAACACAAGTGCGAAAAGTGGTTTTTCAACACTAACACAAGTGCGAAAAGTGTTTTTTCCACACTAATACAAGTGCAAAAGTGGTTTCCTGCACCAACACAAGTGCGAAATGTGGTTTTTCAACACTAACACAAGTGCGAAAAGTGGTTTTTCAACACTAACACAAGTGCGAAAAGTGGTTTTTCAACACTAACACAAGTGCAAAAAGTGTTTTTTCCACACTAATACAAGTGCAAAAGTGGTTTCCTGCACCAACACAAGTGCGAAAAGTGATTTTTCAACACTAACACAAGTGCAAAAAGTGGTTTTTCAACACTAACAGAAGTGCGAAAAGTGGTTTTTCAACACTAACACAAGTGTGAAAAGTGTTTTTTCCACACTAATAGAAGTGCAAAAGTGGTTTCCTGCACCAACACAAGTGCGAAAAGTGGTTTTTCAACACTAACACAAGTGCGAAAAGTGGTTTTTCAACACTAACACAAGTGCGAAAAGTGGTTTTTCAACACTAACACAAGTGCGAAAAGTGTTTTTCCACACTAATACAAGTGCAAAAGTGGTTTCCTGCACCAACACAAGTGCGAAAAGTGGTTTTTCAACACTAACACAAGTGCGAAAAGTGGTTTTTCAACACTAACACAAGTGTGAAAAGTGGTTTTTCAACAATAACACAAGTGCGAAAAGTATTTTTTCCACACTAATACAAGTGCAAAAGTGGTTTCCTGCACCAACACAAGTGCGAAAAGTGGTTTTTCAACACTAACTCAAGTGCGAAAAGTGGTTTTTCAACACTAACACAGGTGCGAAAAGTGGTTTTTCAACACTAACACAAGTGCGAAAAGTGGTTTTTCAACACTAACACAAGTGCGAAAAGTGTTTTTTCCACACTAATACAAGTGCAAAAGTGGTTTCCTGCACCAACACAAGTGCGAAAAGTGGTTTTTCAACACTAACACAAGTGCAAAAAGTGGTTTTTCAACACTAACACAAGTGCTAAAAGTGGTTTTTCAACACTATCACAAGTGCAAAAAGTGTTTTTTCCACACTAATACAAGTGCAAAAGTGGTTTCCTGCACCAACACAAGTGCGAAAAGTGGTTTTTCAACACTAACACAAGTGCGAAAAGTGGTTTTTCAACACTAACACAAGGGCGAAAAGTGGTTTTTCAACACTATCACAAGTGCAAAAAGTGTTTTTTCCACACTAATACAAGTGCAAAAGTGGTTTCCTGCACCAACATAAGTGAGAAAAGTGGTTTTTCAACACTAACACAAGTGCAAAAAGTGGTTTTTCAACACTAACACAAGTGCGAAAAGTGGTTTTTCAACACTAAGACAAGTGCGAAAAGTGTTTTTTCCACACTAATACAAGTGCAAAAGTGGTTTCCTGCACCAACACAAGTGCGAAAAGTGGTTTTTCAACAATAACACAAGTGCGAAAAGTGGTTTTTCAACACTAACACAAGTGCGAAAAGTGTTTTTTCCACACTAATACAAGTGCAAAAGTGGTTTCCTGCACCAACATAAGTGCGAAAAGTGGTTTTTCAACACTAACACAAGTGCAAAAAGTGGTTTTTCCACACTAATACAAGCGAAAAAGTGGTTTCCTGCACCAACACAAGTGCGAAAAGTGGTTTTTCAACACTAACACAAGTGCGAAAAGTGGTTTTTCAACACTAACACAAGTGCGAAAAGTGGTTTTTCAACACTATCACAAGTGCAAAAAGTGATTTTTCCACACTAATACAAGTGCAAAAGTGGTTTCCTGCACCAACACAAGTGCGAAAAGTGGTTTTTCAACACTAACACAAGTGCGAAAAGTGGTTTTTCAACACTAACACAAGTGCGAAAAGTGGTTTTTCAACACTATCACAAGTGCAAAAAGTGTTTTTTCCACACTAATACAAGTGCAAAAGTGGTTTCCTGCACCAACACAAGTGCGAAAAGTGGTTTTTCAACACTAACACAAGTGCGAAAAGTGTTTTTTCCATACTAATACAAGTGCAAAAGTGGTTTCCTGCACCAACACAAGTGCGAAAAGTGGTTTTTCAAGACTAACTCAAGTGCGAAAAGTGGTTTTTCAACACTAACACAAGGGCGAAAAGTGGTTTTTCAACACTAACACAAGTGCGAAAAGTGTTTTTTCCACACTAATACAAGTGCAAAAGTGGTTTCCTGCACCAACACAAGTGCGAAAAGTGGTTTTTCAACACTAACACAAGTGCGAAAAGTGTTTTTCAACACTAACACAAGTGCAAAAAGTGTTTTTTCCACACTAATACAAGTGCAAAAGTGGTTTCCTGCACCAACACAAGTGTGAAAAGTGGTTTTTCAACACTAACACAAGTGCGAAAAGTGGTTTTTCAACACTAACACAAGTGCGAAAAGTGGTTTTTCAACACTATCACAAGTGCAAAAAGTGTTTTTTCCACACGAATACAAGTGCAAAAGTGGTTTCCTGCACCAACACAAGTGCGAAAAGTGGTTTTTCAACACTAACACAAGTGCGAAAAGTGGTTTTTCAACACTAACACAAGTGCGAAAAGTGGTTTTTCAACACTAACACAAGTGCGAAAAGTATTTTTTCGACACTAATACAAGTGCAAAAGTGGTTTCCTGCACCAACACAAGTGCGAAAAGTGGTTTTTCAACACTAACACAAGTGCGAAAAGTGGTTTTTCAACACTAACACAAGTGCGAAAAGTGGTTTTTCAACACTAACAGAAGTGCGAAAAGTGTTTTTTCCACACTAATACAAGTGCAAAAGTGGTTTCCTGCACCAACACAAGTGCGAAAAGTGGTTTTTCAACACTAACACAAGTGCGAAAAGTGGTTTTTCAACACTAACACAAGGGCGAAAAGTGGTTTTTCAACACTATCACAAGTGCAAAAAGTGTTTTTTCCACACTAATACAAGTGCAAAAGTGGTTTCCTGCACCAACATAAGTGCGAAAAGTGGTTTTTCAACACTAACACAAGTTCAAAAAGTGGTTTTTCAACACTAACACAAGTGCGAAAAGTGTTTTTCAACACTAACACAAGTGCAAAAAGTGTTTTTTCCACACTAATACAAGTGCAAAAGTGGTTTCCTGCACCAACACAAGTGCGAAAAGTGGTTTTTCAACACTAACACAAGTGCGAAAAGTGGTTTTTCAACACTAACACAAGTGTGAAAAGTGGTTTTTCAACACTATCACAAGTGCAAAAAGTGTTTTTTCCACACTAATACAAGTGTAAAAGTGGTTTCCTGCACCAACACAAGTGCGAAAAGTGGGTTTTTCAACACTAACACAAGTGCGAAAAGTGGTTTTTCAACACTAACACAAGTGCGAAAAGTGGTTTTTCAACACTAACACAAGTGCGAAAAGTGTTTTTTCCACACTAATACAAGTGAAAAAGTGGTTTCCTGCACCAACACAAGTGCGAAAAGTGGTTTTTCAACACTAACACAAGTGCGAAAAGTGGTTTTTCAACACTAACACAAGTGCGAAAAGTGGTTTTTCAACACTATCACAAGTGCAAAAAGTGTTTTTGCCACACTAATACAAGTGCAAAAGTGGTTTCCTGCACCAACACAAGTGCGAAAAGTGGTTTTTCAACACTAACACAAGTGCGAAAAGTGGTTTTTCAACACTAACACAAGTGCGAAAAGTGGTTTTTCAACACTAACACAAGTGCGAAAAGTGTTTTTTCCACACTAATACAAGTGCAAAAGTGGTTTCCTGCACCAACACAAGTGCGAAAAGTGGTTTTTCAACACTAACTCAAGTGCGAAAAGTGGTTTTTCAACACTAACACAAGTGCGAAAAGTGGTTTTTCAACACTAACACAAGTGCGAAAAGTGTTTTTTCCACACTAATACAAGTGCAAAAGTGGTTTCCTGCACCAACACAAGTGCGAAATGTGGTTTTTCAACACTAACACAAGTGCGAAAAGTGGTTTTTCAACACTAACACAAGTGCGAAAAGTGGTTTTTCAACACTAACACAAGTGCAAAAAGTGTTTTTTCCACACTAATACAAGTGCAAAAGTGGTTTCCTGCACCAACACAAGTGCGAAAAGTGATTTTTCAACACTAACACAAGTGCAAAAAGTGGTTTTTCAACACTAACAGAAGTGCGAAAAGTGGTTTTTCAACACTAACACAAGTGTGAAAAGTGTTTTTTCCACACTAATAGAAGTGCAAAAGTGGTTTCCTGCACCAACACAAGTGCGAAAAGTGGTTTTTCAACACTAACACAAGTGCGAAAAGTGGTTTTTCAACACTAACACAAGTGCGAAAAGTGGTTTTTCAACACTAACACAACTGCGAAAAGTGTTTTTCCACACTAATACAAGTGCAAAAGTGGTTTCCTGCACCAACACAAGTGCGAAAAGTGGTTTTTCAACACTAACACAAGTGCGAAAAGTGGTTTTTCAACACTAACACAAGTGTGAAAAGTGGTTTTTCAACAATAACACAAGTGCGAAAAGTATTTTTTCCACACTAATACAAGTGCAAAAGTGGTTTCCTGCACCAACACAAGTGCGAAAAGTGGTTTTTCAACACTAACTCAAGTGCGAAAAGTGGTTTTTCAACACTAACACAGGTGCGAAAAGTGGTTTTTCAACACTAACACAAGTGCGAAAAGTGGTTTTTCAACACTAACACAAGTGCGAAAAGTGTTTTTTCCACACTAATACAAGTGCAAAAGTGGTTTCCTGCACCAACACAAGTGCGAAAAGTGGTTTTTCAACACTAACACAAGTGCAAAAAGTGGTTTTTCAACACTAACACAAGTGCTAAAAGTGGTTTTTCAACACTATCACAAGTGCAAAAAGTGTTTTTTCCACACTAATACAAGTGCAAAAGTGGTTTCCTGCACCAACACAAGTGCGAAAAGTGGTTTTTCAACACTAACACAAGGGCGAAAAGTGGTTTTTCAACACTATCACAAGTGCAAAAAGTGTTTTTTCCACACTAATACAAGTGCAAAAGTGGTTTCCTGCACCAACATAAGTGCGAAAAGTGGTTTTTCAACACTAACACAAGTGCAAAAAGTGGTTTTTCAACACTAACACAAGTGCGAAAAGTGGTTTTTCAACACTAAGACAAGTGCGAAAAGTGTTTTTTCCACACTAATACAAGTGCAAAAGTGGTTTCCTGCACCAACACAAGTGCGAAAAGTGGTTTTTCAACAATAACACAAGTGCGAAAAGTGGTTTTTCAACACTAACACAAGTGCGAAAAGTGTTTTTTCCACACTAATACAAGTGCAAAAGTGGTTTCCTGCACCAACATAAGTGCGAAAAGTGGTTTTTCAACACTAACACAAGTGCAAAAAGTGGTTTTTCCACACTAATACAAGCGAAAAAGTGGTTTCCTGCACCAACACAAGTGCGAAAAGTGGTTTTTCAACACTAACACAAGTGCGAAAAGTGGTTTTTCAACACTAACACAAGTGCGAAAAGTGGTTTTTCAACACTATCACAAGTGCAAAAAGTGATTTTTCCACACTAATACAAGTGCAAAAGTGGTTTCCTGCACCAACACAAGTGCGAAAAGTGGTTTTTCAACACTAACACAAGTGCGAAAAGTGGTTTTTCAACACTAACACAAGTGCGAAAAGTGGTTTTTCAACACTATCACAAGTGCAAAAAGTGTTTTTTCCACACTAATACAAGTGCAAAAGTGGTTTCCTGCACCAACACAAGTGCGAAAAGTGGTTTTTCAACACTAACACAAGTGCGAAAAGTGTTTTTTCCATACTAATACAAGTGCAAAAGTGGTTTCCTGCACCAACACAAGTGCGAAAAGTGGTTTTTCAAGACTAACTCAAGTGCGAAAAGTGGTTTTTCAACACTAACACAAGGGCGAAAAGTGGTTTTTCAACACTAACACAAGTGCGAAAAGTGTTTTTTCCACACTAATACAAGTGCAAAAGTGGTTTCCTGCACCAACACAAGTGCGAAAAGTGGTTTTTTCAACACTAACACAAGTGCGAAAAGTGTTTTTCAACACTAACACAAGTGCAAAAAGTGTTTTTTCCACACTAATACAAGTGCAAAAGTGGTTTCCTGCACCAACACAAGTGTGAAAAGTGGTTTTTCAACACTAACACAAGTGCGAAAAGTGGTTTTTCAACACTAACACAAGTGCGAAAAGTGGTTTTTCAACACTATCACAAGTGCAAAAAGTGTTTTTTCCACACGAATACAAGTGCAAAAGTGGTTTCCTGCACCAACACAAGTGCGAAAAGTGGTTTTTCAACACTAACACAAGTGCGAAAAGTGGTTTTTCAACACTAACACAAGTGCGAAAAGTGGTTTTTCAACACTAACACAAGTGCGAAAAGTATTTTTTCGACACTAATACAAGTGCAAAAGTGGTTTCCTGCACCAACACAAGTGCGAAAAGTGGTTTTTCAACACTAACACAAGTGCGAAAAGTGGTTTTTCAACACTAACACAAGTGCGAAAAGTGGTTTTTCAACACTAACAGAAGTGCGAAAAGTGTTTTTTCCACACTAATACAAGTGCAAAAGTGGTTTCCTGCACCAACACAAGTGCGAAAAGTGGTTTTTCAACACTAACACAAGTGCGAAAAGTGGTTTTTCAACACTAACACAAGGGCGAAAAGTGGTTTTTCAACACTATCACAAGTGCAAAAAGTGTTTTTTCCACACTAATACAAGTGCAAAAGTGGTTTCCTGCACCAACATAAGTGCGAAAAGTGGTTTTTCAACACTAACACAAGTTCAAAAAGTGGTTTTTCAACACTAACACAAGTGCGAAAAGTGGTTTTTCAACACTAAGACAAGTGCGAAAAGTGTTTTTTCCACACTAATACAAGTGCAAAAGTGGTTTCCTGCACCAACACAAGTGCGAAAAGTGGTTTTTCAACAATAACACAAGTGCGAAAAGTGGTTTTTCAACACTAACACAAGTGCGAAAAGTGTTTTTTCCACACTAATACAAGTGCAAAAGTGGTTTCCTGCACCAACATAAGTGCGAAAAGTGGTTTTTCAACACTAACACAAGTGCGAAAAGTGGTTTTTCAACACTAACACAAGTGCGAAAAGTGGTTTTTCAACACTATCACAAGTGCAAAAAGTGTTTTTTTCCACACTAATACAAGTGCAAAAGTGGTTTCCTGCACCAACACAAGTGCGAAAAGTGGTTTTTCAACACTAACACAAGTGCGAAAAGTGTTTTTTCCACACTAATACAAGTGCAAAAGTGGTTTCCTGCACCAACACAAGTGCGAAAAGTGGTTTTTCAACACTAACACAAGTGCGAAAAGTGGTTTTTCAACACTAACACAAGTGCAAAAAGAGGTTTTTCAACACAATCACAAGTGCAAAAAGTGTTTTTTCCACACTTATACAAGTGCAAAAAGTGGTTTCCTGCACCAACACAAGTGCGAAAAGTGGTTTTTCAACACTAACACAAGTGCGAAAAGTGGTTTTTCAACACTAACACAAGTGCGAAAAGTGGTTTTTCAACACTAACACAAGTGCGAAAAGTGTTTTTTCCACACTAATACAAGTGCAAAAGTGGTTTCCTGCACCAACACAAGTGCAAAAAGTGGTTTTTCAACACTAACACAAGTGTGAAAAGTGTTTTTTCCACACTAATACAAGTGCAAATGGTTTCCTGCACCAACACAAGTGCGAAAAGTGGTTTTTCAACACTAACATAAGTGCGAAAAGTGGTTTTTCAACACTATCACAAGTGCAAAAAGTGTTTTTTCCACACTAATACAATTGCAAAAGTGGTTTTCCTGCACCAACACAAGTGCGAAAAGTGGTTTTTCAACACTAACACAAGTGCGAAAAGTGGTTTTTCAACACTATCACAAGTGCAAAAAGTGTTTTTTCCACACTAATACAAGTGCAAAAGTGGTTTCCTGCACCAACACAAGTGCTAAAAGTGGTTTTTCAACACTAATACAAGTGCGAAAAGTGGTTTTTCAACACTAACACAAGTGTGAAAAGTGGTTTTTCAACACTATCACAAGTGCAAAAAGTGCTTTTTCCACACTAATACAAGTGCAAAAGTGGTTTCCTGCACCAACACAAGTGCTAAAAGTGGTTTTTCAACACTAATACAAGTGCGAAAAGTGGTTTTTCAACACTAACACAAGTGTGAAAAGTGGTTTTTCAACACTATCACAAGTGCAAAAAGTGTTTTTTCAACACTAACACAAGTGCGAAAAGTGGTTTTTCAACACTAACACAAGGGCGAAAAGTGGTTTTTCAACACTATCACAAGTGCAAAAAGTGTTTTTTCCACACTAATACAAGTGCAAAAGTGGTTTCCTGCACCAACATAAGTGCGAAAAGTGGTTTTTCAACACTAACACAAGTGCAAAAAGTGGTTTTTCAACACTAACACAAGTGCGAAAAGTGGTTTTTCAACACTAAGGCAAGTGCAAAAAGTGTTTTTTTCCACACTAATACAAGTGCAAAAGTGGTTTCCTGCACCAACACAAGTGCGAAAAGTGGTTTTTCAACAATAACACAAGTGCGAAAAGTGGTTTTTCAACACTAACACAAGTGCGAAAAGTGTTTTTTCCACACTAATACAAGTGCAAAAGTGGTTTCCTGCACCAACATAAGGTGCGAAAAGTGGTTTTTCAACACTAACACAAGTGCAAAAAGTGGTTTTTCCACACTAATACAAGTGAAAAAGTGGTTTCCTGCACCAACACAAGTGCGAAAAGTGGTTTTTCAACACTAACACAAGTGCGAAAAGTGTTTTTCAACACTAACACAAGTGCGAAAAGTGGTTTTTCAACACTATCACAAGTGCAAAAAGTGTTTTTTCCACACTAATACAAGTGCAAAAGTGGTTTCCTGCACCAACACAAGTGCGAAAAGTGGTTTTTCAACACTAACACAAGTGCGAAAAGTGGTTTTTCAACACTAACACAAGTGCGAAAAGTGTTTTTTCCACACTAATACAAGTGCAAAAGTGGTTTCCTGCACCAACACAAGTGCGAAAAGTGGTTTTTCAACACTAACTCAAGTGCGAAAAGTGGTTTTTCAACACTAACACAAGTGCGAAAAGTGGTTTTTCAACACTAACACAAGTGCGAAAAGTGTTTTTTCCACACTAATACAAGTGCAAAAGTGGTTTCCTGCACCAACACAAGTGCGAAAAGTGGTTTTTCAACACTAACACAAATGCGAAAAGTGTTTTTCAACACTAACACAAGTCAAAAAGTGTTTTTTCCACACTAATACAAGTGCAAAAGTGGTTTCCTGCACCAACACAAGTGCGAAAAGTGGTTTTTCAACACTAACACAAGTGCGAAAAGTGGTTTTTCAACACTAACACAAGTGCGAAAAGTGGTTTTTCAACACTATCACAAGTGCAAAAAGTGTTTTTTCCACACTAATACATGTGCAAAAGTGGTTTCCTGCACCAACACAAGTGCGAAAAGTGGTTTTTCAACACTAACACAAGTGCGAAAAGTGGTTTTTCAACACTAACACAAGTGCGAAAAGTGGTTTTTCAACACTAACACAAGTGCGAAAAGTGTTTTTTCCACACTAATACAAGTGCAAAAGTGGTTTCCTGCACCAACACAAGTGCGAAAAGTGGTTTTTCAACACTAACACAAGTGCGAAAAGTGGTTTTTCAACACTAACACAAGTGCGAAAAGTGGTTTTTCAACACTAACAGAAGTGCAAAAAGTGTTTTTTCCACACTAATACAAGTGCAAAAAGTGGTTTCCTGCACCAACACAAGTGCGAAAAGTGGTTTTTCAACACTAACACAAGTGCGAAAAGTGGTTTTTCAACACTAACACAAGGGCGAAAAGTGGTTTTTCAACACTATCACAAGTGCAAAAAGTGTTTTTTCCACACTAATACAAGTGCAAAAGTGGTTTCCTGCACCAACACAAGTGCGAAAAGTGGTTTTTCAACACTAACACAAGTGCGAAAAGTGGTTTTTCAACACTAACAGAAGTGCGAAAAGTGGTTTTTCAACACTAACACAAGTGCGAAAAGTGTTTTTTCCACACTAATACAAGTGCAAAAGTGGTTTCCTGCACCAACACAAGTGCAAAAAGTGGTTTTTCAACACTAACACAAGTGTGAAAAGTGGTTTTTCAACACTAACACAAGTGTGAAAAGTGTTTTTTCCACACTAATACAAGTGCAAAAGTGGTTTCCTGCACCAACACAAGTGCAAAAAGTGGTTTTTCAACACTAACATAAGTGCGAAAAGTGGTTTTTCAACACTATCACAAGTGCAAAAAGTGTTTTTTCCACACTAATACAAGTGCAAAAGTGGTTTCCTGCACCAACACAAGTGCGAAAAGTGGTTTTTTCAACACTAACACAAGTGCGAAAAGTGGTTTTTCAACACTATCACAAGTGCAAAAAGTGTTTTTTCCACACTAATACAAGTGCAAAAGTGGTTTCCTGCACCAACACAAGTGCTAAAAGTGGTTTTTCAACACTAATACAAGTGCGAAAAGTGGTTTTTCAACACTAACACAAGTGCGAAAAGTGGTTTTTCAACACTATCACAAGTGCAAAAAGTGTTTTTTCCACACTAATACAAGTGCAAAAGTGGTTTCCTGCACCAACACAAGGGCGAAAAGTGGTTTTTCAACACTATCACAAGTGCAAAAAGTGTTTTTTCCACACTAATACAAGTGCAAAAGTGGTTTGCTGCACCAACATAAGTGCGAAAAGTGGTTTTTCAACACTAACACAAGTGCAAAAAGTGGTTTTTCAACACTAACACAAGTGCGAAAATTGGTTTTTCAACACTAAGACAAGTGCGAAAAGTGTTTTTTCCACACTAATACAAGTGCAAAAGTGGTTTCCTGCACCAACACAAGTGCGAAAAGTGGTTTTTCAACAATAACACAAGTGCGAAAAGTGGTTTTTCAACACTAACACAAGTGCGAAAAGTGTTTTTTCCACACTAATACAAGTGCAAAAGTGGTTTCCTGCACTAACATAAGTGCGAAAAGTGGTTTTTCAACACTAACACAAGTGCAAAAAGTGGTTTTCCCACACTAATACAAGTGAAAAAGTGGTTTCCTGCACCAACACAAGTGCGAAAAGTGGTTTTTCAACACTAACACAAGTGCGAAAAGTGGTTTTTCAACACTAACACAAGTGCGAAAAGTGGTTTTTCAACACTATCACAAGTGCAAAAAGTGTTTTTTCCACACTAATACAAGTGCAAAAGTGGTTTCCTTCACCAACACAAGTGCGAAAAGTGGTTTTTCAACACTAACACAAGTGCGAAAAGTGGTTTTTCAACACTAACACAAGTGCGAAAAGTGTTTTTTCCACACTAATACAAGTGCAAAAGTGGTTTCCTGCACCAACACAAGTGCGAAAAGTGGTTTTTCAACACTAACACAAGTGCGAAAAGTGTTTTTTCCACACTAATACAAGTGCAAAAGTGGTTTCCTGCACCAACACAAGTGCGAAAAGTGGTTTTTCAACACTGACACAAGTGCGAAAAGTGGTTTTTCAACACTAACACAAGTGCGAAAAGTGGTTTTTCAACACTAACAGAAGTGCGAAAAGTGGTTTTTCAACACTAACAGAAGTGCGAAAAGTGTTTTTTCCACACTAATACAAGTGCAAAAGTGGTTTCCTGCACCAACACAAGTGCGAAAAGTGGTTTTTCAACACTAACACAAGGGCGAAAAGTGGTTTTTCAACACTATCACAAGTGCAAAAAGTGTTTTTTCCACACTAATACAAGTGCAAAAGTGGTTTCCTGCACCAACATAAGTGCGAAAAGTGGTTTTTCAACACTAACACAAGTGCAAAAAGTGGTTTTTCAACACTAACACAAGTGCGAAAAGTGGTTTTTCAACACTAAGACAAGTGCGAAAAGTGTTTTTTCCACACTAATACAAGTGCAAAAGTGGTTTCCTGCACCAACACAAGTGCGAAAAGTGGTTTTTCAACAATAACACAAGTGCGAAAAGTGGTTTTTCAACACTAACACAAGTGCGAAAAGTGGTTTTTCAACACTATCACAAGTGCAAAAAGTGTTTTTTCCACACTAATACAAGTGCAAAAGTGGTTTCCTGCACCAACACAAGTGCAAAAGTGGTTTTTCAACACTAATACAAGTGCTAAAAGTGGTTTTTCAACACTAATACAAGTGCGAAAAGTGGTTTTTCAACACTAACACAAGTGCAAAAAGTGTTTTTTCCACACTAATACAAGTGCAAAAAGTGTTTTTTCCACACTAATACAAGTGCGAAAAGTGGTTTTTCAACACTAACACAAGTGCGAAAAGTGGTTTTTCAACACTAACACAAGGGCGAAAAGTGGTTTTTCAACACTAACACAAGGGCGAAAAGTGGTTTTTCAACACTATCACAAGTGCAAAAAGTGTTTTTTCCACACTAATACAAGTGCAAAAGTGGTTTCCTGCACCAACATAAGTGCGAAAAGTGGTTTTTCAACACTAACACAAGTGCAAAAAGTGGTTTTTCAACACTAACACAAGTGCGAAAAGTGGTTTTTCAACACTAAGACAAGTGCGAAAAGTGTTTTTTCCACACTAATACAAGTGCAAAAGTGGTTTCCTGCACCAACACAAGTGCGAAAAGTGGTTTTTCAACAATAACACAAGTGCGAAAAGTGGTTTTTCAACACTAACACAAGTGCGAAAAGTGTTTTTTCCACACTAATACAAGTGCAAAAGTGGTTTCCTGCACCAACATAAGTGCGAAAAGTGGTTTTTCAACACTAACACAAGTGCAAAAAGTGGTTTTTCCACACTAATACAAGTGAAAAAGTGGTTTCCTGCACCAACACAAGTGCGAAAAGTGGTTTTTCAACACTAACACAAGTGCGAAAAGTGGTTTTTCAACACTAACACAAGTGCGAAAAGTGGTTTTTCAACACTATCACAAGTGCAAAAAGTGTTTTTTCCACACTAATACAAGTGCAAAAGTGGTTTCCTGCACCAACACAAGTGCGAAAAGTGGTTTTTCAACACTAACACAAGTGCGAAAAGTGGTTTTTCAACACTAACACAAGTGCGAAAAGTGTTTTTTCCACACTAATACAAGTGAAAAAAGTGGTTTCCTGCACCAACACAAGTGCGAAAAGTGGTTTTTCAACACTAACTCAAGTGCGAAAAGTGGTTTTTCAACACTAACACAAGTGCGAAAAGTGGTTTTTCAACACTAACACAAGTGCGAAAAGTGTTTTTTCCAAACTAATACAAGTGCAAAAGTGGTTTCCTGCACCAACACAAGTGCGAAAAGTGGTTTTTCAACACTAACACAAATGCGAAAAGTGTTTTTCAACACTAACACAAGTGCAAAAAGTGTTTTTTCCACACTAATACAAGTGCAAAAGTGGTTTCCTGCACCAACACAAGTGCGAAAAGTGGTTTTTCAACACTAACACAAGTGCGAAAAGTGGTTTTTCAACACTAACACAAGTGCGAAAAGTGGTTTTTCAACACTATCACAAGTGCAAAAAGTGTTTTTTCCACACTAATACAAGTGCAAAAGTGGTTTCCTGCACCAACACAAGTGCGAAAAGTGGTTTTTCAACACTAACACAAGTGCAAAAAGTGGTTTTTCAACACTAACACAAGTGCGAAAATTGGTTTTTCAACACTAAGACAAGTGCGAAAAGTGTTTTTTCCACACTAATACAAGTGCAAAAGTGGTTTCCTGCACCAACACAAGTGCGAAAAGTGGTTTTTCAACAATAACACAAGTGCGAAAAGTGGTTTTTCAACACTAACACAAGTGCGAAAAGTGTTTTTTCCACACTAATACAAGTGCAAAAGTGGTTTCCTGCACTAACATAAGTGCGAAAAGTGGTTTTTCAACACTAACACAAGTGCAAAAAGTGGTTTTCCCACACTAATACAAGTGAAAAAGTGGTTTCCTGCACCAACACAAGTGCGAAAAGTGGTTTTTCAACACTAACACAAGTGCGAAAAGTGGTTTTTCAACACTAACACAAGTGCGAAAAGTGGTTTTTCAACACTATCACAAGTGCAAAAAGTGTTTTTTCCACACTAATACAAGTGCAAAAGTGGTTTCCTTCACCAACACAAGTGCGAAAAGTGGTTTTTCAACACTAACACAAGTGCGAAAAGTGGTTTTTCAACACTAACACAAGTGCGAAAAGTGTTTTTTCCACACTAATACAAGTGCAAAAGTGGTTTCCTGCACCAACACAAGTGCGAAAAGTGGTTTTTCAACACTAACACAAGTGCGAAAAGTGTTTTTCAACACTAACACAAGTGCAAAAAGTGTTTTTTCCACACTAATACAAGTGCAAAAGTGGTTTCCTGCACCAACACAAGTGCGAAAAGTGGTTTTTCAACACTAACACAAGTGCGAAAAGTGGTTTTTCAACACTAACACAAGTGCGAAAAGTGGTTTTTCAACACTATCACAAGTGCAAAAAGTGTTTTTTCCACACTAATACAAGTGCAAAAGTGGTTTCCTTCACCAACACAATTGCGAAAAGTGGTTTTTCAACACTAACACAAGTGCGAAAAGTGGTTTTTCAACACTAACACAAGTGCGAAAAGTGGTTTTTCAACACTAACACAAGTGCGAAAAGTGTTTTTTCCACACTAATACAAGTGCAAAAGTGGTTTCCTGCACCAACACAAGTGCGAAAAGTGGTTTTTCAACACTGACACAAGTGCGAAAAGTGGTTTTTCAACACTAACACAAGTGCGAAAAGTGGTTTTTCAACACTAACAGAAGTGCGAAAAGTGGTTTTTCAACACTAACAGAAGTGCGAAAAGTGTTTTTTCCACACTAATACAAGTGCAAAAGTGGTTTCCTGCACCAACACAAGTGCGAAAAGTGGTTTTTCAACACTAACACAAGGGCGAAAAGTGGTTTTTCAACACTATCACAAGTGCAAAAAGTGTTTTTTCCACACTAATACAAGTGCAAAAGTGGTTTCCTGCACCAACATAAGTGCGAAAAGTGGTTTTTCAACACTAACACAAGTGCAAAAAGTGGTTTTTCAACACTAACACAAGTGCGAAAAGTGGTTTTTCAACACTAAGACAAGTGCGAAAAGTGTTTTTTCCACACTAATACAAGTGCAAAAGTGGTTTCCTGCACCAACACAAGTGCGAAAAGTGGTTTTTCAACAATAACACAAGTGCGAAAAGTGGTTTTTCAACACTAACACAAGTGCGAAAAGTGGTTTTTCAACACTATCACAAGTGCAAAAAGTGTTTTTTCCACACTAATACAAGTGCAAAAGTGGTTTCCTGCACCAACACAAGTGCAAAAGTGGTTTTTCAACACTAATACAAGTGCTAAAAGTGGTTTTTCAACACTAATACAAGTGCGAAAAGTGGTTTTTCAACACTAACACAAGTGCAAAAAGTGTTTTTTCCACACTAATACAAGTGCAAAAAGTGTTTTTTCCACACTAATACAAGTGCGAAAAGTGGTTTTTCAACACTAACACAAGTGCGAAAAGTGGTTTTTCAACACTAACACAAGGGCGAAAAGTGGTTTTTCAACACTAACACAAGGGCGAAAAGTGGTTTTTCAACACTATCACAAGTGCAAAAAGTGTTTTTTCCACACTAATACAAGTGCAAAAGTGGTTTCCTGCACCAACATAAGTGCGAAAAGTGGTTTTTCAACACTAACACAAGTGCAAAAAGTGGTTTTTCAACACTAACACAAGTGCGAAAAGTGGTTTTTCAACACTAAGACAAGTGCGAAAAGTGTTTTTTCCACACTAATACAAGTGCAAAAGTGGTTTCCTGCACCAACACAAGTGCGAAAAGTGGTTTTTCAACAATAACACAAGTGCGAAAAGTGGTTTTTCAACACTAACACAAGTGCGAAAAGTGTTTTTTCCACACTAATACAAGTGCAAAAGTGGTTTCCTGCACCAACATAAGTGCGAAAAGTGGTTTTTCAACACTAACACAAGTGCAAAAAGTGGTTTTTCCACACTAATACAAGTGAAAAAGTGGTTTCCTGCACCAACACAAGTGCGAAAAGTGGTTTTTCAACACTAACACAAGTGCGAAAAGTGGTTTTTCAACACTAACACAAGTGCGAAAAGTGGTTTTTCAACACTATCACAAGTGCAAAAAGTGTTTTTTCCACACTAATACAAGTGCAAAAGTGGTTTCCTGCACCAACACAAGTGCGAAAAGTGGTTTTTCAACACTAACACAAGTGCGAAAAGTGGTTTTTCAACACTAACACAAGTGCGAAAAGTGTTTTTTCCACACTAATACAAGTGAAAAAAGTGGTTTCCTGCACCAACACAAGTGCGAAAAGTGGTTTTTCAACACTAACTCAAGTGCGAAAAGTGGTTTTTCAACACTAACACAAGTGCGAAAAGTGGTTTTTCAACACTAACACAAGTGCGAAAAGTGTTTTTTCCAAACTAATACAAGTGCAAAAGTGGTTTCCTGCACCAACACAAGTGCGAAAAGTGGTTTTTCAACACTAACACAAATGCGAAAAGTGTTTTTCAACACTAACACAAGTGCAAAAAGTGTTTTTTCCACACTAATACAAGTGCAAAAGTGGTTTCCTGCACCAACACAAGTGCGAAAAGTGGTTTTTCAACACTAACACAAGTGCGAAAAGTGGTTTTTCAACACTAACACAAGTGCGAAAAGTGGTTTTTCAACACTATCACAAGTGCAAAAAGTGTTTTTTCCACACTAATACAAGTGCAAAAGTGGTTTCCTGCACCAACACAAGTGCGAAAAGTGGTTTTTCAACACTAACACAAGTGCGAAAAGTGGTTTTTCAACACTAACACAAGTGCGAAAAGTGGTTTTTCAACACTAACACAAGTGCGAAAAGTGTTTTTTCCACACTAATACAAGTGCAAAAGTGGTTTCCTGCACCAACACAAGTGCCAAAAGTGGTTTTTCAACACTAACACAAGTGCGAAAAGTGGTTTTTCAACACTAACACAAGTGCGAAAAGTGGTTTTTCAACACTAACAGAAGTGTGAAAAGTGTTTTTTCCACACTAATACAAGTGCAAAAGTGGTTTCCTGCACCAACACAAGTGCGAAAAGTGGTTTTTCAACACTAACACAAGTGCGAAAAGTGGTTTTTCAACACTAACACAAGGGCGAAAAGTGGTTTTTCAACACTATCACAAGTGCAAAAAGTGTTTTTTCCACACTAATACAAGTGCAAAAGTGGTTTCCTGCACCAACACAAGTGCGAAAAGTGGTTTTTCAACACTAACACAAGTGCGAAAAGTGGTTTTTCAACACTAACACAAGTGCGAAAAGTGTTTTTTCCACACTAATACAAGTGCAAAAGTGGTTTCCTGCACCAACACAAGTGCGAAAAGTGGTTTTTCAACACTAACACAAGTGCGAAAAGTGTTTTTTCCACACTAATACAAGTGGAAAAGTGGTTTCCTGCACCAACACAAGTGCGAAAAGTGGTTTTTCAACACTAACACAAGTGCGAAAAGTGGTTTTTCAACACTAACACAAGAGCGAAAAGTGATTTTTCAACACTAACACAAGTGTGAAAAGTGTTTTTTACACACTAATACAACTGCAGAAGTGGTTTCCTGCACTAACACAATTGCGAAAAGTGGTTTTTCAACACTAACACAAGTGCGAAAAGTGGTTTTTCAACACTAACACAAGTGCGAAAAGTGGTTTTTCAACACTATCACAAGTGCAAAAAGTGTTTTTTCCACACTAATACAAGTGCAAAAGTGGTTTCCTGCACCAACACAAGTGCAAAAGTGTTTTTTCAACACTAATACAAGTGCTAAAAGTGGTTTTTCAACACTAATACAAGTGCGAAAAGTGGTTTTTCAACACTAACACAAGTGCAAAAAGTGTTTTTTCCACACTAATACAAGTGCAAAAAGTGTTTTTTCCACACTAATACAAGTGCGAAAAGTGGTTTTTCAACACTAACACAAGTGCGAAAAGTGGTTTTTCAACACTAACACAAGGGCGAAAAGTGGTTTTTCAACACTAACACAAGGGCGAAAAGTGGTTTTTCAACACTATCACAAGTGCAAAAAGTGTTTTTTCCACACTAATACAAGTGCAAAAGTGGTTTCCTGCACCAACATAAGTGCGAAAAGTGGTTTTTCAACACTAACACAAGTGCAAAAAGTGGTTTTTCAACACTAACACAAGTGCGAAAAGTGGTTTTTCAACGCTAAGACAAGTGCGAAAAGTGTTTTTTCCACACTAATACAAGTGCAAAAGTGGTTTCCTGCACCAACACAAGTGCGAAAAGTGGTTTTTCAACAATAACACAAGTGCGAAAAGTGGTTTTTCAACACTAACACAAGTGCGAAAAGTGTTTTTTCCACACTAATACAAGTGCAAAAGTGGTTTCCTGCACCAACATAAGTGCGAAAAGTGGTTTTTCAACACTAACACAAGTGCAAAAAGTGGTTTTTCCACACTAATACAAGTGAAAAAGTGGTTTCCTGCACCAACACAAGTGTGAAAAGTGGTTTTTCAACACTAACACAAGTGCGAAAAGTGGTTTTTCAACACTAACACAAGTGCGAAAAGTGGTTTTTCAACACTATCACAAGTGCAAAAAGTGTTTTTTCCACACTAATACAAGTGCAAAAGTGGTTTCCTGCACCAACACAAGTGCGAAAAGTGGTTTTTCAACACTAACACAAGTGCGAAAAGTGGTTTTTCAACACTAACACAAGTGCGAAAAGTGTTTTTTCCACACTAATACAAGTGCAAAAGTGGTTTCCTGCACCAACACAAGTGCGAAAAGTGGTTTTTCAACACTAACTCAAGTGCGAAAAGTGGTTTTTCAACACTAACACAAGTGCGAAAAGTGGTTTTTCAACACTATCACAAGTGCAAAAAGTGTTTTTTCCACACTAATACAAGTGCAAAAGTGGTTTCCTTCACCAACACAATTGCGAAAAGTGGTTTTTCAACACTAACACAAGTGCGAAAAGTGGTTTTTCAACACTAACACAAGTGCGAAAAGTGGTTTTTCAACACTAACACAAGTGCGAAAAGTGTTTTTTCCACACTAATACAAGTGCAAAAGTGGTTTCCTGCACCAACACAAGTGCGAAAAGTGGTTTTTCAACACTGACACAAGTGCGAAAAGTGGTTTTTCAACACTAACACAAGTGCGAAAAGTGGTTTTTCAACACTAACAGAAGTGCGAAAAGTGGTTTTTCAACACTAACAGAAGTGCGAAAAGTGTTTTTTCCACACTAATACAAGTGCAAAAGTGGTTTCCTGCACCAACACAAGTGCGAAAAGTGGTTTTTCAACACTAACACAAGGGCGAAAAGTGGTTTTTCAACACTATCACAAGTGCAAAAAGTGTTTTTTCCACACTAATACAAGTGCAAAAGTGGTTTCCTGCACCAACATAAGTGTGAAAAGTGGTTTTTCAACACTAACACAAGTGCAAAAAGTGGTTTTTCAACACTAACACAAGTGCGAAAAGTGGTTTTTCAACACTATCACAAGTGCAAAAAGTGTTTTTTCCACACTAATACAAGTGCAAAAGTGGTTTCCTGCACCAACACAAGTGCAAAAGTGGTTTTTCAACACTAATACAAGTGCTAAAAGTGGTTTTTCAACACTAATACAAGTGCGAAAAGTGGTTTTTCAACACTAACACAAGTGCAAAAAGTGTTTTTTCCACACTAATACAAGTGCAAAAAGTGTTTTTTCCACACTAATACAAGTGCGAAAAGTGGTTTTTCAACACTAACACAAGTGCGAAAAGTGGTTTTTCAACACTAACACAAGGGCGAAAAGTGGTTTTTCAACACTAACACAAGGGCGAAAAGTGGTTTTTCAACACTATCACAAGTGCAAAAAGTGTTTTTTCCACACTAATACAAGTGCAAAAGTGGTTTCCTGCACCAACATAAGTGCGAAAAGTGGTTTTTCAACACTAACACAAGTGCAAAAAGTGGTTTTTCAACACTAACACAAGTGCGAAAAGTGGTTTTTCAACACTAAGACAAGTGCGAAAAGTGTTTTTTCCACACTAATACAAGTGCAAAAGTGGTTTCCTGCACCAACACAAGTGCGAAAAGTGGTTTTTCAACAATAACACAAGTGCGAAAAGTGGTTTTTCAACACTAACACAAGTGCGAAAAGTGTTTTTTCCACACTAATACAAGTGCAAAAGTGGTTTCCTGCACCAACATAAGTGCGAAAAGTGGTTTTTCAACACTAACACAAGTGCAAAAAGTGGTTTTTCCACACTAATACAAGTGAAAAAGTGGTTTCCTGCACCAACACAAGTGCGAGAAGTGGTTTTTCAACACTAACACAAGTGCGAAAAGTGGTTTTTCAACACTAACACAAGTGCGAAAAGTGGTTTTTCAACACTATCACAAGTGCAAAAAGTGTTTTTTCCACACTAATACAAGTGCAAAAGTGGTTTCCTGCACCAACACAAGTGCGAAAAGTGGTTTTTCAACACTAACACAAGTGCGAAAAGTGGTTTTTCAACACTAACACAAGTGCGAAAAGTGTTTTTTCCACACTAATACAAGTGAAAAAAGTGGTTTCCTGCACCAACACAAGTGCGAAAAGTGGTTTTTCAACACTAACTCAAGTGCGAAAAGTGGTTTTTCAACACTAACACAAGTGCGAAAAGTGGTTTTTCAACACTAACACAAGTGCGAAAAGTGTTTTTTCCAAACTAATACAAGTGCAAAAGTGGTTTCCTGCACCAACACAAGTGCGAAAAGTGGTTTTTCAACACTAACACAAATGCGAAAAGTGTTTTTCAACACTAACACAAGTGCAAAAAGTGTTTTTTCCACACTAATACAAGTGCAAAAGTGGTTTCCTGCACCAACACAAGTGCGAAAAGTGGTTT
>NC_136263.1:8611277-8758777 GCF_964187855.1 Myxine glutinosa | reverse complement strand
TGTGATGGCTGTTGTGCAGAATTCCATGTTCCACCCTATATGTACATTATGGTCTCCCATACAAATACATTTTGCTACGAAACCTTGCTTTGACTTTATGCCTTATTTACTTTACACTCAACATGTACATGGTCCTGACAAAAAGAAATAGTGACAACAAGGAGTTTTGAGTTTTACATTCCTATGACATTTAAATGAGGTTTATTGTGCACATAGTCGAGTCTCATGGAAGAGCTAGTACTAGTACACTGAACGGATCAGGATGCAACAGGGCACAAAGAACAGCAGAGAGGGGCAGACGCCAATAGCAGAAACGAAGGCCAAGACAGAGGGAGGCGGGTAAACGATGGGAATCGGGGGAAGGAAAGGATGCATGTGGTGGACAAGATGGATACAGAAGGAAAATTTCAGAAGATAAAACTTGTCTTAGATCAAATCCGGCATTCTATCTCTTGTTGTGGAATAGTGCGACATTCTTCAACAAGAGCTAAATTCAGTAGATCATGACAGTTGCTGCATTTGGTGACCACAAAAATGCCGACCGAGGGTATCACAGGCCTATTCAGTTGGATTTAGGTCCTGAAACCATGCTAGCCTGATGTTCAAGCCTGATGTTCAAGCCTGATGTTCAAGCCTGTTGTCCAAGCCTAATGTCCAGGCCTGATGTCCAAACCTGTTGTCCTGAAAACATACAAGCCTGATGTCCGAGCCTGTTGGCCTGAAAACATGTCCAAGCCTGACATTTAAACCTGTTGTCTAAGCCTGTTGTCCAAGCCTGATGTCCAATCTTGATGTCCAAGCCTGATATTCAAACCTAATGTCCAAGCCTGATGTCCAAGCCTAATGTCCAAGCCTGTTGTCCTGAAAACATACAAGCCTGATGTCCAAGCCTGATGTCCAATCTTGATGTCCAAGCCTGATATTCAAACCTGTTGTCCAAGCCTGTTGTCCAAGCCTGATGTCCAATCTTGATGTCCAAGCCTGATATTCAAACCTGTTGTCCAAGCCTAATGACCAAGCCTGATGTCCAAGCCTGTTGTCCTGAAAACATACAAGCCTGATGTCCGAGGCTGTTGTCCTGAAAACATGTCCAAGCCTGACATTCAAACCTGTTGTGTTAGCCTGTTGTCCAAGCCTGATGTCCAATCTTGATGTCAAAGCCTGATATTCAAACCTGTTGTCCAAGCCTGTTGTGCAAGCATGATGTCCAATCTTGATGTCCAAGCCTGATATTCAAGCCTGTTGTCCAAGCCTGATGTCCAATCTTGATGTCCAAGCCTGATATTCAAACCTGTTGTCCAAGCCTGTTGTCCACACCTGATGTCCAAACTTAATGTCCAAGCCTGATATTCAAACCTGTTGTCCAAGCCTAATGTCCAAGCCTGATGTCCAAGCCTAATCTCCAAGCCTGATGTCCAAACCTGTTGTCCTGAAAAGATGCAAGCTTCGTGTCCACGTGAGTGACGCTGTGGTCCTCAAGTTGAGTGTTGACAAAATGTGTCTGTTGTGGATCAGAATTGTCATCGTTGTCACCCTGCTGTTGGAGATGACAACAGTCATAATGATGTCATCCCTGTCTCTGATTCTTGTCATGTTTAGCGCCCATCCAAATGATGACAACATCAGTGAAATGGCCAATTGGAAAGTCAGGCCATACCATCAGGTAACCTCTACCACACCAATTCTTATGAGTGGTTTTTAACTCGTTAGTGACCTGACAAAGGTCTCTCCATGAACCCTCCAGTCCGACATTGCCTTGCCAGTGTCCAACCAATAACACTGCGATGAATATTCTACTTGGATCATCCCCCGTTTTAGTTATCCCCATTTGAACTGATACTGATGATGTTAGCCAACTCATTTGGTGTTAAATGATGCCTCACATTCCTAAACCGACAAACCACGTGGGTGGCCAATTGATGGCCAGTTTATGTGAGGATAATAATTGTAACATTGACATGTTGTATGTGCAACTCCATGATTGGGGTATTTTTATTTCTCAAGAGCCAGGGTCCGCATACGCATGACTGATTCATTTCTGAACTATAAATCCATAATTTGTTTCACAGTTTGAAAGTCGTTGCTTAATATTATTGTGAGGTGTGTGTGTGTATGTTTGAACCTTGGAAATGGATTGATAAAATGTCTTCATACCTTAGTGAAGTTGAATTTGTTACCAAATGATAGACTGTGTGAAGGAAGGTCTTGCTGTTCCAGACCCGTAGGTCTTATATACCAAAAAGGAAAGAAACTCTTATGGTGAGTGTACCTTGAATGTGTCGGGCCAACATGATATATAGTGACTTCAGAAAGTATTCACACCCCTTGAGTTTTTTCACATTTTGTTGTGTTACAGCCAGAATTTATAATTGATGAAATTGAGATTTTTTGGCACTAGTCTACACATAATACCCCATAATGTCAGTGGAAATGTATTTTTTGATTTTTTTTTTTACAAATTAATGAAAAATAAAAAGCCAAAATATCATCAGTCAATAAGTATTCAACCCCTTTGCAATGACACGCCAAATTGAGCTCGGGTGCATCCAATTTCCATTGATCATCCTTGAGATGTCTGTTCAACTTTATTTGAGTCCACCTGTGGCCAATTAAATTGATTGGGAATTATATCGAAAGAAACACACCTTTCTATATTATGTCCCACAGTTGACAGTGCATGTCAGAGTAGAACTCCACCATGAAGTCCAAGGAACCATCCGTAGAACTCCGAGATAAAATTGTGAGGATGCATAGATCTGTGGAAGGGTATAAAACAATTTCTAGAGTGTTGAATGTTCCCAAGAGCACAGTGTGCTCCATTATTAGAAAATGGAAAGAATATGGAACTGCACAGACTCTTCCTAGAGCTGGCCGTCTGACCAAACTGAGCAACCGGGCAAGAAAGACCTTGGTCAGGGAGGTGAACAAGAAAACAATGACCACTTCGACAGAACTACACATTTCCTTGGCTGACATTGGAGAAACTGCCGGAAGGCCAACAGTCTCTGCAGCACTTCATAAACCTCAGCATAATGGGAGAGTGGCCAGACAGAAGCCACTCCTGAGAAAGAGGCACATGAAAGCATTCCTGGAGTTTGCATAAGGCACGTAAAATACTCATGTATGATGTATTAAGGCAGGTAAAATACAAAATATGAAATAATGAGAGTATGAGGGAAAATATTCTGCGATCTGATGAGTAGAAAATTTAACTCTGGCCTGAATTCAAAGCGCTACGTCTGGTGGAAACCGAGCACACCTCATCACGCATCAAACACCATCCCTAGCCATGAAACATAGTGGTGGCAGCATCATGCCATGGGGATGCTTTTCAGTGGCAGTGACTGGGAGACTTATAAGGATAGAGAGAACAATGAATGGAGCAAAATACAGGCAAATCGTTGAGGAGAACCTTATCATAGTGCAAAAGACCTTACATTGCGGTGAAGATTTATGTTCCAACAGGAAAATGACCACAATCATACAGCCAAAGCAACACTGGAATGGCTTCTGAATAAGAAAGTGAAAGTCTTTGAGTGGTCCAGCCCAAGCCCAGACTTGAATCCCATTGAGAGTGTGTGGAAAGACTTGAAGATTGCTGTTCACGGACGCTCCCCATCCAACTTGACAGAGCTTGAACAAATCTGCAAGGAATAATGGGAGAAATTCCCCAAATCCAGATGTGCAAAGCTGATAGACATACCAAAGCAGACTTGTAGCTGTAATCGCTTCTACCAAGTATTGACTTAAATGGTTGAATACTTATGTAAATTAGATATTTCTGTGTTTCATTTTTCGAATCATTTTGTCAATGTCGATAACAAAAATTATTCTTTGACATTATGGTGTATTATGTGTAGATCAGTGAGAAAAAATCTCAATTTTATCCATTTTAAATTCAGGCTGTAAAACAAAATGTTTAAACGTCAAGGGGTGTGAATACATTCTGAAGGCCCTGTACATTCACTGGAGCGTTTCAACAAGAGACAGGAGATATGCTGGGGTTAGAGTTGCGTGGGCTATTAATTTGCAACGTTCCAAACCCCAGATCCTCCAGCATCCTTTGTAATCGAAAGTATTTCGAAAATTCACGAGAAGAATGCCTCTTGACCTCGTTTGCAACAAACGGGCTTAGTCATTCGAAGTAGGAAATGTCTTGTGCAATTTAGGCGCTGGCCTTGCTCATGCAGGCAATACTAGATTGCTGTGAGAAATGTACATGCAGTATTTGTTCAATGATTCAGGTGGGATCAGGTAGCTGCCTAATCCTGTCCATCATCGTCCTTCACTTTCCTCCCCACCACCTTCGCTGAAACCTATTACTTAATTTAAATCCAGCAAAAAAATTAAAACGCTAATAAATTAGGCCACAGGGAAATGGAACCCAACATATTAAAAACACAAATAGGTTATACTATTTTAATATTTTAAAGTAATTCTTCACAATTAAGAGATAGCGCCAAAAATCATATACAATACATACATATATATATATATATATATATATATATATATATATATATATATATATATATATATATTGTTGCGGTTTTAGAACCCCTCACTTGTAAATACTTGTAAATAATTCTTGTAAATAATTCTCTTCATTTAATAAAGTCGCACCCATAGTTAGTCCACAAGCAACATGTAGGACACCAGAGGACTTTAGTTATTTCCTTAATATGTGTTTCAGATAAGGCTGTGTTCCCAATAGTTGCATCTGCGTTGCATTAATTAAATAAGATAGGTCCTTTTCAATTCCATTCATTTTGCGGCTTGACTCTCTCCAAATTGTGGTACGCGCCTTGCCAGCAGCGTTGGCTGCCTCACCCGGCCGCCATTACGCACGCGGTCAAGCCAGAGAAGAAGGGGGCGGAGCACCCAGAATGAGGCATGGCCCTGTCAGCTGACCAACCAGGGCTAAGGTGAGCTAACCAGTGGGCGGAGTGCGAGAATACGCGGCTTGATTTCAAAGGGGCACTATATAAGCGCACACGCCAAGCCCTTTCACAGACTGCACGAGAAAAGGACTAAAGAGGACTGCGTGGGGAGAGCTCGAATAGTACGGACTGCGCGGAGTGCACCTGGTGATTGATGATCTCGTTTGAAAGGCACGTATGAACATTGAGAGAGAGAGAGGCAGCAGGTGCACATATTACGTACACAGGAGTCCAGCCCTCGCATATGAAAAGGTCCGGTCATGCGCCAACGCCACGCGAAGCTGCCGGCCGTTCTTCGCCGCGGACCCGGAGCCGGACTCGAGTGGACCGGAGCCGGACCTCAATGCCCTACTATCTGCCTGGACCTTCCTCCCCTACCCATATCCATCTCCCGTGTAAGTCAGTCTGTTTGTCCTGGGGTTAAGTAAGACTGTATAGTTACGGTTGCCCTGTGTCTGCTTCTTCTTCTTCTTGTATATTCTTTCCTTTCGTTCCCTCTTCCTTGGGTCATTGTACATAATTAATAAATCTTATTTGTTCTTCCCTTTACTCTGATTTCCTCTCATTCGATCATTGGCGTCTTTTCTCAATTGAGTACCTGTGGCACGATTCGGGAACCGCTCAGGATCGGGTTAGTCTATTGTTAATGGCTCGGGCTTCGGATTGCTAAACCGCTCGGCAATTTCCATCTTGTCCGCGATACGAGCGGGAGTTATCTCCCTGCTTTGCGGTCGGATTGGCACTCAGGTATTTGGGACTCCATTGACCAATCACCCTGGCCAATCTCGAACGGAAAGGAGCGTTATAATTTCCAGGATCGGGGGACGGCCAGCTTAAAAGACAAGGGGATTAACCCCCCCTTGGTAAGGGGAGCGCCGACCCCCCGAATCTGCAACAATATATATATATATATATATATATATATATATATATATATTGTTACCACGGAGGTATATAATATGGAGAGCCAATTGGCCACCTCGCAGCATTAGCCGCCGTGAAGCCACCGGAAATAGTCTGGCGGCCATATTGGGAAGCCGATTGTTTGTAAACAAAGCCTGTCAAAGCAAAGGCGTGGCGCACTGATGATGCAGCTGGAGCGAATTTTAGGACCGCCGACTATTTAATTAATATAGAATACTAATATTTGAACTGATATTCGGGCTCAGAATCCCGTTCTTTAAGGAAATGGTGTTCATTAAGTTTGAAGTTGATTCTAGACGCATTTTTCCTGGGGAATCCAATGGTTTAGAGCTTGTTTGAAAAAAAAGTGCCCAAAATTACCGCTCGGTGTTCTTTATCGTCCTTCTCATGACCCAATCACCCACTAGTAGGAATAAGAATCCTGACATGTTACACCCCTGTTTAACTCCTGTCTTCACCTTGAACCATTCTGTTGTTTCACCTTGGTCGACGACCGCACATTGAAAGTCTTGGTAAAGGGCTTTTACAAGGTTCACTAATTTTCCAGGTATGCTGTATTTCTTCATTATGACCCAGACTTTCTCTGGGCAAGGAGTCGAAAGCTTTCTAGAAATCTATAAAATTGAGGTACATCGTCGTTTGCCATTCTTTGGCTTGTTCTATAATATTCCTCAATATAAAGATCTGATTTGTTGTCATGTTATATGATGTTACTTAATTCAGTCATTATATTGTAACTAAGATGTGTATGTTTCTATTACCGAGATGTTAGAAACCAGTCACATAAATGACATGAAACGCTGTCATGTAGTTAACCCACACAATTCTTGGGTTTCGGAAGTTTTTGCTATTCATAACATACAAGACTTACATGTTGCAATGGAACGTTCAGCAGGACATGGTAATTGTTACATGAATAATGGAGCGGAGATATAGACATCTCATGCAACACATCTTTTACAGTTTAAATATTTACATGAAGTGTTGGTGAACTCGCCATATCAGACAAAGGGCAAGCCACTTGCCGACTTGATGTCATGTCGCATCAAGAGGCGCTTATATGCGGCAACAAACTGCCGGGCAGTTGGGTTATTCCCACTTCCACATGCAATGCGGACCGCTCCAAAGAAAAGTTCAATGTGGTCTTGGCTCATTTTGTACGTGAGCAGGTATCGCAGGGGAGATGAGGCAGGTTTGACATATGTGAAATACAAAATTGTGACACTCTCTATGCAGATCATGAAACCAATGAAGGGGGTTTTCAAACGCGTATTGGTCATAACTTGACCATTCATGTTTTTGATGTTGGACAAGTAACTGTAGGCAGTATCCAGGAATGGCAGGAAAAGTCCTTCTCGTGATGTCATGAGTGGTGCCTTGTAGTTTGGTGCCAATGGATTGCGAGAATTTAGAATGTCAAACAGTTTGTCCAATGTTTCAATGTATTGGCAGGTAGCCTCACTGCCCTGAAATTCTGATAGTTGCAAAGTGTCCCTGCAAAACCGAATTGCATCTGCCACACTAGTGCTCAATGTCTGAGCGGCTGTGTCCACCTTCATGACATTGCTCTTCCACTCGATGTGTTTCCGGGAGAGCTTATTTCCCAGACGCAAGCCTTCCCTCTTCTGCAGATCAAAGAGTGCCTAGATGTATTTCCACGCGATGACTTTTTTGTTGCCATCCTCCATCATTTTCATGGATCCAAGACAGTTTCTTGCAAGTTTAAGCATGTGACATGCATCGAGTACTTCGAGTACTTCGGCTTCAGTCGGACGGTTTGACCAGTCCTGTCGAAGTCACTCTCATTGAAGTGATCACTGCACAGAACTGTGGTGCCTGGGGTGGGGTAGAAGGACTCCCTTCTCAGGGCAGATGTCCATCGAGAGCACAAGTCCTTATCCTTTGGAAACCTTGAAACAAAATACATTGTGGTCACAAAATGTGGTTGCGGGTCAAAACCTCAGAGGGCAGTCAAAACATCCGAGTCAAAACGACTCCATATCAAAATAATATTTTGAGTTTCATATGTATAGTTAAATACAACTTCATCTGCTAATGTTTGCCATGTGTCGGACTTTCGTACCTTCCACAAGTAACCCCCATTTGCTCTTTCTGCTCACGAGTGACACAGAAGGGCATGGAAACCCTGACAGTAGTAGACTGGACAATTAAGTTAAGCTCATCACAAATTAAATCACTTGACAATGATCACGAGCTGACGAGTCAATCTCGATACTTCAATCTGAATCAATGAATGAGTCAATCAGACATCAGTCTGACATACTCACATAGCCCTAGTGAATACACAATACAGTTATATTTGAGATCTGTGTCGTATTGCACACCCTGCGCGTGGTCTAACATCATCAAATTCAAACACAGTGTTCAAACTTCATTGAAACTTCATTGAAACTTAATTACCTAGCCCCACCACTGTGACCACGCCAAAAACTGAAAAAGCAGAACACCCGCGATCGCGGTTTGTCACTTACTTGTGAAATGTGCATGTGGAGGCCTTCCCTGAGGTATTTGTGCAGTCAAATGCAACACACTGTGGCATTTTGAAACAGCGCGTTCACAAATAAGACTCCTTACAGTCGGTAAGCATCCAAAATGAATCAGAAATTGTGAGATCAGCTGATTGTGAGATAAAACACGGACGCAGACACAATCGGCTTCCCAATATGGCCGCCAAGCAACTTCCGCTAGCTTCAGCCGACAGCCGTCATTGGCTCTCCAGGTTTATTATATACCTCCGTGATTGTTACGGACACGGCTTAAGATGTTGCATGACCGAGCGGAATGGCCGCCGTGTTCGCACAGTTTACCCGATTACCCCCAACTCACCCGATTCCACTCGAACGTTGGCCAAATCGCGCTACGCTAAATCAATGATGGAAAGGACACAACGACTGGGATAAATGAAACGACGCAAAGGGGTACAGTTCTCAAGACCTCCGGAGGAGGATATAATTAGTGGTGGAGAAAAGGGGGTAGATTACAAGGTAGAGTGAGGTAAAAGACACAGAAGAGATAGGCACTTAGATACAATCTTATCTATCCCAGACAGACCACAGACAGACCACAGCCAAACGGAACAAGGCTGACTTACACAGGGATTGATGGCAGGGAAGGACAGGTAGTCGATAGCACAAGGTGCACCTTGGCTCAGGGACAGGATAAAGCACGGTCCAGTCCAGAGATGCGGGGAGGTGTCACAGCGCTCGGAGGTGGCGTCCTTCTCTCTCCAAGCTCAGCGCGCATCTGACGTCACCTCCCTCTTCCTGCGCATGCTCAGCGGGGAGTCACACGCCCTCGGCTCGTTGGCTCCGCCCCAGATGGGATCGGTCCGCCGCTTCTATTGGGTGCGGGGGTTACCGGGCTCCGCCCCAGATGGGATCGGTCCGCCGCTTCTATTGGGTGCGGGGGTTACCGGGCTCCGCCCTTGACGAGGAGCTGACAGCGAGCCCCTACTTGGTAACCCCGTCGAGCACATGCTCGATGGCGGCTCGTTGGAAAGGCATGGTGCCCTCCCAACACCCCCTACCAACCAAGCCGGAGTGAGGACGCGCACTCCCCGCGCCGCCGCCGTTGTTGTTGTTGTTGTTGTTGTTGTTGAACCATGAGGAAGAGCTGCAGGGAGGTATTGGGAGGTCCTAAACTTCCTAACGGTGCCATACAATCACATTCTGGTGCAACGAAGAGTCAGAATTAATGGAAACGAGTCCTTAACTGACATAGACTAAGAATAACTAGCAAGATGTCCTATAGTTGTCTACGTGAGATGCGGTGGACCTGGATGCGACATTTAATGGGGGAAATAGGGGGAGGTTGGGTCTACAGAGTGTTGTTTACAGAAAATGGGACTAGGGAATGGGGGATTGGGGATAGTTGGGAAGTATGGAGGAAATAGGGGAATATTTACAAGCGGATATGGATGGATGTAAATCCCATATCCGCAACAATATATATATATATATATATATATATATATATATATATATATATATATATATATATACATATATATATATATATACATATATATATATATATATATATATATATATATATATATATATATATATATATATATATATATATATATATATTGTTGCGGTTTTGAGTTTTTACAAATAAAGGTTAATTTTCCTCTCATAGTTAGTCACACTACAACATGTATCCTCGTTTAAGCTCAGTTATGTCTTAGTAAGTGTAAGCGTAGACCTTTCCTATGTGTAGTTTTGTGTTGAGTAGAATAATGAGAGTTAGGTCCTTCCAATGCTTTATGCCGCCTCGATGCTTTGGTTTTTGGTGCAAATTAACACGAGGCCGGCTTGACAAGTCGAGGCAGGCCGAAGGAATTCGGAGGAGGAGCCGACGGTAAGCGCGAGCCGCCAATCAGGGCTCGAGGGGAGTGGCTTACGACTGCGTGAAAAGGCGTGGTTTGGAACATTCGATGCAGGCTAAGGGTGTGGCAATATAACCCTTTGTGCAAAGCCCCCACCTCAATTCTGAGGAGAGGTGCACTGAAACGAGTTCTGAGTTCTGAGGAGAAAGGCGCTTGAACAAGTTTGAGGCGGATCTGCACTGGGTGATGAGCTTGAGTAGTTCTGAGGAGAGAGGCGCTTGAACAAGTTTGAGGAGGACCTATGCTGGGTGATGAGCTTGAGTAGTTCTGAGGAGAGAGGCGCTTGAACAAGTTGAATGCTCGGTTGAGCTTGAGGCAAATCCTCTATTGAGTTACGTGAGTGAAAGCGTGCCATTGATTCATCGCGCTGTGAGAAACCGCCGAGCTGGGCGAGAGACGCGCATATTTGCCAGCCTGCCTTTGTTTGAGATACTTACCGCAAGGATCCCTCCCGCCTGCCTGCCTGCTTTCATCGAGGGACGTGCTGTGACCGCGGAGGGCCACACCGGGCGAAGCTGTTCATGAACGACCAAGCCAGTGCGTTCAGTGCATGAACATTTCCTTCCTTCATTTCCCCCTGTGGGTGTGAACGGGCCCGTGTCTGGGGAATAAGCTAAGACTGCTTAAGTGCCTGCTCTGTGTCTCTTTGACTTGCATAACTGTAAATAAACCTGTGTTCTTCCTTCCATTTGATCGTTCCCGTCATTTCCATCTATTGACTAAGCGTGGTACGAATTATCGCTCCAATCGGGTTCCAATACAAGATAACTGCACAGACCACGTGGTACGCCATCCGCTCGGACGTACTCAAATTACGCGTGGTTCGTGTGAGGCTTGATCCCCACTTCCGCGGTGGCGTAGGTACTTAGGTACGTGCGAGAATTGTCCCGAAACCCTACCCTGCGTCTGCCCGGGAGGGGCGACTCAAGTCTCACGGTTGCGACGACCCATAAAGAACAAGGGGCTTAATCTCCCCTTGGTAAGGGCAGGAGGGTCGCGCGAAAACCGTAACAATATATATATATATATATATATATATATATATATATATATATATATATATATATATATATATATATATATATATATATATATATATATATATAACTGTAAGAAATAGTAGAAACTCCAAAGTACGAGCAGGGCGTCTCATTTGTATTGAATAAATAATCGTTAGATTAAATAAGACGCGGACGTAGCTTCAGGACGTCGATCTTTAATTGTCGACAAGCTTTCGACCAACAAAGGTCTTCTTGACGTGAGTGAGTAACAAAGGACGTGAGTCCTTTTGGATACACAAACTTCGGACAAAAGTCCCTCATGGCATAAATTTTGATGACTAAAGCATGTTCCAACATCAACCCAATCAAATTGTTAACCGTAACCCATTCATTCATTCATTCATTCATCATTCATTCATTCATTCATTCTACCTTTATATGTCATTTATATAAATATATAAATATATTATATGAATATAAATGGGATATGAATATATGCTTGTGTGTTTATGTATGTATATCTCTATATTTGTATATGCACGTGCACCCTAACTGTAACGCAAATGGTCACTTCCGTTGAACTTGGGGCTGGTGAGTGAACTTTGGCGTGGCTCTTCCTTCTGTATGCATTTTCTACACACATCACACATCTCACACACATATCACAATACATACTTGACTGATATATATGCCTGCTGTTTTTGTAGACTCAGTAGCAGACCTTTGTTGGTCGAAAGCTTGTCGACAATTAAAGATCGACGTCCTGAAGCTACGTCCGCGTCTTATTTAATCTAACGATTATATATATATATATATATATATATATATATATATATATACATATATATATATATATATATATACATATATATATATATATATATATATATATATATATATATATATATATACATACATACACTGTATATATGGGTGAGCCAGAAATATGGTCATTTTTGAAATTCGTGTGAACGAAATAAATAATTGTATTTCAAAATAAATTCATTCATGATATTGAAGTATGTAACATGCATCTTTTTTTCTTTTTTTTTACTGATTTACTTTCATTTTTTGCAGGCAGAACAGTTGATGACCATGTGGAACTGGTCGGGTGCAGAACGCGCTTTCGCTATCAAAGCTTTTTACAGCTTTGATATCGCCATCAAAGGAAAGGTGAGTGAGTGAAAGGCCCTCAGAGTCAGCTTCATCGTGGGAGATTCCAATGATTCTGAAAGCTTTGGTTTCAACAGCGTGAAGCCGAGCTAGGTGTGAGGCAGGAGCACCAGCCCAGAGCAGAGAGCAGTATTCCATTGAGCTGCGGATGAAAGCCTTGCATGTGGTGAGGAGCTCAGGTGTGCCAAGGAATAACTTCGCACGACGGAGAATGCCCAGTCGGCGAATGGCTTTGGAGGCCAGCTTGGAAATGTGGTTTTCCCAGGAAAGATCATGGCAGATGGTGAGACCCAAAAGCTTGAGTGACAGAACTTCTTGCAGAGGATTGTTGAGAAAGTAGATGGGAGGGTTGTCCAGACGGTCTTTTCGGAGAGACATGGTGAGAGTGTGAAATTTGTCAGGATTGAAAGACATGTTCCACTTGTTTGACCAGTCTGTGATTTTGTCCAGGTCTGCAGAGAGTGAGGAGGCTGCAGACTGCCGATCTGAGGGATGAGGAATGGAGCAGCAGAGAGTGGATTCATCAGCAAAGAGATAGAGAGGATTTTCCAGAGAGTCGGAGAGATCATTGATGAAGACCAGAAAGAACACAGGGCGCAGAACACTACCTTGGGGAACTCCAGCCTGAAGAGGAAGGGGAAGATGAGAGAAAGCCATTCAGGGCCACACGTTGGGCCACCTTTTTCAAATAATGCACCATTTCTTCCAGAAAATTGTTGAAATTAAAAAATATTTTGGTATCCACATATGTATTTCTTTGGTTTGCAGTGGAACAAAACAAAAAAATCTGAAAAAAATTACTAAATCTTAGCTTATTACTAAATCTAATCTTAGCTTAATCTTAGCTAAAATTACTAAAGCTTACTAAATCATAGTTCACATCTTACTATAAATCAATAATATTGTTCGGGCTATAATGGCCCGAACAATATTATTGGCACCTTTCAGAAGTTGTTAGAAATAATAAGATTTCAAGCAGGTGATTTCCCTTTACTTTGGAATTGAACTCACTTTGGTGAGTTGCAGGTGGCTGCAATATAAAAATCACTCATTCAACAAGTTTGAATAGAGAAAACGAGTCATTCTGCTGTTTTGTGTCACTATGTGTATCGAGTACAGCGGATAACAACAATTGTGCATTTTATGAGAAAAGCATGAAATTTCTAACATAGTTAGTGCATACCATAAGGTTTATTTTCAGATGTAGAGGGAAGTCAGATTTGACCTCTGAGGACCGTGAGAGGTCAAATCCATAATGGCCGCCAGTCCACCGAGTCTAATGTTCAAACGCGCTTCATTTTGGAACCAAATAGTGTAGAAAATCATTATAGGTGTCATTTCCAACTAAATATTTAACTGTAGAAATGAACTGGGGAAACAAATTATAACAAAGGATTCTGCACCAAGTGAAACTCCAGTCATTTCCATTGAGAGAGACCCAGCTCAGAAAGACACACCGTCTGAATAATTATTATAATATTTGAGTAGATGATGTTCTACTGCTGATTTACAAATGTTGTCGTACAAACTTTATAGACGTGCTCACCAGTGGCGCACTGAGGGTGTCTGGCATATTTTATAATTTTTAAAAAATAACATAATTGTTCCCTCTCCACCCCCTGCTTCCACCTCCCTCTCCCAAATCCCCAACCCTAGTAGCCTTAGGTAACACTAATATGGCATAGACATAAGGAAACTAGGATCTTTATATTTAAATATCAATTAATTGACCATTGACCACTCCAGGCGATGCAGTATGCCAAAACAAAGATGAAGGAACACGAAATGTCAGTTCAAATATTTATTAAACTAGGGGGCCCGTTGGTCCATTGGACCAAATTATAATTGGGGACTTTTAGATCTTCGGGACTTTTTGGTCATCTGAGTCCTTGGGGACTTTTGGGTCATCAGTTACTTTTTGGGTCCTTGGGGACTTTTGGGGCCTCATGGTCTTTTGGGTGATCTGGGTCTTTTGGGTCATCTGGGTGTTTTGGGTCCTCAGGGACTTTTGGGTCATGTGGGTCTTTTTGGTCATCAAGGACTTTTGGGTCCTTGGTGACTTTTGGGTGATTTTGGTCATTGGGGACTTTTGGGTTATTTGGGTCTTTTGGATCCTCGGGGAGTCTTTTGGGTCAAGTGTTAAAAGGTCTTCCAAGGTCTAAGGGGTCTCAGCAGTCTACAGGGTTAAACGCACATTTCAATAGTACATAATTAATTAATAGACGTGAAAAAGTATGACACGTACATGCGCACGCGCACGCACGCACGCACGCACACACGCACACACACACACACACACACACACACACACACACACACACACACACACACACACACACACACACCTCCATTTATTGTAGATTCATTTCCCATGGATTTCTTGTTCAGGCTGTTTATACGACGCCATCAGTGATGCGCCGACGTAACAAATCTGGCGCCGAGAAACCGTGACTCGAGGTTTATTGATCACGTGGTTTGCTTTCACCTTGACCCGCGACGAGAGGGATCGTGATCACGTGTCCCGTGTGTGGTGTATAGCACTTGTACCTCACTATTATTTTATTTTCATAAATGTAACAATGAAAAACAACGCATTTCCCGAGACATGATATTTCTGCTGATATTATTTGATACCACATAACATTATCACGAAAAACGCCGTCACTGGGGCAAGTGTGTCTAGCGGCTCCGCCCCCATCAAGCTGATTGACAGACATGGCCACACCTACCCCAGTCCCACTCTTTCACAGAGGAATGTCGTTTTCCGTACTTTTCGAGTAATCATTTTAACGTACGAGAATTATAATACCAACGGATGTTGCAGGAAGTAAAACTCCATCGAATGGTAGCAGAATCATTGCCATTGAGAGAGGCAGCTCGGAAATATGCCGTTGTGGTGCGGGAGCACACACGTTGAACAAAGGTAGGCCACAACGCTTTGGTTATTATCGAGCTCTTTGTCTTTATTCATTGCTCACTCATCCGCACTGAGGTGCTCGGCTCGGGCCTGCGCGCCCCGTGTATATCCCGAGGCCACGCCTACCCCTCGGGCGTGGCCGACACCCTCTTGGTGCGCGGAATGATGTCACCGCGCCAGCGAGCCATCGTGTCCGCCACACGCGCACCCAAAGAATTCCCGCGCACCTGAAGGGTCAGTTTGCGGGGCAAACGGATGACCCGGCCGAAGCGCCCTCTGGCGACTGGCGTCGTCTGGGATGCCGGGATGTCATCTGGCATGCCTCCGGTGGCACCTGGGATGGGTGCCGGACCGGGGGGGGGGGGCGTGCCGATGGGGCCAGGCGGTGCCGGAGGTCCGCCCGGCCGCGGGGGCCGAGCCACTGGCGGGGGGTGGTCCACGTCGAGGTGGGCCGGCTTGAGGCGGTCCACGGAAACGCGGTCAGGAGTACCGCCGATGTCGAGGGTGACGTGTTTCGCCCCGGTCTCCAGCACGCGGAAGGGCCCGTCGTACGGGGGCCGCAGCGGTGTCCGGTGGGCGTCGTGGCGGACGAACACGTACTCCGCTGTGCGAAGCTCCGGGGCGATGTGCGTTGGCGGGCACCCGTGGTGCGCCGTCGGCACCGGGGCGAACCTCCGGGCGGTCTCCTACAGGGCGGAGCGCTGCTGCGCCGCGGACCATGGTGCCGTGGAGTCGGGGAGGAACTCAACCGGCACCCGCAGCGGTTGTCCGAAGACCAACTCCGCCGCGGATGCGCGCAGGTCGTCCTTGGGTGCCGTCCGGAGGCCCAGCAGGACCCAGGGGAGCCTGTCGACCCAGCCGCTGTCGCGGAGGGTGGCCCGGAGCGCGGCCATCAAGGAGCGGTGGAAGCGCTCGCACAGGCCGTTGGCCTGGGGGTGGTAGGCCGTGGTGCGGTGCAGCTGGACGCCGAGCCCCCGCACGACCGCCCCCCAGAGCTCCGAGGTGAACTGGGGGCCGCGGTCGGACGAGATGTCCGAGGGGGCGCCGAACCGGGCAACCCAGGTGGCGATGAACGCCTGCGCGACGTCCGCCGCCGTCGTTGCCGCCAAAGGCACGACCTCCGGCCACCGGGTGGTGCGGTCCACCATGGTGAGGACGTGGGTGAAACCACGCGAGGGGGGCAGAGGTCCCACCAAGTCCACGTGAACGTGGTCGAACCGACGTTCGGGCACCGTGAACGGGGCCAAAGGGGCCTGGGTGTGGCGGTGCACCTTCGCGCGCTGGCACGCGAGGCACGTCCTAGTCCAATCGCGGACGGCCTTCCGGAGGCCATGCCAGACTAACTTGTCGGCGACCAACCTCTGGGAGGCCTTCGTGCCCGGGTGGGACAGGCCGTGGATGGCGTCAAAAACCCGGCGCTGCCAGCCCGCGGGCACAATGGGGCGAGGCCGCCCGAGGGAGACGTCGCACAAGAGGGCCGTGCCCGCGCCGTCGAACGGCACCTCGGTGACGCAGAGGCCCGTGACGGCGGTCCGCAAGGCCTGGACGTCGGGGTCGGCGGTCCGCCGCCATCCGGGCATAGTCGATCCCGAGGTGGACCGCGTGGGCGACGGACCGGGAAAGGCAATCCGCCACCGGGTTGTCCTTTCCCGCGACGTGCCGGATGTCCGTCGTGTACTCGGACATGGCCGAGAGGTGACGCTGCTGCCGGGCCGACCATGGCTCGGCGACCTTGGCCATCGCGAAGACCAGGGGCTTGTGGTCGACGAAGGCCGTGAACGAACGGCCCTCGAGCAGATGGCGGAAGTGCCGGACCGCCAGGTCGAGCCCGAGCAACTCGCGGTCAAAGGTGCTGTACCGGCGTTCGTGCGGGCGAAGCTGCCGGCTGAAAAACGCCAGCGGTTGCCCAGCACCACGCACCCATTGCTCGTGCACCGCCCCCACCGCGTAGTCCGACGCGTCGGTGGTGAGGGCGATCGGTGCATCGAGCGCCGGGTGCGCGAGCATGGTGGCGTTAGCCAAGGCGAGCTTCGTGCCCGCGAACCCCGCGTCCATCTGCTCGGTCCAAACAACGTCACCTTTGCCCGGCTTCTCCCGGAGGGCCTCGTGCAGGGGGCGCAGGAGCTGGGCGACGCGGGGCAGGAAACGGTGGTAAAAGTTTACCATGCCCAGGAACTCCTGGAGACCCCTGATCGTGCGGGGGCGCGGAAACCCCTTGACCGCCTCCACCTTTGCCGGCAAGGGGGTGGCCCCGTGCCTGGTGACGCGGTGCCCTAAAATGTCGATTTCGGCGACGCCGAACCGGCACTTGGCGGGGTTTACGATCAGGCCATGCTGGCCCAGGCGTTCGAGGAGCGTGCGGAGGTGGCGGAGGTGCTCTTCGTGGGACGCGCTTGCGACGAGGATGTCGTCCAGGTAGACGTAAACGCAATCCAAGTCGCGCAAGACGCTGTCCATCAATCGTTGGAACGCCTGAGCCTCATTCTTCAAACCGAAGGGCATCCGAAGAAACTCGAAGAGGCCGAATGGTGTAATGACGGCCGTCTTCGGTATGCCCTCCGGCCTGACGGGGACCTGGTGGTACCCGCGGATGAGGTCCACCTTAGAAAAGAAGGACATTTTCGCCAACCGGGCGGTAAAGTCCTGAATGTGAGGGACCGGGTAGCGGTCGGGGGTGGTGGCATCGTTGAGGCGGCGGTAGTCCCCGCATGGCCGCCATCCCCCGCCGGGCTTCGGCACAATGTGCAGTGGCGATGCCCAAGCGCTCTTGGAGCGCCGTACGATGCCCAGCCGCTCCAGCGTAGCGAACTCCGCCTTTGCCACCGCGAGCTTCGTCGGGTCGAGGCGGCGTGCCCGGGCGTAGACCGGTGGCCCGACGGTGGGGATGTGATGTTCCACCGCGTGCTTGACGGCCACCATTGAGAAGGTGGGCCGCGTGAGGGCCGGGAAGCTGGCGAGGAGGCGGGTGAACTCGTCCGCTGCCGGAAGCGTGCAGACCAACCTTGCCGGAACCGAACCGCTCAGCAAGCCGCTTGGCGAGTCGCTCGGTGAGCCGCCCAGGGAGCAGCTCAACGAACTGCTCAGTGCGCAAGCGAGCGAGCTGAAGGTTTCGGCCTGGACAAGGCGTCTGTGCCTCACGTCCACCAGCAGTCCATGCGCACAGAGGAAGTCCGCTCCGAGTAGGCCCATGGGGCCACTTGCGGTAACGAACGACCACTGAAAGCGCTGCCCCCCCGAACCGCAGCGAGAGGCAACGCTTCCCGAACGTGCGGATGGGCGTGCCGTTGGCGGCAAGCAAAGCGGGGCCCCGGCCCGCAGCTTGCCGGTCAGACGCGGAAGCAGGGAGGACGCTCACCTGCGCTCCCGTGTCGCACAGGAAGCGACGACCCGAGGAGGTGTCCGTTATGAACAACAGGCTGCCAGTATGGCCGACGCTCATGGCAGGAAGCGAGCGCCAGCCTGGTCGTTTCCCGACCTGCCAAAAGTACAAGGCGGGCGACAGGACCTGGCCTTGTGGCCGAACCTGGCATGGAAATGGCACCAGGTCTGGCCCGGTGGTGGTCGCCGCGCCGGTTGCGACGACGGTGGTGGGCGGGCCGTGGCGGCGGCCACGCACGGATCCGCCAAACCTACGCCGTATTCGGGAGGATCCGAACGCCATGCCACGCGGCGATCCGCCAAACCCTCGCCGTGCTCGGAAGGATCCGAACCACACGCGCCGTGCGCGGCGCCGGGACCCACGACGGCCTTGCTATATGCCGGCCGCGCGTCGTAGGCTGCGAAGTACTTGTCCGCCTCCCTGGCCAGGGCGCGCGGTTCCGTAATGGTCGACCCGGCCAACGCGAGCCATACCTGTACAGGCAGCACGCGGAGGAAGAGAGCACAGAACAGGAAATCCGCGCGGCCGTCGCCGAGCAGGGATAGCATGTAATCAATGCGGGCGGACGGGCGTGTGTCGCCGAGGGCGGGAAGGTCCAAAAGACGGTCGGCGCGGTCGGCCTCTGGGAGGCCAAACGTATCGAGGAGTAGCTGCTTGAGCGCCGCGTACTTGCCCTCGTCCGGCGGGTGCCGGAGGAAGGACACGACGCGCGCGGCCATGCCGGAGCCAAGGGCAGCGACCACGTCGAAGTACTTCGTGTCGTCCGCCGTGACGCCCCGGAGCTGGAATTGGGCCTCGGCTTGAAGAAACCAGGTGTCGGCCTGCGCTTCCCAGAACTCCGGTAGCTTGATCGCGTTGATGGCCATTGCGCGTTCGGGGGTTCAACTACGGTTGAACCAGTCGGAGGTCACCAATGTGGTGCGGGAGCACACACGTTGAACAAAGGTAGGCCACAACGCTTTGGTTATTATCGAGCTCTTTATTCATTGCTCACTCATCCGCACTGAGGTGCTCGGGGCTGCGCACCCCGTGTATATCCCGAGGCCACGCCTACCCCTCGGGCGTGGCCGACACCCTCTTGGTGCGCGGAATGATGTCACCGCGCCAGCGAGCCATCGTGTCCGCCACACCGTCTGAAGAAGATTATTATTAGTATTACTATTATTATTAACAAGAAGATGAATTCCTGGGTTTGACCGATCCCGTTATTTTGCTTTATTTTGCTTTTGCTTTGATCTGGAGATCTGAAAAGTGATCTGGAGAAAAGGAGAAAGAAAGATTGCAAATGATCGAGAGAAAGAAACGAGAAAGAAAGATTGATCTGGAGAAAAGATCCCTACCTCTACAATCAACTGAACAGACCAGGTAGGCTCTCATATGTAGCCGAAGTGAGTTTTTAAAGAAGATAATCCAACTTTAGTTTTGTATGTAGCAGATGGGAGCGACATTTTTTTCGCACCATCCCTACATAGAGAGTTCTAGTGTATAATATATATTGTCGTGCAACTGCTCTCAGTTAATACCGGGAGCGTCATGGATAGCAATCGAGCATTATTCAAGGCGTTATTCAATAGCGGATGTTATATCTACGCATGGGCAGAAGACAGAAGAAGAAGAAGCGGGAAGCTTTTACCTGTCGGTCCTACACGGCCACCTTCAACCCTGCTGGTTATAACTCAAACGAAAACGGAATTAAAGTTTACAAAAATAAACAGGTGTATTACCACGGATGCCGATAATACAAAATAAAACGCGACGCTTACGAACTAGGGTTCCTATTTGGAGCACTCCCACACCAGACTTGCACACAGACAAAGGTAAAATAAATGAAAATAAACGTTGTATGTTTTATTTAGTGCACTTAGCTGCGAGCAGCTTGTGGGGTCTCGTCAGGGTCGCGAATAGTCATCCATGGTGTTGGCGGGAACCTCCGGTTGTTGGCGCGAACAGGCCTCCGTTGGCGGGAACCTCTCGCTCTGCACTGCTAAGCCAGTGTACACTGTTGCGGCAAGCCTCGCGTCTCCGCGCGATCGCTCGCGAGGTCCCGTACCTGAACGCAGGGAAGGAGAATCATCAGCGCTCCACCGTCTCTCCACCGTCTGTCATCGTCCAACGAGCAAGGGTCCAGGGTCAAGAATGAAAGGGAAGTCCAGGGCAAGAGGGATCCAGAACGAGAAGGGTCTGGGCATGAAGGGATCCAAAATGAGAAGGGGGTCCATACGAGAAGACAAAATGCCGGCCAGCGAGTCCTTTAATCGCTCGTCTCGTGACGTCACCGGCACTTTTTAGCAATCCCTGCAGGCCACCACTAATTTGTCCAGCTCTCCACCAATGCCCGCAGGCCACCCTTCAACGTCATCGGCGTGCCCTGCAAATCAGTCCTCTGCTTCCCTCTCTGCCTTCCCACCACCAATCCGCGGGTAGCTTCTTGCCCCGCCCCTGGCCAATCACCAGTCCTTCATTACTCTGCCAATCGGCGGCCTTCGTCCTGCCTCGTGTCTTCCTTCCATCAATCAGTGGCCAGCTTCTTGCCCCTGCCTTGACCAATCACGAGTCCTTCTGGGCATGTCTCTCGGCCTGCCTGAGCGATGAGTGTTGCTATGCAAGTTGGTGGTGTAGCTGTTTGTGGCTGCTGCTGCTTATTCGACTACTACTACAACTACTACTACCACTACTATTACTATTACCACCACTACTATCAGCACTACTACTACCACCAAAGCCGGCCGCTGGTATAAACACTCTATGCGGTTGTTTAGGGCCACAACCGCTAGGGGAGCCACACACGGCTAACTCAGTAACATGTAACGCTGGGGTAACGTTGCCGTCAACGTTTTGTTGTTATGTAGCAGTGCCATCGCCAGCACCTGCCTTCTCTCTCCCAATCTCCCATTCGCAACTTATTTTGACCAACAGAGTACACAAATGGCTCCTCAAAGAAAAATTTTGTCTGGTGCTCAAGGGCGGAAGAAGAGAAAATTGGAGATGGTAAAAAGAACACAGGATAAAGGTTTGTGATTATTTGTTTGTTTGTTCTGATTGAATGAATCTGACAGTCGTTTTTATTGCAACATTAAAGTCGTCTTTTAAAATAACTAGTGCAGTGCCGTTCAAAACATGCCTGTTCCAAATAGGCATTATTTGGATAAACTGACTTCATATAAATAGGACTGGAAGATACATATAACATACCCATGTAATGTCTTCCAGCCTATATTTTAAAAATAATAATAATCTCATGTATAATCTTTTCAGGGGCATTATTGAAATATTTTGGAGCAACCTCCGCTGCACCAGGACCATCTACCTCGTCAGCTGACATGACTGCTGCTGAGGGAACATCGTCAGATTCAGAGACTTCAGGGGCATCTACTCCCTCCTCTGACGTGACTGTGTCTGCTGCAGAGGTCGTAACTGAGGTACCACAGCCTTCTACATCATCCACTGATATTCCATCTGCCACCTCCCAATATCCAGTTGCAGCACAACCGCAAGATCCATTTGACTGGCCATCCATCCTGTCAGATGCAGACAGGACAGATATTGTATGCAGAGGGCCGTTTCAGGTTGACCCAGCATTCACCTTTCCCAGAAGGCAGGACGGTAGACGTTTTCATCACCACTACATATACAGGACACTGATAAATGAGGAAACAATTAAGCGGAGCTGGCTCATCTACTCCAGGAAAAACAATGCAGTTTACTGCCTCTGTTGCAAACTGTTCTCCAGCAAGACTTACAAGTTGGTTAAAGAGGGACTGTCAGACTGGATGAACATTGGGGCTTTGTTGAAAACCCATGAAAACAACCCTGATCACACAAAGCATATGGTCACATGGAATGAACTGGAGCTTCGACTCAAGAAAGGGAAGTCAATTGACCAGGTAGAAATGTCCCTTATAGAAGCATCACAAAAACGCTGGGGGGAGGTTCTCAATCACCTGGTCACCATTATGCAGTCATTAGCAGAAAGAAACCTGGCTCAGGGGAACTGTTGACACTTTGTACAGTCAGAATAATGGCAACTTCTTGAAAGAGGTGGAACTTTTAGCCAGGTTTGACCCAGTAATGAGGCAACACGTCAGCCAAGTTGAAAGTGGAATGAATTCTCATGCCACCAACTCAGGCAAAACAATTCAAAATGAACTGATTACTTGCATCAGTGACAAAATGATGGAGAGAATGGTGGCTGAAATTAAACTGTCCAAATATTATGCCATAATTTTGGATTGTACCCCAGATCTCAGCCACCTGGAGCAAATGTCTGTTGTGATCAGAACAGTCAAGCTGGAAGAAACACCTGAGATGAAGGAGCACTTTTTGGGCTTCCTGGTTGCACCCGAATCGACAGGTCTTGGGTTGTCTGATCTCATCTTGAGCAGCCTGGAAGAGCTGAACATTCCCTTCAGTGATTGCAGAGGGCAATCATACGACAATGGTGGCAACATGAAGGGTAAAAACAAAGGAGTGCAGGCAAGGCTTTTGGTGAAGAACCCTCGTGCCCTGTATGTCCCCTGTGGGGCTCATACATTGAATCTTGTTGTGGCTGATGCTGCCAAGAACTCTATAGATGCTACCAGTTTCTTTGGCAATGTTTACAAGATCTACACTCTATTCTCAGCTGCTCCCCAGAGATGGGCCATTTTGAAATGGCATGTCACCATTTCTGTAAAGTCCTGGAGTGAGACGAGGTGGGAGAGCCATGTCAACAGCATCATCCCTTTTCGCTACCAGGCATCTGGCATAAGGGATGCATTGTTAGAAGTCAGGGAAAAGGCAACAGATGCCATCACAAAAATCGAGGCCCAATCTTTGGCAGAGGAGGTTGGGTCATTCAGATTCCAGATTTGCACAGTTGTGTGGCATGACGTCCTCTCCAAGATCAACACAGTCAGCAAGCTACTGCAGTCTTCCACAATGCAGTTGGATGTGGCAGTCAACCTCCTGGAGAGTACTAAGAGCCATCTGTTAAGCTACAGAAACGATGGCTTTGCTGCTGCACAAGCTTCTGCAAAAGATGCATGTGAGGAAATGCATGTGGAGACCGTACTCAAGGAGAAGAGACTGCGAAGCACGAAGACTCACTTTGCCTATGAAGCACCAGATGAGCCAGTCAGCGATGCCCTGAAGAGGCTAGATACCACATTTTTCAATGTGGTCGTCGACTCTGCCATTGCATCTTTGGACGACGCGTTTGAAACACTTGGACAAGTTAAAAGCAAGTTTAGGGTACTGCAAAACTTCCCAACCTTGGATGATGAAGCACTGGAGAAACAATGTGAGGAGCTTGAGAACACACTGGGGAGTGTGGAGGAAGCCGACATTGATGGGAGAGAGCTGGCCATGGAAATCAGGAACCTTCCTCAGTTACCAACAAACAGGATGACTGCATTTGAACTGCTGGACTTTGTTCACAAGAAGGAACTGACAGAGTTGTATCCAAATCTTTGGATATCCCTGAGGATTGCCTGTACCCTGCCAGTGACAGTGGCATTAGCTGAAAGAAGCTTTGTCAAAGCGTAAACTGATAAAGACATACCTGCGATCACCGATGGCACAAGACCGCCTCACTGGACTTGCCATCATTAGTATTAACCATGAGGTTGGCAGGCAGGTGTCTTACGATGATGTCATTCACGATTTTGCTTCAAGAAAATCAAGGAGGCAAAGATTTTGAGGACTTTCTCACTGATGTTGGATGGTGGTGAAAGTATGGATAGCTATAGTTTCTACACTCGCCTATAGCTGTTGTTTTGTACAATAGTTAACACTTTTGTAGTGTTCACTTTATTTATTTTGAATATTTTGCACTCATATTGATTGTTCATTGCTATATAATTGTCAAAATATTTTTTGTTTTTATTGGTGTTCATTTGTTGTCTACTTAATTGTTTCTTAACTTCTCAAATCTTTATATATTTTTAATATACATTGTTTTCAAATAAAGTAAGAGATTTGTTGTTAATTCATTTGTCCATCTCCATTGCGTGTGTGTGTGTGTGTGTGTGTGTGTGTGTGTGTGTGTGTGTGTGTGTGTGTGTGTGTGTCCATTCAGTTATGAGCAGTGTGTGAATTGGTGGTTGCGCTGGGAGTGTTTTGGGGTCACCAACAAAATCTTGTTTAGGGCCACCAAAATCCTAGGGCCGGCCCTGACTACCACTACTACCACCACTACTACTACTAACGATACTACTACCACTATGAACACTACTGCTGCTTCTATGACCCCAATTAATCTCACCTTCTTGTAGGGTCGGCCACATTAAATTTTTGTTATCAACACCCATCTTTCCCGAGCATCCTCTCTCTGCACCCCTACGTTTTTTCATGTCCCTTTCCATCATCAGAATGATGCTGGTAAGAGAGTGTAGCTAAAACTTCGAGGAGGTAGTGGGATAGGAGAGTGAAAAAAAAATTGAGGGGAGAATAGTATTTAAATAAAGAGTTTATAATTTCACAAATCTGCAACCATAATGATAATGCAATGATAGCCACCTCTCATACCTGATAGGTTAAGTGCATTGTCACATCTTCCATATTAGATGTATTGTTCCTCCTCACCTTCTCACACCCCCCAACCCTCATCATCCGCAAATTATCCCAATAATTATTCGTTTTACATATAATTTGATAATTGCAGTGAATCACCAAGTTAGTTTTTATCATCATCATTAATTTAAGATACAGGCAGTAAGCAAGGTGAGCAATAACACAAGGTATCTGAGAGACGACCTTAACCATGAAAAGTCTTTGCCAATATAGAGGAATACCTTTGATTGCATTGTGGGGCCAAAAATTGGAATCCTTCTGCAGACAGTCAATATAAATGTATTTGTCATAAAACTGAATCCACACTGCAATATATCAAGTAGCAAAACTTTTGCTTTTGTGGCAGTTTGCTGTGAAGATCCAATTTTCTTTGTAAGGTCAAAGAATTGTGATCTCAATGGGCGGTTGAATGTAATAAGCAGTTCTGTACTCTCAAAAAGAGAGAAAAAGAAATGAACAGACCAAAAAAAACATGTAACCCAACTGTCAAGCAGACTTGTCTGGACTTTGTGAGAAGCATCATGGAGCGAGAGTTTCCAACACTTTCTGGCATTTAGGCAACTTGAAATAATGTTTTTCCTCATCGATTTGATTGCTCCTGTGAAATAAATAAATAAAATACCTCAGAAATGCCTTCCATATGTAATGCACAATATGGATATTTTTAACATTCCATCCCGAGCATCCTGCACTGCCTTCCCACTTCCTTCATTTGTCCACTACCCCTCATTCCTGAAGTACCCTCCATCCATCCCCTACACTCAATTCCTCAACTACTTCCTTCATTTGTCCACCAGCCCTCATTCCTCCACTACCCTCCATTCCTCACTACTTTCTTCATTTGTCCATTAACCGTCATTCCTCCACGACCCACCAATTCCTCACCACTTCTTTCATTTGTCCACTAACCCTTATTCTTCCACTACCCCATTCCTCACGACTTCCTTAATTTGTCCACTAACCCTCATTCCTCCACGACCCACCAATTCCTCACCACTTCTTTCATTTGTCCACTAACCCTTATTCTTCCACTACCCCATTCCTCACGACTTCCTTCATTTGTCCACTAACCCTCATTCCTCCACTACCTTCCATTCCTCACCACTTCCTTCATTTGTCCACGAACCCTTATTCTTCCACTACCCCATTCCTCACCACTTCCTTCATTTGTCCACTAACCCTCATTCCTCCACTACCTTCCATTCCTCACCACTTCCTTCATTTGTCCACTATGAAGGCACGAAGCCTAAGGCCTATACGTACTGTGTCGTGAGAAGACCCGTAACGCCGATGCTTTTGATATTTGATGGTCATTTTAACAATCGGTTTGTTTGTGTTTAATATTGAATGAAAAATGTAGCGGTAGAGCATGGCAATTGTGATGTATGACGGGTTCAACATACCTGGTATTGGCCTAATGGTTGGGGAAGCAGGCTTGGGATCCTAATGTCCTGAGTTCGAATCCCGTTGAATTAACGCCAGGTGGGGTTGACTCAGCCTGTCATCCTTACGAGGTCGGCAAAATGAGTACCAGATAATTGGTTATAGAGAGGCATTTCATCAGCGGCAGATGCGCCCACAGAAAAATGATGCAATCAGCAGCCGGGTGGCTGCACAGAAAACAGCCACCACAGGTTTGATGATATTTTCGGCCGAAACGGCATAGAAATAAAAATGGCGGTGTGTGGAGTCAGCTGTTGTATGCCGTAATGACATCACACACGTAAACACATCACAAAATCACCACTGTCATGTGACCAGATCCTCAGCTTTGAATGAATAAAATATGTTATAATGACGTCATCTGTCACGTGGTTCGGCCACCATATTTGTTTTAACTTCCGTTTCCGGTCTTGCTGGCGAGGGTTCGTTTATTCTCAGCTCTCCACGCTCTCCATCGAAATCGAAGTTAAGTAATTGTTCCCATTTGTATTTTCGTTATAACTGTATTTATTTTATGGTGTATATATTGTCTCCCGACGAAGATTTTCGGTGCAAATCTTTCATACCTGTATTGAAAATCGTGTTAATTTGTGTCGTGTCTTGAGACCTTGTACAGTGTACACTGTCCAACCTTGAGGCTTTGTTTTTCTCTCAGCGGTCCGTCGTTTGTGATCCAATAACTTTCGTTCTCTGTTTTCCCAGTCTTTTCACCCCATAGCCTACTTCCTTATGTAAATCTCAACTAAAAAAAAACAAAAAAAAAACATTTCCTTCTCTGTTCTCATTCGTTTATTCATTCTTATTCGTTCGTTCGTTCTTCGACCACGTGTTTCTCCCCCATTTCCCCAGATAGATTGTCAAATTTCAACTCGTTATTTTATCGTCCATGCGTTATTGTTTGATTATAGTTAGTTTTGGTTTGAATTTCCTGTAACTCGTAATTAATTAATCGTGTTCTGCTCCTCGTGTGCGGCCTTGTAGTTGTACCCCCGTCGGTGTTTGTTAACTTAAGCGTGTTTTGTTTGGCTCTTAGTTTTTTCCCTTCTACCCCGAACATAATACTCTGTCTAACGTTCTAAATCCCCACCCCCACAAAAAAATCCCCCAAAAAACCAAAAGCATTTATTTTCCTTTCTCCACGTGTACTGTTGTCTCATCCTGTATTTTCTGTCCAGGTGTGCTGTTCGCCCCGCCCGCATTATCTCCTTGCCATCCACCGTTTGCCCTGTTCATGTGACTCGTGGTGGTCCCTCTCGGCTCTCCCCCCGTTGGTATTTTGTGCATATAAGATTGTTCACGGTTCTGTTTAAATATTATTTAAATATGTTTAACCTTTCCCCTTCAGTGTTTTACTCAGTGGTATTTTACAACACGCTGTTTTTCTTCCTATTTAAAATGCTTTTCTCAATTTCCTCTCCAACTCATTCCACTTCAAAAAAAAGAAATTCAATATCTTATATGTCTCCCTCACTACATGGTCTAAATTCACATTCATTCCATCCCTCCTCCATCGTTCTGAATCGGATTGCTAACTTGAAAATCACAACAAACCCAATTTGTTTTCAATGTTCGTCTTTCATTAATCATCCACTTTCTAAACTCCCCTCCTGCCCCTCCCATCCAAATCCCCCCCCTTGCACCTACACTCCTAAACTCCCCCCATGCCCCTCCACTCTTAAACACCCCCCTTGCCCCTCCACTCCTAAACTCCCCCCTTTCCCCTCCACTCCAAATCCCCCCCTTGCCCCTCCACTCCTGAACTCCCCCTTTGCCCTTCCCCTCCTAAACTCCCCCCTTGCCCCTCCCCTCCAAATCCCCCCTCGCCCCTACACTCCTAAACTCCACCCCTTGCCCCTCCACTTCTAAACTTCCCCCTTGCCCCTTCCCTCCTAAACTCCCCCCTTGCCCCTCCCCTCCTAAACTCCCCCCTCACTCCTCCCCTTCAAAACTCCCCCCCCCCCACCCCTCCCATTCAAATCTCCCCCCATACCATTCCTCTCCAATTCTCCCTCCTCCCCCCTCCTCCTCAAAGCTGCCTCCTCCCCACTTCGCCTCCCTTCTATCTCATACCTCCACCCCCCCCCCAACTTCTACTTTGCTCTGCCCCCCCCTCAAACAACCCCTCACTGTCCCTCATCCCTTCACCATCAAATCTTTCATCCTTCTCATCCTTCCCTTTCTTGGAACTCTTCTGCAATCTCTGACACACTATCAACTGCTCTCCCTACCTCCCCCTCTCATCCTTCATCTTACCCTACTCCTCCCCTCCCCTGTCCTGGACCCGATGCTCCCCCTCTCTCTTCATTAACGGTATGGACCTCAAACATCCGGGGCCATCGCTCAAACATGACTGATCTCTCCATACAGGTTGCTTCTGACAATCCAGACTTGATCTGCTTAACAGAGACTTTCCTCCTTCAAGATGTCTCTGATTCCTTAATATCTCTTCCTGGTTACTCCTTCCTCCGGTATGATAGACCTGAGCCTCGGCCTGGTGGTGGGGTGGCTATCTTTATCAAAAACTCTCTTCCTCACTCTCCTTGCACTGCCCTCTCTCCTCCTCACCCCCAGGAGTACCTCTGGCTACGGCTTCCTCTCCGCTCCCACCTTTTGTTCATATGTGTTCTGTACCGTCCCCCAAACAGTGATGACTCCATCTACATTTCACTGTCTGACAACATGGACCAACTTCTATCCACTCATCCCAACTCTCTCTTCCTCATATGTGGTGACTTCAACTGTCATCATGCCACCTGGTTGGGTGTGGGTTCCTCTCTCACCAGTCATGGCACCTCAGCAAAGGACTTCTGTGACTCACTGGGATTGACACAATCTGTCAATTTCCCGACCCGGATCTCAGCCAATGGAGTATCTTCTCTTCTAGACTTGGTTATGACAAACTTCCCTGCTAATGTCTGCTGCTCTTCTTCTGCTCCAATCAGTTCTTCTGATCATGTGCTTGTCAAAGTGGACATCTCTCTGGCCATTCTCAGAGAGCCTCCTCAGCGTCGTCGAGTCTGGCATTTCACTCAGGCCGACTGGGACGGTCTTCAAGCAGCCATCAATCGTCTGGATTGGTCTCCCATCTCCACTGCCTCTGACATCAATTCTTCCTGGGAATTCTTCCAAAGCAAACTGATCTCTCTCATGCACAGATTTATCCCATCTCGCCTTCAGTTGTCTTACCCTTCCTCCCGTCCATGGTACACTGAATCTTGTGGTGAGGCAATTGCCCTGAAACAACTTGCCTTTGCCTCTTGGAAGGCTAATCCAACTGAGGGCAATCTCAGTTCCTTCCACCAAGCTCGGAACAAGTGTGTGTCTACCCTCAGGAGTGCCAGGAAGCACTATCTCTCCTCACTCCAGAATGAACTCTCAAACCTGTCTCCTTCCTCCAAATCCTGGTGGCGTCTGGTCAAATCCGTTTCTGGTGTTTGTTCCCCCTCCATCCCCTCCCTTACCTTAAATGGCCACACAGTTGACATCGAACATGACAAAGCCGAATACCTCAACTCTGTGTTTGCCTCAAAATCCTTAGTCCCAAACCCATCTCTCTCTGTTCCCACCTTTCCCAGTCGAACCCAACTGCTCCTGGACTCTGTGTCCTTCTCTCCTGACAAGGTGGAGGAGTTTTTGTCAAACCTCGACTCTGATTCTGCAACTGGACCAGACGGCATCAGCCCACGGGTCCTAAAATCCTGCTCTGCCGCTCTATCTCACCCTCTCTCTGTTCTTTTCACCCTATCTTTTGCTCAAGGTCATCTGCCAGCATACTGGAAATCAGCAAACATTACCGCTTTACACAAAAAAGGTTCAAAAACAGATCCTTTTAACTACAGACCAATCAGCCTGCTCCCAATTATCAGCAAAGTCATGGAATCCATCATTGCTTCGGATATGAAATCTTTCCTCTTCTCCAATGGCTTGATCTCTGATCATCAATTTGGTTTCAGACCAGGTCACTCCTGGACATGCTGCTTCTGCTGTCTCAACAATGGATGGAGGTCCTCAATGCCAAACAGGAAATCAGAGCTGTCTCCCTTGACATATCACGTGCCTTCGATACGGTCTGGCACCCAGCTCTGCTCACCAAACTCTCCTCCTATGGTATCCATGGAAATCTCCATGCATGGCTTGCGGACCTCCTCTCTGGTCGTAGTCAACGTGTGGCCCTGAATGGATTTCTCTCATCTCCCCTTCCTGTCCTATTCAGGCTGGAGTTCCCCAAGGCAGTGTGCTGGGCCCTGTGCTTTTTCTGGTCTTTATCAATGATCTCTCCGACTCTCTGGAAAATCCTCTCTATCTCTTTGCTGATGACTCCACTCTCTGCCGCTCCATTCCTCTTCCCTCAGATCGGCAGTCTGCAGCCTCCTCACTCTCTGAAGACCTGGACAAAATCACAGACTGGTCAAACAAGTGGTACATGTCTTTCAATCCTGACAAATCTCACACTCTTACTATGTCTCTCCGAAAAGATCGACTGGACAACCCTCCCATCTACTTTCTCAACAATCCACTCCAAGAAGTTCTGTCGCTCAAGCTTTTGGGTCTCACTATCTGCCATGATCTTTCTTGGGAAAACCACATTTCCAAGCTGGCCTCAAAAGCCAGTCGCCGACTGGGCATCCTCCGTCGTGCGAAGTCCTTCCTAGGCACACCTGAGCTCCTCACCACATACAAGGCTTTCATCCGCAGCTCAATGGAATACTGTTCTCCCCTATGGGCTGGTGCTCCTGCCTCACACCTGGCTCGGCTTCACGCTGTTGAATCCAAAGCTTTCAGAATCATTGGAATCTCCCACGATGAAGCTATCTCTGAGGGCCTTTCATTCACTCACCGCAGGCAGGTAGGTGGTCTTTCTGTCTTCTACCGACTCCTCTCCGGCCTTGCTCCCCCAGCTCTCTCTGTGCTCTGTCCCCCAAATATTCCTGCAGGTCACACAAGATCTGCCAGCCACCCTCTGATGGTTAAACTGCCAAAATCTCGGCTCTCTGCTCACCTTCACTCTTTCATTCCTCTTTTCTCCCGCCTCTGGAACAAACTCCCACACTCACTTCAATCACACTCCTCCCTCCAGGTCTTTAAAACAGCTGTTCACCACCATCTCTTATCTTCCCCCATCCAAAACCTTGATCTTTTCTATCCCCACTAATTCACCCCAGATCCACCTTGTTTGAAATTCCAACTTCTTTCCTGGACGTCCTGGCAGTGTCCATATGTTTTATACCTCTCCCACCCCCCCCCCCCCCTTCCCATGCCTCCTCCCAAAGCCCTCTCTCTCCCACAGTTCTCTCGATGTCTCCATGTCTCTCGGTCCCTGCTCTCAAATGTTGTGTTTGTGTCCTTCCCCCTCTCTCCCCATCTTGTCTATCGCTCCCGATGTTATTTGTTTTATGTGTCTGTTTGTCTTTCTGTGTGATTAATGTTCGCTCTTTCACGAGCCTCGATCTTGTATACAAAAAAAAAAAAAAAAAAAAAAAGGCCTTAAAAACCACTGAAAATACATCCTGGCGAGGGTTTGCAATCTGATTGCTCTTTTTCTTGTTCATAATGAATATGGGGAGAAAGGATGGATGGAATGAGCAGTTCGGCAACAACAAAAAAACAACGAATCAAAAGATACAAAGAGGGAATTGGGAAAACGCAAACTTTTATACAGACTTGGCATTTAATATGGAATATTTTTTTTTTCTTGACTTGGGTTTACTTTCTTAACTCAGTATATCAATCTGGTGAGTTTCTTTTACACTTTGATGATTTATTTGTAAAAAGAACCATGTCACTGATGGTCTATCGCAGCAAGAAGTCAACAACAGGATTATATCACAGGTGGCGTGGCAAAATGTACGGACAGGTGTGATGATTGGCTTCACAGTCGGGTATACAAGGGTTGTTGCGTTCTGTAATAGTGGAAAACAACTGCTGCACGTCTCCAAAAGTTATTGCCGCTTCCTCTGGAGATGGTCCTTCAACTCGACAATGCTGTTTGTCATGGAGTGGTGGCTTTACGAAATTACGGCATGAAACAGCGTGCTATTGCTCGGCAGTATGGCATCACTCAAGGTCAGGTGTCAAATATCCTGAAACAAAATGCGCAGAGGGGTGTCCCTACTCCAATACCGAGGCCAGGACGTCCCCGCAGAACCACAAGGAGGGATGATCGCCAGCTGCACCGGTTAGTCCGCAATGGCCGTACCAAGTCAGCTAATCGGCTTAGGGCTGAGTGGCAGCAACTGACAAATGTGCCTGTATCCAGAAGGCTAGTCAACCAACGACTGGTTCAAGCAGGCTGTCATGCCAGGCGTCCCCTGAGAAAGCCACGCCTGACCAGACAACACCGCCAGCGCCGATTGCAGTGGGCCAGAGAGCACCGTCAATGGCAGCCAGGACACTGGAATCACATGATCTTCAGTGACGAGTCAAGATTTCTGGTCTATCATCAAGATGGCCACGTCCGAGTGCGCAAACAAGTGCATGAAGCCGACAACAAAGATTGTATAGTGCCAAGAGTCCAAGCTGGAGGTGGTGTGGTGACCGTTTGGGCTGCTTTTCATGCAGGGGGCAAAACTGACCTGGTTGTTCTGAATGGAAACCTGAACCAGTTCAAGTACAGGGCCATTCTGGAAGAAACATTGCTTCCATTTGCTCGTGCAGCCTTTCGAGGAAACTTTGTCTTCCAAGATGACAATGCACGGCCTCATCGTGCTCGCATGATCCAAAACTTTCTTGCTGACCGTGGTGTAGAGCATATGGAGTGGCCTGCCATGTCCCCGGATATGAATCCGATAGAGAACTTGTGGGCAGAATTAACGCGTCAAATCGACAACTTGGCCCAGCAGCCTGCCTCGGTGCGTGAATTGCAGCAGGCTATTGTCACTGCATGGCAAGCGATTCCTGTCCAAACCTTGGCAAATCTCGTGAACAGCATGCCTCAACGTGTACGTGCTCTCCTGAATGCTCGTGGGGGTTACACGAAGTACTGAACTGTAATCTTACTGTCTGTAATCCCAGTCGTAATTTAAGTTTTGTTTTTGTTGAAAAGATTTTTGGCTAATGTGCAAAATAAAGAGATACTTCTGGAAAACGCACAGAAGTTTAACACAGTACTGTCGGTGAATTGAGTTCGATATCAGTTTACATCACTTTCAAGGATCAATTTATTTGTTTCGAAATGTCAAATGTGGTTTTTGTTTCTTTTAAAGGTCACATTAACAAAATCTAGAATAATTTCAACATATTTCCAATGAACTTTTGGTTCAAAGACATCTTGAAAAGTAAGTTCACCCCCACAAAAAAAATATTCCAGATTAAATGCCAAGTCTGTACAATGATGAGAAATATAGAGCGAAACCTCACCCACTCTAGGCGTCACTGAACACACTTTTACAAACAAGATAACAATGCAGGTGGAGACTTCCTTTTGACTATATGTGCAACGTGAAAGGTGATGACGCATGGTGAAGATGCAGGACTCAATGCAACCTGTTTTGGGAGCCAGGAGCAAGATGACGAGAGACAGTGACGAAGTGAGTCCAAAGGTGAAGAAAACCAAAGATGAGACCAGCCAGCCACGAGGAACGCCAGTGACGATCAGACCTTCAACCAGCCCTCATGATGCTCTCTCTGGCCTTTCCACACAAATCTTCCAGCCCCCACCCCTGCACGCTCTCCCCTCCGTCCTCTCTCCAGGACCTTCTTCTTTCTCTTCAAAGCGCTTATTTTCACTCCGTCCACATGGAGTTCTCCTGTCTCTCCAAGGTCGCTTCTCATCATCCCTGCACGTGGAGGTCTTCTCTTTCTCTCTATCCGAGGTCGCTTCTTTACCTCTCTAAAATGGGGTGATGCAAGCTTGGGTCAATCCCAACCCTCTTCAGAGAAAACCATAATCATTTCATGCCTCACAAACTCCTCCATGATCAGCTTTTCCAATTCCTCTTCCTTTTGGCGGGGTCCTCATTTCGGACAGTCCTACGCATGGGGCGGCAGCAAAAAAAAATTTTTTTAATATATATTTACACTTCCAGCTCCATAGCACACTGCGCTACCATCGCTGGCACACACTGGTCAGAGAGGGGGTCTTGATGGATTTTGCACCCATATGACATGCGTTGTGTGACAGGAAGTCTGCACCTGGCCCCATCCACAAACAAGAGGTGTTTACACATACAATATTACTCTGACTATCCTGTCTTTAAATTGCATACGCTGCCTCCACAGCATAACATGTAACAAAGTGACTTCCTCTGACAGGTCCCTGTTACATGGCAGTCTAAACTACTCTTGAATCACACAGACCATACTACACTGACCACACTCGAGCTATCAATCCCCTCTCCTCCTCTTTCCACATAACTATATTTATAGGTGATTTAAAAAAAAAAGTCTAATTGAATTTTTTATATTCTACCAGGGTCTTCATCACTGCTTCTTAATAAACTTGTAATCCACCTGTAAGGTAAGGCTAAGGGTCATGTATTTAATGGCCAATCTAACCAATCGACAAGTGGTGGATTAATGAATTCACATCTCTTCCAATAATTTTCCATTTTAGAAGGAAATCAATCGTACAGTTTTGTAAAATATAAAGGAATAAATTTGTTTTGTTCTATTCCATCAAAGGAGCCCTGTGTGTGTGCGTGTGTGCGCGCGCGTGTGTGTGCGTGCGTGCGTGCATAGCCACGTCTATATTTTCGCTTTAAAAATGGTTTTCTCTGCTACCGCTTCTCAACAGCCATATTGGATTAAAGAAAAAAAAATTGATTAATCATTTTCTCCGAAACCACTCAACAAATTTTTTTTAAACTTGGCATGGAACTCCCCATCGGATATATATCTTTATATATATATATATATATATATATATATATATATATATATATATATATATATATATATATATATATATATATAGATATATATATATATAGATATATACAGTATATACGTATATATATATATATATATATATATATATATACATACATATATATATATATGTATATACGTATATATATATATATATATATATATATATATATATATATACATACATATATATATATATATATATATATATATATATATATATATATATATGTATGTATATATATATATATATATATATATATATATATATATATATATATATATATATATATATATATATATAAATATATTGTTACGGATCTAAGATTACGGCGCTCCCCTTACCGAGGGGGGTTTAATCCCCTCGTCTATTACACTGGCCATCTGAGTCCTAGAAGATATCGTGCTCCTTTGCGGGGGTTGAGGTTGACCAGGGTGACTGGTCAATGGAGTCCCAGATACCTTCGCCAACCTCGCAGCAAAGCAGGGCGCTACTTCTGCCCGAGCCACGGACAAGATGGAATTTTGCCGAGCGGATTAGCAATCCGCAGCTCGAGCCTTTAGCAAAAAGACTAACCCGATTCTGAGCGGTTCCTGTGCCACCGATATTCAATGGGGAAAAGACAAAGACGATCGGACGAGAGGAAGCCAAAGAATAAGAAGGGTGAAGGAAGAACAAATATGATTTATTTACTATACTACAAGAGGAAACGAAAGAAGGGAATATACAAGGAGAAGGAAATAAAAGGACATAGGGCAAACTTATCTACACAGTCTTAACTTATCACGACCCCAGGACAAACAGACAGACTCACACGGAATGGTAGCTGGTAGGGGAGGAAGGTCCAGGCAGATGGTTCCAGGCTCCGGGTGCGCTGCGAAGAATGGCAGGCAGCTTGACGCGCGACCGGACCTTACATATGCGAGGGGCTGGAATGCGCGGACGTATAGCGTGCCGAACGCTCTGAAAACCATGGCAGTTCATATCGAAAACTATCGTCCCAAACGATCCTCCGCGCAATGTTCTTATATTCGCCGCCTCTGCGCTGTTCGCTCAAGTTTGCCGATCTCTCCTCTCTTGATCATCTGCTCTCTCCCCCGCATCTCCGATCTCCCCCGCATCTGTGTGAAAGGGCTTTGCGCTTGCGCTTTTATCACAACCCTCGCGTATCAAGCCACGTCCGCTTTGCTCTGCCTACCGGTGAACACGCCTCGGCCCGGATTGGTCACGAGGGTTCATCGGTACCTCCCCTCGTGACGTGTTGATGGGGCCACGCTTATGTTCCTGGCCGCTCCTCCCTTTTTCTCCCACTCTGCCACGTGGCTTATGGCGGCTTGGGCAGGAACAAACCAAAAGGCAGCGAATGCTGCTGGCAATGGCGGCTTGGGCAGGAACAAACCAAAAGGCAGCGATGATGGCTACTGGCACTTTGGAGAGAGAGAGACATTGGGGATAATTGAAGGGGCCTAGGTTATTTGATTAATACAACGCAGATTCAACTATTGGAAACAGATCCTTACCTGAAACACATACTAATGAAATAACTATAGAAGAAGCCTATGGTTTGCTACGTGTTGCTCGTGGCCTAACTAGCGTGCGACCTCTGACCTTTACACCAACAATGGGAGTATTTACAGGGGATTATTTATAAGGGAACATTTACAAAAATTTACAAAGTGGAGGGTTCTAAAAACCACAACAATATATATATATATATATATATATATAAGCCACTAAGTGCTAAGCCACTCCCTTCGAGCCCTGATTGGCGGCTCGCGCTTACCGTCGGCTTCTCCTCTGCCTTCCTCTCGGCCTGCCTCGACTTGTCCAGGCCTGGCTCGTGGCATTTCGCGCCAAAGTCAAAGTATCGAGGCAGCATAAGCAATGGAAGGACCTAACTCTCATTATTCTACTCAACGCAAAACTAACAGAAGGAAAAGGACTATGCTTACATTAACTAAGAAATAACTGAACTATCGCGAGTTTACGTGTTGTAGTGTGACGAAATTATGAGGGGGAAATTAACCTTTATTTGTAACAACTCAAAACCGCAATATATATATATATATATATATATATATATATATATATATATATATATATATATATATATTGTTGCGGATATGGGATTTACATCCATCCATATCCGCTTGTAAATATTCCCCTATTTCCTCAATACTTCCCAACTATCCCCAATCCCCCATTCCCTAGTCCCATTTTCTGTAAACAACACTCTGTAGACCCGACCTCCCCCTATTTCCCCCATTAAATGTCGCACCCAGGTTCACCGCATCATGTAAGACAACTATAGGACATCTTGCTAGTTATTCTTAGTCTATGTCAGTTAAGGACTCGTTTCCATTAATTCTGACTCTTCGTTGCACCAGAATGTGATTGTATGGCACCGTTAGGAAGTTTAGGACCTCCCAATACCTCCCCGCAGCTCTTCCTCACGGTTCAACAACAACAACAACGGCGGCGGCGCGGGGAGTGCGCGTCCTCACTCCGGCTTGGTTGGGAGGGGGTGTTGGGAGGGCACCAGGCCTTTCCAACGTTCATCGACATGTGCTCGACGGGGTTACCACGTAGGGGCTCGCTGTCAGCTCCTCGTCAAGGGCGGAGCCCGGTAACCCCCGCACCCAATAGAAGCGGCGGACCGGTCCCATCTGGGGCGGAGTCAAACAGCCGAGGGCGTGTCACTCCCCGCTGAGCATGCGCAGGAAGAGGGAGGTGACGTCAGATGCGCGCTGAGCTTGGAGAGAGAAGGACGCCACCTCTGAGTGCTGTGACACCTCCCCGCATCTCTGGACTGGACCGTGCTTTATCCTGTCCCTGAGCCAAGGTGCACCTTGTGCTATCGACTACCTGTCCTTCCCTGCCATCAATCCCTGTGTAAGTCAGTCTTGTTCCGTTTGTCTGTGGTCTGTCTGGGTTAGATAAGATTGTATCTAAGTGCCTATCTCTTCTGTGTCTTTTACCTCACTCTACCTTGTAATCTACCCCTTTTCTCCACCACTAATTATATCCTCCTCCGGAGGTCTTGAGAACTGTACCCCTTGCGTCGTTTCATTTATCCCAGTCGTTGTGTCCTTTCCAATCATTGATTTAGCGTAGCGCGATTTGGCCAACGTTCGAGTGGAATCGGGTGAGTTGGGGGTAATCGGGTAAACTGTACGAACACGGCGGCCATTCCGCTCGGTCAAGCAACATCTTTAGCCGTGTCCGTAACAATTTATTTATATATATATATATATATATATATATATATATATATATATATATATATATATAGATATATATATATATATATATATATATATATATATATATATATATATATATATATATATATATATACATATAGTCACGTGAAAAAGTAAGTACACCCCATATAAAGTTTTGACTTTTTCAACATATTTCAACATACAGCTATTTGATCTTCATTTCAACAATATTGATAGATAAAGGTGATATAATATAACAAATATCATGAAACATTTACATTTTGTAGTCCATTGTATAATTTAAATAAACATAAATGCAAATTTCGCATGTGGAAAAAGTAAGTACACCCTTGGCTCTAATAGGTGGTATTGCCCCCTTTGGCAGAAACAACCTCAATTAGGCGTTTCTTACAACTGTCTACCAGTCTCTGACATCGACTGGGAGAAATTTTTGCCCACTCCTCCATGCAGAATTCTTTCAGCTGTGCGATGTTTGAGGGGTTTCTTGCATGCACAGCTCGTTTCAAATCCCCCCACAACATATCGATAGGATTTAGATCCGGGCTTTGACTTAGTCATTCCAGGACCCTCCATTTCTTTGTTTTAAGCCATTCCTTGGTGGATTTACTGGTATGTTTAGGGTCATTGTCATGTTGCAAGGTGCAGCTTCGGTTGAGCTTCAACTTTCCGACAGATGGCCTCACATTATCCTCAAGCACCCTCTGGTACAATGAAGAATTTATTGTGGATTATATGATGGTGATCTGCCCAGGCCCTGATTCAGCAAAGCTGCCCCAAACCATAAAATTTCCACCACCATGCTTTGCAGTTGGTATCAGGTTCTTGTGGTCAAATACTGTCTTTGGTTTTCACCAAACATGTCTTCTGGTACTGTGGCCAAATAGCTCTACCTTTGACTCATCAGTCCAGAGCACATTGTTCCAGAAGTGCTGGTCTTTGCCTCGGTTTTCATTGACAAACTTTAGTCTTGCCCTGATGTTCTTTCTGGACAGCAAAGGTTTCCTCCTGGCACACCTCCCATGTAGATCAAATTTGTGCAGCCTCTTTCTAATGGTAGACTCGTGCACTTTGACATCAACAGTGGCAAGAGCTACCTGTAGGTCCGGTGATGACATTCTGGGGTTCTTAGAGACTTCTTTCAGCATCTTGCGGCCTGCTCTCGGGCTGAAATTGCTGGGGCGGCCTGGCCTGAACAAGTTGGTAGTTGTTTGGAATCTTCTCCACTTGTAGATGATCTTCCGGACAGTCGAATGATTGATTTCAAATTGTTTGGAGATCTTTTTAAGATCTTTTTAAATCCATTCCCAGACTCGTAGGCATCTATAACCTTTTTTCTGAAGGCCCCAGAGAGCTCTTTTGATCTCGGCATGGTGACGCCGCACACTTCAACAACAAAGAGCAAACCAAACTAAATGTCTGAGGTTTAAATAAGACAGGTTCCTACAAGATCCTCTCTAACGATGTTCTGATCATTTGCCCCTGAGCTGGTGCACCTGATTCTAATTTTAGGTATTTGAAGTAGTGATAAATGTAGGGGTGTACTTACTTTTTCCACATGTGAAATTTGCCTTTATGTTAATTTAAATTATACAATAGACTACAAAATGTAAATGTTTCATGATATTTGTTATATTATATCACCTTTATCTATCAATATTGTTGAAATTTGGATCAAATAGCTGTATGTTGAAATATGTTGAAAAAGTCAAAACTTTACATGGGGTGTACTTACTTTTTCACGTGACTGTATATACAGACTTGGCATTTCATATGGAATATTTTTTTTTCTTGACTTGGGTTTACTTTCTTAACTCAGTATATCAATCTGGTGAGTTTCTTTTACACTTTGGTGATTTATTTGTTAAAAGAACCATGTCACTGATGGTCTATCTCAGCAAGAAGTCAACAACAGGATTATATCACAGGTGGCGTGGCAAAATGTACGGACAGGTGCATTTGATGATTGGCTTCACAGTCGGGTATACAAGGGTTGTTGCGTTCTGTATTAGTGGAAAACAACTGCTGCACGTCTCCAAAGGTTATTGCCGCTTCCTCTGGAGATGGTCCGTCAACTCGACAATGCTGTTTGTCATGGAGTGGTGGCTTTAACGAAATTACGGCATGAAAACAGCGTGCTATTGCTCGGCAGTATGGCATCACTCAAGGTCAGGTGTCAAAGATCCTGAAACGAAATGCTCAGAGGGGTGTCCCTACTCGAATAGTGAGGCCAGGACGTCCCTGCAGAACCACAAGGAGGGATGATCGCCAGCTGCACCGGTTAGTCCGCAATGGCCGTACCAAGTCAGCTAATCGGCTTAGGGCTGAGTGGCAGCAATTGACAAATGTGCCTGTATCCAGAAGGCTAGTCAACCAACGACTGGTTCAAGCAGGCTATCGTGCCAGGCGTCCCCTGAGAAAGCCACACCTGACCAGACAACACTGCCAGCGCCGATTGCAGTGGGCCAGAGAGCACCGTCAATGGCAGCCAGGACACTGGAATCACGTGATCTTCAGTGACGAGTCTAGATTTCTGGTCTATCGTCAAGATGGCCGCGTCCGAGTGCGCAGACAAGTGCATGAAGCCTACAACAAAGATTGTATAGTGCCAAGAGTCCAAGCTGGAGGTGGTGGGGTGACCGTTTTGGCTGCTTTTCATGCAGGGGGCAAAACTGACCCGGTTGTTCTGAATGGAAACCTGAACCAGTTCAAGTACAGGGCCATTCTGGAAGAAACATTGCTTCCATTTGCTTGTGCAGCCTTTCGAGGAAACTTTGTCTTCCAAGATGACAATGCACGGCCTCATCGTGCTCGCATGATCCAACACTTTCTTGCTGACCTTGGTGTAGAGCATATGGAGTGCCCTGCCATGTCCCCGGATATGAATCCAATAGAGAACTTGTGGGCAGAATTAACGTGTCAAATCGACAACCTGGACCAGCAGCCGACCTCTGTGCGTGAATTGCAGCAGGCTATTGTCACTGCATGGCAAGCGATTCCTGTCCAAAACCTTGCCAAATCTCGTGAACAGCATGCCTTAACGTGTACGTGCTCTCCTGAATGCTCGTGGGGGTTACATGAAGTACTGAACTGTAAATTTTACTGTCCGTAATCCCAGTCGTAATTTAACTTTTGTTTTTGTTAAAAAAAATTTTGGCTTATGTGCAAAATAAAGAGATACTTCTGGAAAACGTACAGAAGTTTAACACAGTACTGTCCATGAATTGAGTTCGATATCAGTTTACATCACTTTCAAGGATCAACTTATTTGTTTCGAAATGTCAAATGTGATTTTTGTTTCTTTTAAAAGTCACATTAACAAAATCTAGAATAATTTCAACATAATTCCAATGAACTTTTGGTTCTAAGACATCTTGAAAAGTAAGTTCACCCCCACAAAAAAAAATATTCCATATTAAATGCCAAGTCTGTGTATATATATATTATATATATATATATATATATAATATATATATATATATATATATATATATATATATATATATATATATATACATACTTATATATATATATATATACATATATATATATATATATATATACATACATATATATATATATATATATATATATATATATATATATATATATATATATATATATATATATATATATATATATATATATATATATATATATATATATATATATATACGTATATATATATATGCTGATAATGATGTCATCAGAATAGTGGTATTCCAGCTATAATTGGTTGAAAATCAAATTATTATTCAAAAATTATCTGGCCTTGCTCCCCCAGCTCTCTCTGGGCTCTGTCCGCTGTCCCCCAAATATTTCTACAGGTCGCACAAGATCTTCCAGCAACCCTCTTATGGTTAAACTGCCAAAATAAGGCTATCTGCTCACCTTCACTCCTTCATTCCTCTTTTCTCCCACCTCTGGAACAAACTCCCTCACTCTCTTCAACCCCACTCCTCCCTCCAGGTCTTTAAAACAGCTGTTCACCACCATCTTCTTATCTTCCCCCCAACCAAAACCTTGATCTTCTCTACCCCCGCTAATTTAACCCCAGATCCACTTTGAAATACCAACTTCTTTCCTGGAAGTCCTTGCAGTGTCCTTGTGTTTTATACTTCAACCGTTTCCCACGCCTCCTCCCCCCAAGCCCTCTCCCTCCCACAGGTCTCCCGATGTCCCTGCTCCCAAATGTTGTGTTGTGTGCTTCCCCTTCTCTCCCCATATTGTCTACCGCTCCCCTTATTATATGTTTTATGTGTCTGTTTGATTTTTTTGTGTGATAAATGTTAGCTATTTCACGAGCCTCGATCCTGTATCCAAAATAATAATAAAAAAAACACCCTGTAGGAATTGCACACAACTCTGAAATTGAACTTCATTATGGCAGTGAATGGTGAAATATATTGGCCAAACTGAATTGTTAGAATCTGACTCACAAGCATGGAGTAGCGTGCACTCCTTCGGAAGGTATTGCCGTGGAGAGTGTGGTGTTATCCATTGGAAATTTGATCAAGATGGAAAATGTTAGCGCGGCATCACAAATGAGCAAACGAGTCATTGTTTTTGTGGCAAATGTCGATTTAGTCACTCGTGTAGTTGAGCAAGGTTTGGCATTAGACTCGGGGCTGTTTTTAATGGCGTACCCCCGAGACACACCTGCTCAGAAGGTAACAATCTCTAACGTCCCACCCTTCCTGAAGGGTGACTTTATTACCGCTGCATTGGCAAAGTAAGGAACGATCGTTTCACAAATGTTGATGATTCCTTTGGGAATCAAGCAGGACTACGCGAAGCACATGATGTCCTTTAAGAGAAGTGTTTACATGGTATTGAGGACCGGAAATGAGGAGTTGTATTTAACGTTTAATTCACTCAGAACGGGCACGACTACCAAGTATATGCTACCACATATTCACGAAAGCGTTTTTTCTGTGGCGGGTGTGGGCATACAGTCGTCGCCAAAAATATTGGTACCCTTGCACTTTTTTCAAATAATGCACCATTTCTTCCAGAAAATGTTGAAATTAAAAAAATCCTGTGGTATCCACATATGAATTTCTTTTTGTTTTGCAGTGGAGCAAAACAAAAAAAGGTGATAAAATTACTAAATCTTAGCTTATTCCACACAGAAAACTTAAAATGGCCCAAACAATATTGTTGGCACCTTTTAGAAGTTGTTAGAAATAAATAGATTTCAAGCAGGTTGTTCTCCCTTACTTTGGAATTGAACTCAACTGTGGTGAGTTGCAGGTGCCTGCAATATAAAAATCACGCATTCAACCAGTTTGAATAGAGAAAATGAGTCATTCTGCTGTTTTGTGTCACTGTGTGTACTGCAATGAGCATGGAGAAAAGAAAGAAAACCAGAGAATTGCATGAGAAGGTCAAATACAAGATTGTAGCCAATGATGGACAATCTCAGGGCTACAAGTCAACCTCCAGAGACCTTGATGTTCCTGTTCCCCCAGTATGCAATGTTATCAGGAGGTTTAAGGCCCATGGCACTGTAGCCAACCTCTCTGGACTTGGCCGCAAGAGAAAACTTGATCAAAGATTGCACCGAAGTATTGTTCGAATGGTGGAGAAAGCACATCGATCAACACCCAAACAGATTCAAGCTGACCTTCAGACACAAGGTACGACAGTTTCAACTCGCACCATCCGTCGCCAACTAAATGAAAGGGGGTTTTATTGTCGGAGACCCAGGAGGACCCCACTGCTGAGAGAGAGACAAAAGAAAGCCTGACTGGAGTTTGCTAAAACACACCTGAACAAGTCAAAATCCTTCTGTGGACAGATGAGACCAAATTATGGCTTTTTTAAAGCACATCATCTCTATGTTTACAGAAAACAAAATGAAGCCTTCAAAAAAAAGAACACCTTCCCTACAATCAAGCATTGAGTAGGTTCAGTGATGTTTTGGGGTTGCTGTGCCGCCTCTGGCACAGGGTGCCTTGAATGTGTGCATGGCATCATGAAATCAGGAGATTACCAAGGCATTTTGGAGTGCAATGTTCAACCCAGTGTCAGAAAGCTGGGTCTCCATTGAAGGTCATGGGTCTTGCAGCAGGATAATTACCCCAAACATGCTTCAAAAGGCACCCAGGAATGGTTCAAGACAAAACGCTGGACTGTTCTGAAGTGGCCAGCAATGAGTCCAGATCTAAATCCCATTGAATACCTGGGGGGAGATCTGAAAACAGCAGTAGTGAGAAGGCACTTTTTAAACCTGGGAGAACTGGAGCAGTTTGCACAAGAAGAGTGGGCCAAACTGCCAGTAGAGAGGTGTAGGAAGCTCATTCATGGCTATAAGAAGCACTTGACAGCAGTTATTTTGTCCAAAGGCCATGCTACCAAATATTAAGTCTGGAGTGTCAATAATTTTGTCAATGCCATTTATTTTTATTTTCTGTTTTAAAAGGATATATTAAGTTCTGAATCAAATACAAAGGTTCTGTAATATTAACAGTGAAATAAAGAATTGTGGAGACCAAATACTTTTGTCAATTTCAGCTTATTTTTGGAGAAAATTGTTAGTTATTTGAAAAAAGTGCAAGGCTGCCAATATTTTTGGCCACGACTGTATGAAGGAGTTTTGTCCCAAAAAGAAGGAACAGGCCGAAAATTCCGTTGCAGCTGTTCCTGTGGAGGTAAATGTAAGAGATGAAATTCCAGGTGTTTCCTCCGTGGTGCCTCAACCGACCCTGTAAACGTAAACAATGTTGCATCAGAAGAGCAGAATGAAATTGGGAACAATGGCTTCACTTTGGTTAAAAAACGAAAGTCAAATATAAGCGGTGCATCTCCAATCTCTCATAAAAAGCCTGTAACACTGAGCAGGAGGGAAGTATTCCCAATGGAGGGATTCAATTTGCTGCTCTACAGGCTCTGCAAGATGAAAAGGGTTCCATTAGTGCTATAGACCAACTGGAAAAAGATGATGTAAGTGAGCGCATCAACTCAAATGAGTGTTGTCCAAAGGTTCTCGGGAATGACTTGCGGTCAGTTGTAGAAGATCGTGAGGAACAGTGTGAGGTTGTTGAAAGTGGTCAGGGGGAGGTAGAGAACATAATTTGGATAGCCCCCCTGGTAGATGAACCTCTGGTGCCTGAATCATTGTCAGGTAGTGGAGAGGGTACTGTGGTTCCTCTACCTCTCGGTGTGGGTGAACCACTGTTGCCTGAATCCAAGTTAGGCAGCGTAGATACTAATGTGGCTCTTCATCCTACCTGTATGGATGAACCACTGTTGCCAGAATCTATGTCAGGTGGCAAAAATGTAAATTTGGTTTTTAAAATTCATTGTGGGCCCACAACAGATTCTACTAAGCATAATGAGGAGAGTAATGAGGAGGTTCTAGTTTCAGAGGTAGAGGTATTTGGTGACACCATGGAGCGTAAGTGTGATTCAGCCTCAGAGGACTCGGAAATTGATGATGTAGAAGAAGTGCCGTTTTAGACCGAGGAGGTGAAAGTCACCCCCTCGGATGATGAGATAAAGGCCTGTCTAAAAGACTCCTATCGTAAACGGAATGTTGATTTGAGGCTTTTTTTTCAGACCTTCCGGGATTTATGAATCGACTGGAGGAAATTACTCGGAGTCCGGATGACTCCGTTTTTACAGAAACAAATATATTCCGGTTAAAGAAATGGGTTTAAAAAGCCCAGATTTATTTAAAGAAAACCCAGAAGGATTTGAAGTCCTAGCTCCTCCATACTCATGGCTGGTAAGCAAAAGAACAGGTGATCTCCAGTGGCGAATGATACACTGGATCATCCCGTCTAATAAATTAGGATTTGGGAGTATAATTAATAATGTAGGTGTAGCTATAGGGTGTAAACTCCAGGTTTGTGTTGGATGGCTATAGGTTTTTTTCTTGGGAATGTGTATGCTCCAAGTAAAAGCAAGGAGTGGAATGACTTGTTGTTAGAATTGACTTGGATTTTAAGGAATATTGGGTCCCATGATTTTATTGTGATTGGGGGGGGGGGGGATTTTAATTGCACTTTAAACCCTGCGTTGGACGGCAATGGTGAGGAACCTTACCCTGAGTCAGCTAAGCCTTTAGCAGAGGCAGTTCAGAGGTTTTTTATTGGATGATGCATGGAGGGTTCAGCACCCTAAAGAGTGCGGGTTCTCATGGTGTAGATGTGTAAGGAACATTGTAACATTAGCGAGGTTAGATAGCTTGAAGGATGTTTAAAAAGATGATGAAGGATGTTTTGAGAACAGATATTATTCCCTCAGGTTTCTCAGACCACTGTTTAATTGTCCTAGTTTTTAAACTAACGTCTCATTTGGGGGAGAGGAGAGGAGGGGGGTTGGAGGGAAGGGATGGCGGTGAGTTCTTCTTATTGAAAATTAAATATAGATATGCTCAGTAATACGTACTTCCAAGAAGCCTTTTCCGGTGGTGTGGCAGGACCCTCATTTGCAGAAGAGATATTTTTGCTAATTTGCAAACTTGGTGGGACATTGCGAAGGCGCAAATTGTGGTGTTCTGTCAACAGTTTCAAATGTTTACCTCAAAGGAAGAGTAGAGAAACAAGTTTTGGAAAGAGAGATTTAGTCTCCACTGCAAACAAAATTGCAAGGAAATTTAGCAAAACAACTGGATGTGCAGAAGCACTAGCTATTGGTGGAGAAGCAATCGCTTCTGATGAAAGAGATTATAAATTTTAAGACCATTGGTGCTATCATTAGACTAAGGATGGTTCGCTTATACAAAATAGATGCGCCTACTAAGTATTTTTTTTAATCTGGAAAAATAATCTGTGCCACAAAAGCAAATGGGATGCCTCAGGATGCCTCATACTAAAGAGAAGCTCCGGGGAAAACATGAGTGCGTCACAATGCCAGATAAAGAAGGTTCTTTTTGATCACTTCACAAAGTTATTTTCGAATGAGGAAGAGCAGGAGAGTGCAATGGAGCATTTTACAATGGAGCTGCCTCAGCTAAGAGACGAGCATGAAGTGAATCTTGGAACTCCAGTGACGTTACATGAGCTCGAACAATCACTGATGTCTATGGCTACGGGAACAGCATCAGGTCTGGATGGCCTCCCAGTAGAGTTTTATAGGACTTTCTGGAAAATTCTAGGCCCTTGCTTGATAGAGGTCCTTGAAGAAAGCATTGAAGGTGGTGAACTTCCTCTCAGCTGCCGGAGAGCGGTGGTGACGCTCCTTTCGAAGAAAGGAGATCCACAGCTCATAACGAGGACCTGTTTCGCTTGTATCAGTTGACAATAAGATTTTTGCGAAAGCACTGGCACGACGCGACGTTTATCCCCTTATTTGGAAGATTTGATACACTGTGATCACGGATTTTGTGTTATGGGTCATCAGATTCATGACAATATTTTTTCTTGTTTGGGATCTATGGAATGTATGCAAAAGAGATTTTTTTTTTTTTTTGTATACAAGATCGAGGCTCGTGAAAGAGCTAACATTAATCACACAAAAAGTCAAACCGACACATAGAACACAAAATAAGGGGAGCAGTAGACAAGATAGGGAGAGAGGGGGAAGGACACAAACACAACATTTGAGAACAGGGACATCGAGAGAACTGTGGGAGGGAGAGGGCTTCGGGGGAGGTGGGAGAGGGATAAAACATATGGACACTGCAAGGACTTCCAGGAAAGAAGTTGGAATTTCAAAAAAGTGGATCTGGGGTGAATTAGCGGGGGTAGAAAAGATCAAGGTTTTGGATGGGGGAAGATAAGAGATGGTGGTGAACAGCTGTGTTAATGACCTGGAGGGAGGAGTCGGTTTGAAGGGAGTGGGGGAGTTTGTTCCAGAGGCGGGAGAAAAGGGGAATGAAAGAGTGAAGGTGAGCAGAGAGCCTAAATTTTGGCAGTTTAACCATAAGAGGGTTGCTCGCAGATCTTGTGCGACGTGTAGGAATATTTGTGGGACAGAGCACAGAGAGAGCTGGGGGGAGCAAGGCCGGAGAGGAGTCGGTAGAAGACAGAAAGACCACCAACCTGCCTGCGGTGAGTGATTGAAAGGCCCTCGGAGTTAGCTTCATCGCAGGAGATTCCAATGATTCTGAAAGCTTTTGTTTCAACAGCGTGAGGCCGAGCTAGGTGTGAGGCAGCAGCACCGGCCCAGAGGGGGGAACAGTATTCCATTGAGATGCAGATGAAAGCCTTGTATGTGGTGAGGAGCTCAGGTGTGCCAAGGAAGGACTTCACACGATGGAGGATGCCCAGTCCGTGACTGGCTTTGGAGGCCATCTTGGAAATGTGGTTTTCCCAAGAAAGATTATGGCAGATAGTGAGACCCAAAAGCTTGAGCGACAGAACTTCTTGGAGAGGATTGTTGAGAAAGTAGATGGGAGTGTTTTCCAGTCGGTCTTTTCGGAGAGACATAGTAAGAGTGTGAGATTTGTCAGGATTGAAAGACAGTCATGTTCCACTTGTTTGACCAGTCTGTGATTTTGTCCAAGCTATTGAACAGGCCACTGCAAATCCGGAGTGGAGTTGTCACGAATGTGCTGAGGGATTTGCGATCTGAGCAGCAGGGAAATATAAATACTGTCGGACCTCAACATTAGTGGTCCCAACTTTCGCGGAGCCCACGTATTCGAAGTTTGTAACATGCAACTTGCTTCTACGCTTGCGGCCCTGTGCCACACATATTCATGTTTTTTTGTGGGTGCAAAAAAGATTTTTGGTTGGGAACCGGGAGTGATTATTGTCCCCCGTCGCACCGCGGAGCGAAAGGGGACTATGGTTTTCCCCTCCGTCCGTGTGTCCGTCCATCCGTCCGTCCATGCGTAAGTGAAGGAACGCATTCGAATTTGGTGTGGGGTGCAACCCACGTCAAAATCCAAGATGGTCGCCGCCATGTATGTCTGACCCCATGTATGTCTGAACCTTGTGAGCGGAATATCTTGAAAAATATTATCTTCCTCTTATCTTCCCCCATCCAAAACCTTGATCTTTTCTACCCCTGTTAATTCACCCCAGATCCACCTTGCTTGAAATTCCAACTTCTTTCCTGGAAGTCCTGGCCGTGTCCATATGTTTTATACCTCTCCCACCCCCCCCCCCCCTTCCCATGCCGCTCCCCCCCCCCCCCCCCCAAAGCCTTCGCCCTCTCTCAGATCTCTCGATGTCTCCATGTCTCTCGGTCCCTGCTCTTAAATGTTGTGTTTGTGTCCTTCCCCGCCTCTCCCCATCTTGTCTACCGCTCCCGATGTTATATGTTTTATGTGTCGGTTTGTCTTTCTGTGTGATTAATGTTCGCTCTTTCACGAGCCTCGATCTTGTATACAACAACAACAAAAAAAAAAAAAAAAAAAAAAAAGGTCTGCAGAGAGTGAGGAGGCTGCAGGCTGGCGATCTGAGGGATGAGGAATGGAGCAGCAGAGAGTGGAGTCATCAGCAAAGAGATAGAGAGGATTTTCCAGAGAGTCAAAGAGATCATCAATGAAGACCAGAAAAAGGACAGGGCCCAGAACACTACCTTGGTGGACTCCAGCCAGAACATGAAAGGGGAGCTGAGAGAAATCCATTCAGGGCCACACATTGACTACAACCAGAGAGGAAGTCCGCAAGCCATGCGTGGAGATTTTCCATGGATACCATAGGAGGAGAGTTTGGTGAGCAGAGCTGTGTGCCAGACCGTATCGAAGGCACGTGATATGTCAAGGGACACAGCTCTGATTTCCTGTTTGGCATTGAGGACCTCCATCCATTGTTGAGACAGCAGAAGCAACATGTCCAGAGTAGAATGACCTGGTCTGAATCCAAATTGATGATCGGAGATCAAGCCATTGGAGAAGAGGAAGCATTTGATATCCTAAGAAATGATGGATTCCATGACTTTGCTGATAATTGGGGGTAGGCTGATTGGTCTGTCGTTGCAAGGATCTGTTTTTGCACCTTTTTGTGTGAAGCGGTAATGTTTGCTGATTTCCAGGATGCTGGCAGATGACCTTGAGCAAAAGAGAGGGTGAAAAGAACAGAGAGAGGGTGAGATAGAGTGGCAGATCAGGATTTTATGGCCCCGTGGTCTGATGCCGTCTTGTCCAGTTGCAGAATCAGAGTCGAGGATTGACAAAAACTTCTCCACCTTGACAGGAGAGAAGGACACAGAGTCCAGGAGCATTTGGGTTCGACTGGGTAAGGTGGGAACAGAGAGAGATGGGTTTGGGACACAAGATTTTGAGGCAAACACAAGCTTGAGGCATTCAGCTTTGTCACTTGCGGTGTCAACTGTGTTGCCATTTGAGGTAAGGGAGGTGGGTTGGAGGGGGAACAATCATCAGAAACGGATTTGACCAAACGCCTCCAAGATTTGGAGGAAGGAGACAGGTTTGAGAGTTCATTCTTGAGTGTGGAGAGAGAGTGCTTCCTGGCACTCCTGAGGGTAGACACACACTTGTTCCGAGCTTGGTGGAAGGTACTGAGATTGCCTTCAGTTGGATTTGCCTTCCAAGAGGCAAAGGCAAGTTGTTTCAGGGCAACTGTCTCACCACAAGGTTCAGTGTACCATGGATGGGAGGAAGGGTAAGACAACTGAAGACGAGATGGGATAAATCTGTGCATGAGAGAGAGCAGTTTGCTTTGGAAGAATTCCCAGGAAGAATTGATGTCAGAGGCAGCAGAGATGGGAGACCAGTCCAGATGATTGATGGCTGCTTGCCTACCGTGCCAGTCGACCTGAGTGAAATGCCAGACTCGTCGAAGCTGACGAGGCTCTCTGAGAATGGCCAGAGAGATGGCCACTTTAACAAGCACATGATCAGAAGAACCGATTGGAGCAGATGAAGAGCAGCAGACATTTGCAGGGAAGTTTGACATAACCAAGTCGAGAAGAGAAGACACTCCATTGACTGAGATCCGGGTCTGGAAATTGCAAGATTGTGTCAGTCCCAATGAGTCGCAGAAGTCCTTTGCTGAGGTGCCATGGCTGGTGAGAGAGGAACCCACACCCAGCCAGCTGGCATGATGACAGTTGAAGTCACCACATATGAGGAAGAGAGAGTTGGGATGAGTAGTTAGAAGTTGGTCCATGTTGTCAGACAGCAAAATGTAAATAGAGTCATCACTGTTTGGAGGACGGCACAGAACACATATGAACAAAAGGTGGGAGCGGAGAGGAAGCCGTAGCCAGAGGTATTCCTGGGTGTGGGGTGGGGAGAGGGCAGTGCAATGAGAGTGAGGAAGAGAGTTTTTGATAAAGATAGCCACCCCACCACCAGGGCGAGGCTCAGGTCTATCATACCGGAGGAGGGAGTAACCAGGAAGAGATATTAAGGAATCAGAGAAATCTTGAAGGAGGAAAGTTTCTGTGAAGCAGATCAAGTCTGGATTGTCAGAAGCAACCTGAATGGAGAGATCAATCAGGTTTGAGCGATGGCGCCGGATGTTTGAGGTCCATACCATTAATGAGGAGAGAGGGGGAGGATCTGGTGCAGGACAGGGGAGGGGATGGGTAGGGTCAGATGAAGGATGAGAGGGGGAGGTAGGGAGAGCAGTTGATAGTGTGTCAGAAATTACAGAAGAGTTACAAGAGAGGGAAGGATGAGGAGGACGAAAGGTTTGATGGTGATGGGATGAGGCACAGTGAGGGGTTGTTTGAGGGGGGGGGGGGCAGAGGAAAATAGAAGGTTGGGGGAGGTGGAGGTATGAGATATAAGTGAGACAATGTGGGGAGGCAGCTTTGAGGAGGAGGGGGGAGAATTGGAGAGGGATGGTAGGGGGCAGATATTTGAAGGGGAGGGGTTGGGGGGCGAGATTTGAAGGGGAGGGGTTGGGGCGGAGATTTGAAGCGGAGGGGTTGGGGGGGGGAGATTTAAAGGGGAGGGGTTGGGGGGGAGTTTAGGAGGGGAGCTGCAAGGGGGAAGATTCGGAGGGGGGGGGGCAAGGGGGGAGTTTAGAAAGTGGATGATTAATGAAAGACGAACATTTATAACAAATTGGGTTTATTGTGATTTTCGAGTTAGAGACCCGTTTAAGAATGATAGAGGAGGGGTGGAATGAATGTGAATTTAGAGCATGTAGTGAGAAAGAATTATAAGAGATTGATTCTTTTTTTGAAGTGGAATGAGTTGAAGAGGAAATTGAAAAGAGCCTTTTAAATAGGAAGAAAAACAGCATGTTGTAATATACCACTGAATAAAACACTGCAGGGGAAAGTTAAAACATATTGTTGTGGTTTTGGAATAAAGGTTAATTCCCCCTCGTAGGTAGACCCTAACACCTATGTGTCACATTTAAAAGTAATGGTAAATTTGCATGCCAGTCTCTACCGGTTGTTCCACTGTTCGGGTTGACTCGGGTCGAGTCTGGTGAGAGAGGGGGGTAGTGTTGTGGTTTTGCGAATAAAGAATGACCCCCCTCATAGGTAGTTGCACCACAACATGAAGGCTCGCGATAGTTCAGTTATTTCTTAGTGAATGTAAGCGTAGTCCGTTCCTGTGTTTAGTTTTGCGTTGAGTAGGCCAGTGAGCTTAGGTGTTATTTTGGCGCTTTGCTTTGGTGCTTTTGGTTTGGTTTTGTTGCTGAAATGCCACGTGGCAGGCCTGAACAAGTCAGATCAAGTCAGCTCGAGGGGAGTGGCTAACCACGACGACCAGAGGCGGGGTTTTGGAACATTCGAGGCGGGCCGGGGCAGAGCCATAAAACCCTGCTCCGAGGACCATAAAACCCCCACCTCAGAAAGAGTTGAGTTCCCGGTGAGTTGAGTGCCCAATGAGAACAGTGAGAAAGAGTTGAGTTCCCGGTGAGAAGGAGTTGAGTTGGCAGTGCAGTTGAGGAGAGAGACGGGAGATGAGTCAGAGTCGTGTGCTGAGTTACAGTTCCCTGTGAGACGAGTTACAGTTCCCCGTGAGAGTGAGTTGGGTTGAGCTTGAGAACGCGAGTGGAGCTGCTGAACAAGCGAATTGAATTGCCTATTGTACAATAACTTTCCCCGTGCCCTGCGCTCTGCGCTGTATTAATCACGCGCTCGAGAGGACGACCCGCGCCGGGCCACAGATGCGCGATTTCCTCCTGCCTGCCTTTGCCTGATACGTGCCGTGAACATCCAAGGGCTATGCCCGGCGAGCTGTCCCGGAGCGACCGACGGCGAAGCACGCTTGGTGCACGAACATTCTTCTCTTCTTGTCCCCGTGTGCGTGAGTGGGCCCGTGTCTGGGGATAAGTAAGATTGATTAAGCTTCTGCTCTGTGTCCCCTTTCCTCCTTCATTCTGAATCATTGTACATTGTAAATAAATCGTGTTCTTCCTCTGATTTGATCGTTCCTGTCCCTTCCATCCATTGGCTTCGCATGGTACGAATAAAACTGCTCAAATCGGGTCCCATAAAAGTAACAGCACGAGTCACATGATACGCATACTGCTCTGGCGTACTCAATTAAGTGTGACTTGTGCGAGGTTCAATCCCCGCTTTCGCGGCAGCGTGGGTTAAAGGTACGTGCGAATTTGTCCCGATACCCTTTTTCACGTTTGCCGGAAGTGGCGATTCGGCCTCGCGGACCCGAAGACCCAGGGGGAAAAAGGGGTTTAACCCCCCCCCCCCTTTGTAACGGGAACGGGCTTCGGGAGATCCGCAACAATATTTAAACAGAACTGTGAAGAACAATCTTATATTCACAAAAATACCAATGGGGAGAGGGTCGAGAGGGACAACCACGGGTCACGTGAACAGGGGAAAGGTGGATGGCAAAGGGATAATGGGGGTGGGGCGACACAGTGCACATGGACAGAAGCACACGATGAGACAAAAGCACACGTGGAGAAAGAGAAATAAATGTTGTTTTTGGGGGGGGGATTTAAAATGTTGGAAAAAGAGTAGAAGTTCGTGGGAGAAGGGAAAATCTAAGAACCAAGCAAAAACAGTGAAGTAAGGAACTTAAGTTAACAAACTTCGACAGGGGCAAGCCTCAGGCTACAAGGCCGCACATGCGGAACAAACATAAACGATTAATTTATTACGAGTTACAGGAAATTCAAACCAAAACGAACTAGAAACAAACAATAACGCATAGACGATAAAATAACGAGTGGAAATTTGTCAAACACACAAATGGAAAAATAACTTCACTTTCGATGCCGAAGAGAACAAAAGTCGCCACCTCGATCGAGAAACCGGAAGCGGAAGTCCAAAGATAATGAACAAATTGGATGAATCTGTCTTGATCAGGAAAATGCTTTTGATAGGGTGCACCACAGGTATTTATTTAGAGTCCTGGAAAAGTTTGGTCTCGGAAATGGTTTTGTTTATTACATTAAACTGTTATACAGTCAAGTTTATGCATTAGTTAAAGTCAATAATGAACTGATCCCACCTGTAAAGGTTGAGAGGGGGATTCATCATGGCTGCCCTCTGTCTGGTATTTTATATGCCTTGAGTGTTGAATCACTATTAATAGTGCATCAGAAATCTCTAGAAGGCTTAAAAGTGTCGGCCGATGCAGATGGCGTTTGTGTTTTGGTGAAAGATGCCAAAGACGTTAGTTTGGTTGAAGAGAACTTGGAGCTATTTAACAAAGCGACGACAGCTGTTGTAAATTGGGGCAAAAGCCAGGCATTGTGGATGGGTCAAGCGAGTGGACCACTGCCTTCCCTTACACTTCAGCTCAAATGGAGTTTTGAAGGTATTAAATACCTGAGAACATTTCTCGGAAATGAAAATGTGGAAAATAAGAATTGGGAGGGTTTGGTGGATACCCTTGAGCAAAGATTGACAAAGTGGATAGGCTTGCTCGTTCAACTTTCTTATCGGGGACGCATGTTAGTGCTCAACAATCTGGTGGCATCCATGCTGTGGCATCGATTCAAGGTGGTGCAACCCCCAGAATGTCTGGTGAAAAACCTACAGAGGATTCTAATTGACTTCCTTTTGAGCGGCAAACACTGGGTTCGTCCTGGAATGTTGAATCTTCCCATGGATAAAGGAGGCCAAGTCCTTGTGGACTTGATTAGGAAGATTATGGCCTTTTGTATGACGGCAATCAAGCGTCTGCTACATGGACCTTTGTATCTGGCTTGGAGGTTTCTGGCCAATTCCCTTTTGAGCCAAGCTGGTGGCCTTGGCTACTCGCGAGATGTTTTTCTGATTGATGTCCTACACCTGGACCTCACACAACTACCGTCCATCCACTCCAGCATGCTAAATGCTTGGCAAGTGTTTAAAATAAGCCGCTGGAAAACATCATACTGAAAAGAAATGTTCTTGCGTGAACCCCTCTTTTACAACCCACTTTTCGAAAGAATTCCGAAGAACTGAAGCTTTGTTCAGAAATTTGTTGGGAATAGCATCCGGAGAGGACAGAATCTGCTGAATGGAGCAGGAAATTGGATGAGTGCTGTTACTCTGGCAGAAACTGTCAGCATCAGGTCAGCAAGACCTGTCTCTCTTGTGCTATGTGGTGTTTCGAGAAGGTTCCGTGACTAGAACATATTTGGGTACCAATTGCCCCATGGGGAGGAAGTACCTGTGCCAGGTGCCCCTCCTTTTCCGGATCTTGTGCTTTCCCCAAATAATTGTACAACCCACTCGGTCTATAAAATCTCAACAACTCTCCTTTGGAAGGCCGCATGCTCATTATTCCCGGATGAATGGTGGAACTTGTATCCGGTTTGCGTGAGTTTAGTGTGCGACATTCCTAAATTGAACAATAAGTGGGCCTGCTTGTTACCCGGATGTATCTCCCTCTCAACCTCAATGAGATAGTTTTTATCAAAGGCTTATACCCAAAAGAACTGGGGACCTTCAGTGGAGACCAGCTCTTTGGATTTTACCCACAAATCATCTGCTACACATTTTTTCTGAATTGATACCTGATGAATGTCCTTTTGTGGTGCACCTGAAACTCTTTTCCATGCATATGTCAAGTGTAGATGTTTAATTTCCTTATTTAAATTACTGAAGGAACTGTTTAGAAATTTATCATTGGTTCACGAGTTATCAAACAGAGTGACCACTATATTCATCATGGGTGTGTGTCTAGCTGTGTGTCTGTCTGTCCGCAGCATAACTACCCGATGATATCATCGGATCTTTATGAAACTTGGGTGGGAGGTTGATATCATGATCTAGTTGTGTCCTGCCTCGAGTGGGCGTATTGCGCCCATTGTGGGCGGAGCCACGCCAGAAAAAGATGTATTTTTAGGGGGTAATCGAGTTCAAGCTACATCTTCTCTGAGGGAGTTGGTGGAATCTGACAGGGGTTTCGGTATTAAGTTAGGCCAATGTCATGTGTCTAGCAGCACGGAGCTCGATTTTTCATTTTCGCCCCAAGGTCAAGGTCATAAGCTCACAAAATTTAGAAAAGTCGATTTTTGATGGTTATATTACATTGTTCGCTTCCTGATAGGGTGAAATGTCGTACATGATCTTATATTATCACATACATCATGAAATACAAGTTTTCCAACAAATTTCAGAATCTTCGACCTTGGACCTTTGAAGGTCACAAAGGTCAAATTTTCAAAGTTGTCGGAATCGAACCGAATTTTCGGTATTGTGTAGCTAACTAACCTCATAACTGATTATACATTATTTTCTATCTCATTTCAAGGTCAGTAACCTTCGTGTTGACATTTCCGGGCCTGGCCTGTCTGGGCCTGTTTCGGTTATAGTCCATCCTTTGTCATTGAATACCGCTCGCTCGTGAACCATCGTCGTCTCCTGACTTGTTGTGTTTTAATTTTAGAGTTTTTATTTTTGGTGTTAAATATTTGCCTTGTTTCAGAAAAGAAGCACCTTTGGCCAATTTTTTGTCGGCTCAGGCAATGATGGTGATCTCTAAGACTCGGAAAGTGAAACGCAAAGGCTCATCTGAGAGGGATTGTAATTTATTGGTGCTTTTTATGAATTTTGTGGTTACTCGGATTAAACTCGAGTTTAGTTTATATAAACATCAGGGTAAGTTAACAGAATTTCAGCAAATGTGGGTGGTGAATTATTTGTGTCATGTGGTTGATGGGGATTTGGTGTTTGATTCGTAAAAATTGTCAATTTTCAGCTGTATTTTTCTCGGATTCTTCTCTGTCATTTGTTTTCACGTGCTTCTGGTGTTTTTGGGTGTGGTTTTGTACTTTACAATAATAGATGAAACAGTCAGTCTCTCTCTCTCTCTCTCACTCTTCTAACTCTCTCTCTCTCTCTCTCTCTCTCTCTCTCTCTAACATACTCTCACTCTCTCACTCTCTCTCTCTCTCTCTCTCTCTCTCTCTCTCTCTCTCTCTCTCTCTCTCTCTCTCTCTCTCTCTCTCTCTCCAACTCTGTCGGGCTCCTGACTTCGTGAAGGTGGGGTACACCATCCTGGATGTGGGGGATATCTGGGCCACTTCTGCGAGATCCATCAGTTGTCTCCGTGCCGTGGGCTTGGTCGAGAGAACTGTCCGGGGCTATACAACAACAACAATAACAACGACTACGATTTCCATCTGGTGCAGTGTCATTTTTCAACAAGAAAGATCCCACACTCTTTTAAAAAAACAAGTGGGCTTTGCCGAAGTTCATAAATTTTGTACGACCTATCCCAAGCATCAAACTTATGTCTTCTCACTTCGCATAATTCGGTCTGACCAGATCATATGTATTCAGTTGCATCTTGGAATCCTCCGTTGTGTTTCATTAAGTACAATTCATCAGAGAACAATTATATCAGTTTCCGTAATAACGTTTGGCCCTTCTTGAAATCCTCCCAGAAACATCATTATTGAAAGTTCTGATCTCTCTTATGTGAGTTCAATATGAATAATTCCATTGATATCTTTTCCTTGTACCCCGTTCTATCGATTAGCTGGAAATCAAGCAGAATGGATCAAGCTCAGTGAGAAATTAGAAATACAGACTTGGCATTTAATATGGAATATTTTTTTTTCTTGACTTGGGTTTCCTTTCTGAACTCAGAATATCAATCTGGTGAGTTTTTTTTACGCTTCGGTGATTTCTTTGTTAAAAGAACCATGTCACTGATTGTCTGTCGCAGCAAGAAGTCAATAACAGGATTATATCACAGGTGGCGTGACAAAATGTACGGACAGGTACATTTGACGATTGGCTTCACAATCGGGTATATAAGGGTTGTTGCGTTCTGTATTAGTGGAAAACAACTGCTGCACGTCTACAAAAGTTATTGCCGCTTCCTCTGGAGATGGACCGTCAACTCGACAATGCTGTTTGTCATGGAGTGGTGGCTTTACGAAATTCCGGCATGAAACAGTGTGCTATTGCTCGGCAGTATGGCATCACTCAAGGTCAGGTGTCAAAGATCCCGAAACGAAATGCTCAGAGGGGTGTCCCTCCTCCAATATCGAGGCCAGGACGTCCCCGCAGAACCACAAGGAGGGATGATCGCCAGCTGCACCGGTTAGTCCGCAATGGCTGTACCAAGTCAGCTAATCGGCTTAGGGCTGAGTGGCAGCAACTGACAAATGTGCCTGTATCCAGAAGGCTAGTCAACCAACGACTGGTTCAAGCAGGCTATCGTGCCAGGCGTCCCCTGAGAAAGCCATGCCTGACAAGACAACACCACCAGCACCGATTGCAGTGGGCCAGAGAGCACCATCAATGGCAGCCAGGACACTGGAATCACGTGATCTTCAGTGACGAGTCTTGATTTCTGGTCTATCGTCAAGATGGCCATGTCCGAGTGCACAGACAAGTGCATGAAGCCTACAACGAAGATTGTATAGTGCCAAGAGTCCAAGCTGGAGGTGGTGGGGTGACCGTTTGGGCTGCTTTTCATGCAGGGGGCAAAACTGACTTGGTTGTTCAAGTACAGGGCCATTCTGGAAGAAACATTGCTTGCATTTGCTCGTGTAGCCTTTCGAGGAAACTTTGTCTTCCAAGATGACAATGCATGGCCTCATCGTGCTCGCATGATCTAACACTTTCTTGCTGACCGTGGTGTAGAGCATATGGAGTGGCCTGCCATGTCCCTGGATATGAATCCGATAGAGAACTTGTGGGCAGAATTAACGCGTCAAATCGACAACTTGGACCAGCAGCCGACCTCTGTGCGTGAATTGCAGCAGGCTATTGTCACTGCATGGCAAGCGATTCGTGTCGAAACTTTGGCAAATCTCGTGAACAGCATGCCTCAACGTGTACGTGCTCTCCTGAATGCTCGTGGGGGTTACACGACGTACTGAACTGTAATTTTACTGTCCGTAATCCCAGTTGTAATTTAACTTTTGTTTTTGTTGAAAAAAATTTTGGCTAATGTGCAAAATAAAGAGATACTTCTGGAAAACGTACAGAAGTTTAACACAGTACTGTCCGTGAATTGAGTTCAATATCAGTTTACATCACTTTCAAGGATCAATTTATTTGCTTCAAAATGTCAAATGTGGTTTTTGTTTCTTTTAAAGGTCACATTAACAAAATCTAGAATAATTTCAACATAATTCCAATGAACTTTTGGTTCTAAGTCAACTTGAAAAGTAAGTTCACCCCCACAAAAAAATATTCCATATTAAATGCCAAGTCTGTATAAGATACATTTTTACCTCTGCCACCAAAGGTGGATGGAGATTATGTTTTCACCCCTGTCTATCTGTTTGTCTGTCTGTGAACAAGATATCTCAAAAAGTTGTGGACGGATTCAGACGAAATTTGGCAGAGATCCGGCTACAAGAATTTTTAAAGTGATTCTTCACCATTGAGTGATCGGGCCAAAAACGATACATAGCAGGATATCACAAAACCTTATGGACGGATTTGTACGAAACTTGGTGGAGAGGTTGAGGGTGTGACAAGGACGAATCGATTCGATTTTGGTGAATATCTGAATATCTATTCGGATACGAGAATTATTTATTTTTAAGTGATTCTTCACCATTGGGAGATCGGGCCAAAAACTATTCATAGCAGGATATCTCAAAAAGTTATAGGATTCGGACAAAATTTGGCAGAGAGGTACCGGTAGTGTATGTGACACTGACAAATCGATTCGATATTGGTGAAGATCTGAATATGGATTCGGATACTATAATTATTTAATTTTTAAGTGATTCTTCACCATTGAGAGATCGGGCGAAAAGCGATATATAACATGATATTTTAAAAAGTTATGGACGATTTATGACTAAACTAGGTGGATTAGTTGGTTTGGTGACAAGAACAAGCAGATTAGATTCCGAATCCAGATCCGGCCTATCATTGGGATACAAAACAAGCTGTTCAGCCTGGCGGAGGTGTGCGCTCTACTGAGTGCTGTTCTAGTTTTTCACACATGTTTCTTCACCAAGCAACACATTTTTAGAGAGATAATAAGAGGTTCACTTTGCTTGCGCATTCTGTGTCCAATTAACGAGTGAGGGCCAAGGCCAGATTTGGAGGTCACGTGGGACAAAGCTCGCTTTCAGCTCTGGCAAGGGGAAGTGGAAGCTGCACAGAGGCAGCGGACGAGCTTTGCAGGTTTGTAGTGGATTTTCAGTCTCTTATAATCAGCCACTCCAGTTCTGAAAGCCTTTGGGGCTTCGTGGGTTGTACCATAAGAGCTGTTGTGCTCACTTTCTGCCATGTTCCATTGGTTTCTTCCATCATTAACCCTTTTGAGGCTTATAGAATGACAATGGAACAAAACAAAAAAGGTGTACCGTAGTCGCGTTCATATCATTCTCACATTCCAAGGTAATGTCATTTATCGATTACAACTTGTCCGGAATAACTGAACTGGGACATTACTTGTCCTTTACAAGCCTTGTGTACGTAAATTAGATTGACTGCATAATATATTGTTGCGGTTTTGAGTCTGTACAGTGAGTTTAATAAAGGTTAAAATTTCCCCCTCATAGTTAGTCACACAAGCAACATGTAGCCTCGCGATGGTGTAGTTATGTCTTAGTATTTGTGAGCTTCGTCCTTTTCCTATGTTAGTTCTGCGTTGAGTATAGTCAGGAGAATAGGCTCTACTTCTACCGACTATCCAGCGTCCGTAGCCTCATGCCCCTTTGTGCTAACTTTGGTTCATTTTGGGCGAATTAACACGAGGCAGGCTAGGAGGATCGGGGCGGAGCGACAGAAGCGCTGACGGTAAGCACGAGCCGTCAATCAGGGCTCAGAGGTGGTGGCGGCGGCGTTGCGTCACAGGGCGTGGTGAGAAGGTCCGAGAGGGTGCCAGAAGGTTCGGGGGCGTATCTATAAAAACCTGCTGCGCAAAGCCCTCGAGAGGACTAGCGCGGGAACACTGATGAGCGAAGGACTTGCAGCGAAAGACTTGATGAGCAAAGCACTCGCGCGCACTGGCCAACCAGCTCAGAGGATCGAGGAAGAGGAGTTGTGAGCATCCGAGGACTGTACAAGATACGCGGGCGAAGCCCGACGCGCATGAACCAAAAGACGCGCTATTAATACGTGATGCTCGGTTGAGTTTGAGGCCGATCGCTATACAGTGCATTCAGTCGCGCGAGTGAGGAAAACGGCTGTGTAATCGCCAGCCGCGCTGAGAGTCCCGCCCTTTGCCATTCCACCTCATCATCTGCTTTGTTCGGGAGACGCGCTACGAGGTTCCTGCCATCGCCTGCTGCCATCTTCACGGGACGTGCCGGGACTGTGGAGAGCCGGACGGGGGCCGTCTCTGGACGACCATGTCGATGCTTTGGCTGACCATCTACCCATCTGCAATTCCCTGTGTGAGTGTGATGGGCCCGAGTCCAGGAGATAAGATAAGATTGACTAAGGCTGCTCTGTGTCTCTGTGTCCCCGATCATTGTAAATAAGTGTGGGAATAATTAAACCTGTGTTCTTCCTTTCTTCCATTCGATCGTTCCTGTGGTTTCTTCATTGGCTAAGCGTGGTACAAATAGAACCGCTCAAATCGGGTACCACTAACTAAACTGCACGGACCACGTGGTACTCAATCCGCTCGGTGTACTCAAACCACAGGTGGCTCATACGAGGCTTGCTTCCTCGCTTCCAGGGCGGCGCAAGGAATTAGGTACGAGCGAGAATTGGTCCCAAGACCCTTCTCTGCGTTGTCCGGAAGGGACGTATCAAGCCTCGGTTCCGCCAAGCCCAGAAAGAACAAGGGGATTAATCCCCCCTTAGTAAGGGGAAGTAGGGCGGCGTAGAACCGCAACAATATCATGGGAATGTGATTCCAGGAGTGTCTGTGAATGAGTCGTGTCGACAAATCTTTGAACAACTAGTAAATATTGCAAGCAGCAGGTCCTTCCATTGGGTGCTCCACCCTGTCGATACCACTCTCATCAGCAATAACCCTGTGATTTCTACCTGAATGGCTTTTTAATGATTTAGCTCAAGGCATTCCTGTGTACCCTTTTCATAACAGAGGAAAAATGAAAATATTTCATGGACTTCCATATGTGATGATAAGTTTGTGAAGCTTTGCCATGTGGGTCATACATTCATATGCCAAAGGCTTTGCTGTTAAACTGGAAGATTTGAAATGTTATGAAGGAGTTTGAAAATTATAGATGTAGACATGCATCCGCATCGAGCATTCCATCGTCATCCTGAGCCTTGTGATGCTTACAGATGAATGATTCATCGAATCGTTCTCCATTTTAACCTGCAACTAGGCCTGATATCTGAAGGACTTGCTTGGATTGCACGTAAATGCCATTGCCTATGCTCGGTGTCCAAATGGTCAAACTGGCATGGAGACCACTGAAATTGAGCAATGGTCTATCATCAGCCTTGTTTGGAAACATAATCATATTCACCTCACAGCATTATAACTGTTGTCGAGGCTCATGGAAGAGCTAAGCTTACTCAGAGCATTTCCATGATCAGAGCGCATTGACCAAGCACTTGCATAATGTATCCTTTTGTCATGGAAAATGACAACGTCTTTGGATGTGAAAAGTATGCTTGTGCCATTCCATGCTCTTATCCCACCGAACGGCCAAAGTGCAACGTTCCACCGCTGAAGGATTCAAATTAGCTGTCCCTTATGCGAGTGCACACCTTAAATATATGTGGCCTACAAGAAAACCTCCAGCCCAAAAGCAGGTCACGTGTGTCAAAATTATAGCTGCTCCCATCACTTTACATCGACTCTTGAAATGGCATCCAATTCCGGAACAGTTGTGGCTTCTTGATCAGGACACTGGACTGGCAGCAGCAGCCTTGACATATTGATCATAAACGATTGATGTGAAGGAAGTTGAGTTGGTTTCATGAGATCTGCCTCGTCATGATTAGATTGTTAATTAAATCCCAATCGGCTCATGAATGACCTTGAGGGTGCACAGAATCTGTCCGCCTATTTATGATATACATATGATATACATATACTATGTAATATGTCTGATTTAAGGCCCACTAGCCTGCCTGTTGCAGCATTGTTTGCAAAATAAACTTTAAAGATTTTTATGACAAAAAACAATTTATTACAACAAAAAAATTCACAGCAAATCTCGATATCCAATTTTTTTTTTTTTTTTTTTGTTGTTGTATACTGAATCGAGGCTCGTGAAAGAGCTGACAACCACGAGGGAAAGACAGCACAGGGGGACCGCGAGGGAAAGACAGTACAGGGGGCCCGTGAGGGAAAGACAGCACAGGGGGACCACGAGGGAAAGACAGTACAGGGGGACCGTGAGGGAAAGACAGCACAGGGGGACCGTGAGGGAAAGACAGTACAGGGGGACCGTGAGGGAAAGACAGCACAGGGGGACCGTGAGGGAAAGACAGCACAGGGGGACCGCGAGGGAAAGACAGCACAGGGGGACCGCGAGGGAAAGACAGCACAGGGGGACGCGAGGGAAAGACAGCACAGGGGGACCACGAGGGAAAGACAGCACAGGGGGACCGCGAGGGAAAGACAGCACAGGGGGACCACGAGGGAAAGACAGCACAGGGGGACCACGAGGGAAAGACAGCACAGGGGGACGCGAGGGAAAGACAGCACAGGGGGACCACGAGGGAAAGACAGCACAGGGGTCCGTGAGGGAAAGACAGCACAGGGGGACCGCGAGGGAAAGACAGCACAGGGGGACCGCGAGGGAAAGACAGCACAGGGAGACCGCGAGGGAAAGCCAACACTGGGGGACCACGAGGGAAAGACAGTACAGGGGGACCCCGAGGGAAAGACAGCACAGGGGGACCGCGAGGGAAAGACAGCACAGGGGGACCGCGAGGGAAAGACAGCACAGGGGGACCACGAGGGAAAGACAGCACAGGGGGACCACGAGGGAAAGACAGCACAGGGGGACCGCGAGGGAAAGACAGCACAGGGGGACCGCGAGGGAAAGACAGCACAGGGGGACCGCGAGGGAAAGACAGCACAGGGGGACCGCGAGGGAAAGACAGCACAGGGGGACCGCGAGGGAAAGACAGCACAGGGGGACCGCGAGGGAAAGACAGCACAGGGGGACCGTGAGGGAAAGACAGCACAGGGGGGCCGCGAGGGAAAGACAGCACAGGGGGACCGCGAGGGAAAGACAGGACAGGGGGACCGCGAGGGAAAGACAGCACAGGGGGACCGCGAGGGAAAGACAGCACAGGGGGACCACGAGGGAAAGACAGCACAGGGGGACCGTGAGGGAAAGACAGCACAGGGGGACCGCGAGGGAAAGACAGCACAGGGGGACCGCGAGGGAAAGACAGGACAGGGGGACCGTGAGGGAAAGACAGTACAGGGGGACCACGAGGGAAAGACAGCACAGGGGGACCACGAGGGAAAGACAGCACAGGGGGAGCGCGAGGGAAAGACAGCACAGGGGGACCGCGAGGGAAAGACAGCACAGGGGGAGGTGTTTTTATTGAATATTGACGCCGACATCTTCTTTGTTGTTGCACACATACTATACATATGTGTTCCACTGCTGACATTTCATTGGGTTCTGTGGGAAGCAACAACATAAAGTTGGCCATGTGTAAAATAATGCACCAAATGTCCGTCCGTCTGTCTGTCCGTCCGTCCGTCCGTCCGATCCCAGGTACCGCAAAAACGGCTGAACTGATCGTAACGAAATTTTGCATGGGTTATTCTGAGACCGCATGGAGTAAAATAGGCTGTATTGTTTTTCAATTTCAGCTTTGGTCTCCAGCATTTTCAGGTTTGGACTCCTGCATAACGTTATTTCCCTGGGTACCGCAAAAACGGCTGCACCGATCGCAACGATATACCTCCATTCCCGTGGGATTCCCACGGGTGACCCCACTAGTGTGTAAAATCTGGATCGTTCAGGTACACTCCTAGTCTTTACAAAGTTTGATGTTGAGTCTTATTTATTGTCATGCCAAATGGGAGATGTCCTGGCAACTGACGTCGATGCCAAACAAATGAGAAGGACTCCTTAGTGGGTTGTATTGCAATGGCGTCATAATGGAGGCACCTATGACATCATCATTGTGTACCACTTTGTGTGATCTTGCAATTGTTACATGCAGTATCTGTTTGTTGTTGATGATGACGGGCGACCCTTCTGTGTTTTCACACTATTCGGCCTTGAGAATCCGGCGTTGCTTGCAAAGTTCGGTCATTTCTGTGTACCTAAGCCATCAGTGATGTATTAAAATCGGCCCATTACAGAGTTTCTTGGAAGGTGATCTATGGGCCAAATCATGATTGCACCGAAGAAAGCAGCTTTGGGGACTTGTGTCAATGTCAACAGGTTCAACTACTATCATGCAAAAAACTTTACAAAATTGATTTGTGAAGCACCTTTTTACCTCCACCACCAAAGGTGGATGGAGGTTATGTTTTCACCCCTGTCTGTCTGTTTGTTTGTCTGTTTGTCCGTCTGAACAAGATATCTCAAAAAGGATGGATTCGTATGAAATTAGGCAGAGATGTAGCGCATGTGACAAGGACGAAATGATTACATTTTCGTGAAGATCCGGATCCGGCTAGTAGAATTTTCTAAATGATTCTTCACCTTTGGGAGATAGGGCTAAAAACGATACATAGCAGGTTATCTCAAAAAGTTATGGACGGATTTGGACAAAACTTGGTGGCCCCATTGGGTGTGTGACAAGGACTAATCGATTACATTTTGGTTCAGGTCCGAATCCAGATCCGGCCTATCAGTGGGATGCAAAACATACACTGTTCAGCCTGGTGAGTTATGCGCTCTGCCGATAACCGTTCTATTTTGTTTTGTGTGTCATCTGCAATTTCAAAATGAAGGTTGAACTAATGGCAGACACAGGATGCAGTGACGTAGAGCTGACCATGTGTAAATGTGGCCTCACACAAGTACACTCCAACACGCTGTAGTGTTTGACCCTGATCCGTGTTGCTCGTCACACTGGAGGTGAAGAGGACTGGAGACTGTCGACTCCGCCACTCCATTGGAAAGGTGTCATCAGTGGGCTGCAATGCAATGCGTGGGATTGGCATTGAATAATTTGTGCCTGCAATTGTTGCTTGCAATATGCGGCCATTGATAACTTGTTGAACCAAAAGTCTCCATGATCAAGAACATCATTTGGCGACAGATTACGCAATCAGCAGAATGAGTGTTCCGGGCTTGAGCTGAGCATGTCAATAGATCGCCCTAAAGCATCAAGTGAATTGATGTTCTCCACTGGGATTGATGTAACATTTTCAACATTCATAACAGAATCAGCACTCAAATAATGACACTCTTCACCTGGAAACCGTGAGTCAACCTGGCTCTTGATGTCGTTGGTCAATTCTTCCTTGTCACACCCCCAAACTGTCCACCAGGTTTCGTCCGAATACGTTCACAACTTTTCGAGATAATTTGTTCACAGACAGACAGAGAGACAAGCAAACAGACAGAGGTGAAAAAAAAACCTCCGTTCACCTTCGGTGGTGGAGGTAAAATGCCGACGTCATTGAAGAAGGGGGAAGAAGGAAGAAACAGAAAGAAGGAGGGATAAGAAGAGGTACCACCAAGTTTGACCGCTTCCAGAAGAGGTTCATTTTTATTTAAATATGTCAGGTAATTTTTTTTTATTTATCAAAGGGAGGTGCAAAGCGGCCCTCCCTTTAGATAAGGGATCGTTTCTCTGTATGCAGCTTTAACACGGAGACTGAAAATTCGTTTCTCGGCTTCTACTGGACGAAATCGGCTACAAATTTCACAAGTAAATACTTTGTACGTTGAGGTAATATGTTACAAATTTCAGCAACGTCTGTTTACACATTCTTGAGTTATATTTAGAAAACCCTCGATATCACGTTGGTGTCTGTCCGTCCGTCCAAAATGTTTTGGCGCTCATATCTCAAGGATTATACATTGAAACTTGGAATATCAGCCAATTCAGCTCCCGATCAGCCAATCAGTCTAGTCAATGGCTTTTGAAACAAAGTCCACCTGTGCTATAGTTTTTGCTTTAAAATTATTTATATATATATATATATATACAGACTTGGCATTTAATATGGAATTTTTTTTTTTTCTTGACTTGGGTTTCATTTCTGAACTCGGTATCAGACTCAATCTGGTGAGTTTCTTTTACGCTTCGGTGATTTCTTTGTTAAAAGAACCATGTCACTTATTGTCTGTCGCAGCAAGAAGTCAACAACAGGATTATATCACAGGTGGTGTGACAAAATGTACGGACAGGTACATTTGACGATTGGCAATACAATCGGGTATATAAGGGTTGTTGCGTTCTGTATTAGTGGAAAACAACTGCTGCACATTTGCGGCTGCGGAAAACAACTGCTGCAGCGGTTAATGCCGCTTCCCCTGGAGATGGTCCGTCAACTCGACAATGCTGTTTGTCATTTAGTGGTGGCTTTACGAAATTCCGGCATGAAACAGCGTGCTTGGCAGTATGGCATCACTCAAGGTCAGGTGTCAAAGATCCTGAAACGAAATGCTCAGAGGGGTGTCCCTACTCCAATACCGAGGCCAGGACGTCCCCGCATAACCACAAGGAGGGATGATCGCCAGCTGCACCGGTTAGTCCGCAATGGCCGTACCAAGTCAGCTAATCAGCTTAGGGCTGAGTGGCAGCAACTGACAAATGTGCCTGTATCCAGAAGGCGAGTCGACCAACGACTGGTTCAAGCAGGCTATCGTGCCAGGCGTCCCCTGAGAAAGCCACGTCTGACCAGACAACACCACCAGCGCCGATTGCAGTGGGCCAGAGAGCACCGTCAATGGCAGCCAGGACACTGGAATCACGTGATCTTCAGTGACGAGTCGAGATTTCTGGTCTATCGTCAAGATGGCCGCGTCCGAGTGCTCAGACAAGTGCATGAAGCCTACAACGAAGATTGTATAGTGCCAAGAGTCCAAGCTGGAGGTGGTGGGGTGACCGTTTGGGCTGCTTTTCATGCAGGGGGCAAAACTGACCTGGTTGTTCTGAATGGAAACCTGAACCAGTTCAAGCACAGGGCCATTCTGGAAGAAACATTGCTTCCATTTGTTTGTGCAGCCTTTCGAGGAAACTTTGTCTTCCAAGATGACAATGCACGGCCTCATCATGCTCGCATGATCTAACACTTTCTTGCTGACCGTGGTGCAGAGCATATGGAGTGGCCTGCCATGTCCCCAGATATGAATCCGATAGAGAACTTATGGGCAGAATTAACGCGTCAAATCGACAACTTGGACCAGCAGCCTGCCTCTGTGCGTGAATTGCAGCAGACTATTGTCACTGCATGGCAAGCGACCCCTCTCCAAACCTTGGCAAATCTCGTGAACAGCATGCCTCGACATGTACGTGCTCTCCTGAATGCTCGTGGGGGTTACACGAAGTACTGAACTGTAATTTTTCTGTCCGTAATCCCAGTCGTAATTTAGCTTTTGTTTTTGTTGAATTTTTTTTTGGCTAATGTGCAAAATAAAGAGATACTTCTGGAAAACGCACAGACGGTTAACACAGTACTGTCCGTGAATTGAGTTCGATATCAGTTTACATCACTTTCAAGGATCAATTTATTTGCTTCGAAATGTCAAATGTGTTTTTTGTTTCTTTTAAAGGTCACATTAACAAAATCTAGAATAATTTCAACATAATTCCAATGAACTTTTGGTTCTAAGTCATCTTGAAAAGTAAGTTCACCCCCACAAAAAAAATATTCCATATTAAATGCCAAGTCTGTATATATATATATATATATATATATATATATATATATATATATATATATATATATATATATATATATATATATATATATATATATATATATATTGTTACAGACGCGGTGGTGGATGTTAGTTTACCGAGCGGTTTGGTATGACCACGTCTGCACAGTTTACCCGATTATGCTCGAACGTTGACTAGTCGCGCTACGCTAGATCAATGAAGGAAAAGGACACAACTGCTGGATTCAAATGACACGACACCAAGGGTTCAGTTCTCAAGACCTCCGGAGGAGGTTATATTATGGCGGAAGGTTAGACTACAGAAATGAGAGGGACAGCATAGAAAGACAAGCACTTAGACACACTCTTATATTAACCCCAACAGACGACAGATAAACGGGACAAAAAGGCTGACTCACACGGGGATTGATGGCAAGGAAAGGCAGGCAGTCGATGGCTCCAGGTGCACCTGGGCTCAGGGCAGAATCGACCCGGTTCGGTCCGGTCCAAAGATGCGGGGAGGTATCGTCGCGCTGGGGGTGGTGGTGGCTTCCTCTGCTCTCCGTAGTTCAGGCGCATCTGACCTCACGTCCGGTAAGTGGCTGCGTATATCCGGCGGGGAGTGACACGCCCTCGGCTCGTTAGCTCCGCCCCAGCTGGAATCGGCTCGTTGCTTCTCATTGGGTGCGTGCGGGGGGGTTACCGGCTCCGCCCTTGACGAGGGGCTGACAGGGAGCCCCTTCGTGGTAACCCCGTCGGAGCGCATGGTCATGGCGGCTAACCGAGCCGGTGTGAGAACGCACACTCCCCGCACGCCGCGCCGCGCCCCTCTGTTGTTGTAGTTGTTGTTGTTTGGGGAAGTGAATGGGAGGAGGTATGGGAAGGTCCTAAACTCACTACTGGTGCCATATAATCACATTCTGGTGCAACGAAGAGTCAGAATTAATGGAAACGAGTCCTTAACTGACATAGACTAAGAATAACTAGCAAGATGTCCGAAAGTTGTCTACGTGAGATGCGGTGGACCTGGGCACGACATTTAATGGGGGAAAAAGGGGAAGGTCGGTTCTACAGAGTGTTGTTTACAGACAATGGGACTAGGGAATGGGGGATTGGGGATAGTTGGGGAGTATTGGGGAAATAGGGGAATATTTACAAGCGGATATGGAGGCCAAATTCCATATTCGCAACATTGCACCCTTCTCTACCCTCGGGGCGTCCCGACCCGATAAATTTTTACCTATTTTAGTGTGGCACGCAGATGTAGTTCCCTCTACTATTAACTCTACCCTGAGTGCGACAGTTTTACAGATATTCACAAATGAGTAAATATGTCCCCCTGCGACGTTGCACCCTTCTCCTCTCAGAAACACACCCACAGGATAACCGAATTGCGGAAAGAATTCGCAAACTAAACATACAGCCGGTAGGGAGCATTATTTACACAAGACTACGCTGATATTTACACTACGATCCAGGACCTGTTTTTGGAGGGACACATGCAGATGTTATGCATAGAGAGAGCACGCATGCCAGCATCGATACACCAACCCACGAGTGCTCTGTGGCCTACGGCCTTTAATAATGTGCAGAGCACCCCTTCCAAGCATCAAAAGCACCACCCCATCACACAGTCAGCACCATCCGGTGCACCAATAAAATGTTTAGTGATCATTGTGTGGTGTCACAGCCGGCCGAGGTTCTGCCGCTGGTCTTGCCTTCGTGTGGTGCACTTGGCGTTCTTGCCTCTTTCAAAAAATAAAGAAAGGCGCCAACCACGTCCATTTCTATATTGTGGCCTTCAGTGGTGTCAACTAAGAGTGGTTCACCTGTTTGGCATAGGTGCCACGTTGACCCATAGGTCCTTCCACGGGTGGTGCTTGGCCGCAAAAGAACTGCGGTCCATTGTGGGTGGCCACAAACATTGCGGTCCATATGGTGTATCGATCCAAGCAGCAAGCAGCGAAAGTGCAGGCCCACAACTGCGTAGCCAGCACCTCTCTCTCTCCTCTCTCTCTGCCCCAAAATCAGATCCTCGGAGGTGGGAGACAAAAGAAGCAGACAAGTGAGTAAGGTGGTAAGGGCGCAAAAGTGCACGCAATGCAAGGTGATGCACACTGGGGGCACATGGGAACCAGGTGAGACAGGTACGTTCCTATCGTACGCCCCCCCACCCCACCAGGTAACCTACATGGCCCCTCCCTTACCCCTTACTGTATCCACAAAACACAACACTACCCATAAACATCTACTTTACAAATCAACAAACATCCCTACTGTCTTCCCCGTTCCTCCCATAAACCAAATTCGTCTTCTCTCCCTCCTAACCAATCAAATTTGCCATTTTCAACTTTCATCAAAATTTGCCATCTCCAACTGAACATCAAAATTTGCCATTACCAATTCATCATCAGTCCCTCCTAAGGGGGGAGAGATGGAATCACCCCAATGTCTCATCCACGTCGTGATGCGTCTCACAAATCCACAGCAATCTCATTTCCTGCAACAAAACAAAGAAAACACAGGTGTGGAGTCATCATCATCACCACAGGCAAGTGGCTGCGTATGGTGCGACAGGTTCATCAATCCTAACTATTTCCTAAATGACTTTAACAACTTTACACTACCCGGGGTCTTTCTCCGGCCAAACCATTGGCCCTCTTACACTATGGGGTCTAAAAACCAATTCCCATTGGCCAAACTGTGGTGCTTTTCAATTTGGGGTCTCACTCCCCCGATTCATCTCCCGGTGCCCTCGCACAATTTCTGGGCTGTGGCGTGTACCTCTCCCAGCGGGTCTACCCACCTGCACACCTCCACCACTGCAGTTGCCTCCGAGCTTACCTGCTCCTTACCCTAACCTAACTACCTGGGGAAGGCCCTCTGGCGCTCTCCCCACTCGGTGCCCTCTCTGGCACTGGGCTACCCGGGTCCGTCCTCCGGATCCTCGGGCCCCATCCACAACTCTACCGGCTCCCAGAGCCCACCTGCGGCCTCACCTGGCCGACATCCTCACAGTGGTGGAGTGCCCAACCAACTACACACACTAACAGGCTACACGCCCAGCCATTTCCACAACACTAATGCACCCATCCACAACACCATTCTGCAACCGCACCACAAATGCCAATATCCAACCACAATTTACCTATACCCTCTACCTAACACTTACACTACCCGCCCCGGGTACTCGTGAAAGGGGTCCACTCTTCCCCCATCCACACCTTCGCACCATGCACACCACTCCGTACCACTTACTCCAACTCTCTCCACACACCTGTACTTGCACACCTGTGCTCTCACACCTGGTGCCACCTGCACCCTTCTCTCCCCAAGCGCATTCGCGCTGATCCACACACTCACTACTCACACACTGCTCCACACACCTGTCCAGTTGCACACCTGTGCAATCACACCTGTTCAATTCTCACACACACGGCATCATCTCAGCTAACTACTCCCTTCTGAAACTTGCGCTTCCCAGTCGTCCCTTTAAACTATTGCGCTCCCTCGTCATTATCATCCACACTAATCTACCTGCGTCCCCACTACAGGTATCAGTCACTACCTAACCTTATCGTCACCTAATGTCATCTTCGCTAGATCCCTATCAATATAACCTAACCCACCCGGGCTAGTTTTCACTGCCATACACCCCATAAACTATTGCGCATTTGCCCCCCACCTTCTGTGAGGGATGGTGGATTTGCCATCCCACCACATCGGGGGTCTCTCACTACCAATTTTGCACATCAAATTTCAACAAATCAAAAATTTGCCAATCACTACTCATCATCTGCCAATCATTACTGCCAATCCTTTGCCAATCATCAAATTTTGTTTTTCTCTAATTTTGGGTCCAAAACACTAACCTCATCACCCAGTCTACTCACTAATGCCTCTCGGTGCGCCAATTCCCGTCCAAAGCCCGGCTTCGTAAAGCCAAGCCATGAATGCGGGTTGTTTGGTGCCAGCGGCTGGACACGTCCCGCATTCGGTGCAGGGACGGGGGCTTACCCGGGCCGAGATCCCACGCACCATCTCGGCGTGGAGCCATCCAATGTCCCGATCTCGACCTGCCGGAATGCCTCAACAAAAAGTGGTCGCCATGACGACCCTTTCTATCGGGCTGCCAGCTCCGCCTAGTGGAGCACGGACGCGGCCGTTCAAAGCGAGGCCCGGCACGCACCGAGGGCCCGATTCGGCTATAAGTCGTTCTAAACTCTACCCCGTCTAACGTCGATGCTTCACCTGGACGCTTACACCCCGCAGCCCGTTCCTTGCTCACACATCCAGCCGTGCCCATGCTCCTCGTACCTTTCCTTACACACCCAGGTACCCTCATTGCACTCACAGCCCTGGTCACACACCTGACCACCGAACACTTTGGCACACATTCGTTGGTAGCACACCTCACCAACACACCTCTTCGCACCCCCTCCTCAGTCACCTCCTCTGTGACAATCACAGGTGTGCCCTCATTCGCACACCCAACCACGTGCCTCACCACCAACTCCAGCGTGCATTCCCACTCACGCTCTACCATTCCAGGTGTGCATCCTCGCTCACCTGTCACAACCAACTCACGCTCCTTGTCACTCTCACTACTCTCACCTCCATTCTTGACAGCGCACTCACCCTTACTCTTGACAGCGCACTCTTTCCTCATGCACCTGTCCGTCACACACCTTTCTCGCGCACACTCTCCCGTTACACCCTCTGCAACACTCACCACAGGTGTGCATTCTTCCTTGCCTTTGACAGCGCACTCTTTCCCCATGCACCTGTCCGTCACACACCTTTCTCGCGCACACTCTCCCGTCACACCCTTTGTAACACTTACCACACCGCGCTTCCATGTGCCCCCTCGCACACGCGCTACGACCGACTCACTCTCGCCAGCCCCCTCACTCCTTGGCACGCACTTTTTCCTCACACACCCCAGAGTCGGACTTTCTCGCACACCTCCTTTTTCGCACACCAGACCTGTCGCACACTTCACCCACGGCCTCTCACGAACACCCGGGTCTATCTCGACCCCCAAGCTTCTTAAATCCCCTGGCGCATCATACGCACGACCATATTGGTCACCACTTACACCGGGTCCTCTTCCTCTTCGCTTCTCCTCCATCACCTGCGAATCCCTCATCCGGTTAATGAGCACATCATCACGATCCAAACACAGACTTTGGACCAATTCTTTTACTTCCTCTTTTATCTCTTTCTTATCCCCTCTCCGTCGCTTCTTAATTTCGCTCACCCCTTCTTCCACTTCTTCTAATTTCTGCTTCACCTCTTTTATTCCCCGGTACGTCTCCTCAAGCTCGTCCTCCAAGGCTACCTTGACCGTTTCCATGTGCGTCCTCACCTGCCGGTCCTTCGTCTCCATTACCTCTATCACCTCGTCCAACCTCGTTGTCAATCCCTCACGTACCATCTGACATTCCCTCTTCGTCGCTACCAAGTCATCTTTTAGTTCTTTCTGTGTCGCTTTTAATCCTCCTAATACCGCAGTGTTCCTTTGAACCTGCTCCGTTACTTCTTTTTGTCCCTCCGTCAGCTGTTCCACCTCCTGCGTCAGGTCCTCTATGCCCCCTTGTAACTTTACAGTCCCCTTTCTCACCTCCTTCTCCATGTGCTCCTTACAGTGCCTCACCTCCTCGCGCACTCCTCCGACCTCCTCACTCACACCTCTTCTGATCTGCTCTCCCATCACTTGCATCTCCTGCCCAGATGCCACCCTCATCTGCTCCATTTCCTCCCTGTGAGCATCCAGTTTAGTTTCTACCCCCATTCTGACCCCCTCTATCTGCTGCCCCATTTGTTTAACTTCCCTTTCCGCTTGGTCCCTCATGTCCCTCAATTTGCCTTCCATACTGTTTTCTAACCCTATTAACCCATTTCTCACCTCTTTTATCCCGTTGTCTAACCCCTCAAAATTATTGTCTAACTTCCCAAATTTCTTGTCTAACTCCTCAAAATTATTGTCTAACTTCCCAAATTTCTTGTCTAATTCCTCAAAATTATTGTCTAACTTCCCAAATTTCTTGTCTAATCCCTTAAAATTATTGTCTAACCCCTCAAAATTATTGTCTAACTTCCCAAATTTCTTGTCTAATCCCTTAAAATTATTGTCTAACCCCTCACTGGTACCCCTCGCTTCGTCCCTCATTACCCCCATTTGGTTTCCCATTACCCCCATTTGGTTTCCCAACCGCTCACTATCAGCCCTCATTCCCACCATTTGTTCCATAAGGGCCCTCATTTGCAGGAGGAAAAGGTTCGAATCCACCAGGGGCGCTGCCACGGTCGCGGGCGCGGTGACCAGCGAGGCGCCATTTTGTGCGTCTGCTACCCTCGCTGCTTCGCTCTCCTCGCGTCCCTCAATTTGGTCCTGGACCGACCCTGCCTCACTCTCCACTACCGGACCCCAGCCGACTTGGTCTGCCATAGCGCGACTTTCAAAATTCGGGTTTTTATTTCCGTATAACAAAATCAAATTTCGCCGTTATAATTTCGTCGAGCGCAGTAAACGCGCTCCGGATCGATTCTACCTCCCAAAGTTTGGGCCTAACAAATTTAGTCCCGGGTCCGAATTCCACTCCTCGACACCAATTGTTACAGACGCGGTGGTGGATGTTAGTTTACCGAGCGGTTTGGTATGACCACGTCTGCACAGTTTACCCGATTATGCTCGAACGTTGACTAGTCGCGCTACGCTAGATCAATGAAGGAAAAGGACACAACTGCTGGATTCAAATGACACGACACCAAGGGTTCAGTTCTCAAGACCTCCGGAGGAGGTTATATTATGGCGGAAGGTTAGACTACAGAAATGAGAGGGACAGCATAGAAAGACAAGCACTTAGACACACTCTTATATTAACCCCAACAGACGACAGATAAACGGGACAAAAAGGCTGACTCACACGGGGATTGATGGCAAGGAAAGGCAGGCAGTCGATGGCTCCAGGTGCACCTGGGCTCAGGGCAGAATCGACCCGGTTCGGTCCGGTCCAAAGATGCGGGGAGGTATCGTCGCGCTGGGGGTGGCGGTGGCTTCCTCTGCTCTCCGTAGTTCAGGCGCATCTGACCTCACGTCCGGTAAGTGGCTGCGTATATCCGGCGGGGAGTGACACGCCCTCGGCTCGTTAGCTCCGCCCCAGCTGGAATCGGCTCGTTGCTTCTCATTGGGTGCGTGCGGGGGGGTTACCGGCTCCGCCCTTGACGAGGGGCTGACAGGGAGCCCCTTCGTGGTAACCCCGTCGGAGCGCATGGTCATGGCGGCTAACCGAGCCGGTGTGAGAACGCACACTCCCCGCACGCCGCGCCGCGCCCCTCTGTTGTTGTAGTTGTTGTTGTTTGGGGAAGAGAATGGGAGGAGGTATGGGAAGGTCCTAAACTCACTACTGGTGCCATATAATCACATTCTGGTGCAACGAAGAGTCAGAATTAATGGAAACGAGTCCTTAACTGACATAGACTAAGAATAACTAGCAAGATGTCCGAAAGTTGTCTACGTGAGATGCGGTGGACCTGGGCACGACATTTAATGGGGGAAAAAGGGGAAGGTCGGTTCTACAGAGTGTTGTTTACAGACAATGGGACTAGGGAATGGGGGATTGGGGATAGTTGGGGAGTATTGGGGAAATAGGGGAATATTTACAAGCGGATATGGAGGCCAAATTCCATATTCGCAACAATATATATATATATATATATATATATATATATATATATATATATATATATATATATATATATATTGTCCTGTGACTCCCCTCGGTGAAGACTGGGAAATCACGGACGACAATTTGAGCGTACTTTGAGGCGTTATTCAAATACGGACTCATGATACAAGCGCGGGTGGAAGGGAGAGGAAGAAGAAGCGGCAGCTTTACATGTCAGTCCCGAACAGTCTTCAAACCTGCAAATTAATTCACACGAAAACGCTTTTATGTGCAAAAATAAACACGGCTTTATTGCCGGACCCTGAGAACGACGGTAAATAAATAATGTTCCTAAATCGGGATCCCTCACACCAGACGTCTAAAACAAACACAAGGGAGAATATTTCATAAATTAAAGGGGTCGTCGGGCATGTGTGTGGTGCAGCTTATCTCTGTCTGGCTAGATGTCAGGGATCGTCAGGCTCCAAGTGCACATTCTGGAAGCGGCTCCGGTGTTGGCGGGAAGCAGGCCTGGACTCGCCCTTGTTCGCGCGCTGCTAGGCCAATGTACACTGCTGCGCGGCAAGCCTCGTTTGCACACTTGTCGCTTGCATGCTTGTCGCTTGCACGCTTGTCGCTTGCACGCTTGTCGCTTGCACGCTTTTCACTTGCACGCGAGGTCCCGTGCCTGAACATAGGGAAGGTGGATCGTCAGCGCTCCACTGTCTCTCCACAGTCCGTCATCGCCCAACAAGCAAGGGTCCAAATGGGAAGAGGTCCAACACAAGAAGGGAAGAGAAGAGGAAGAGTCCATGGCAAGCAGAAGGTCCAAGCGCAAGCAAGGCAAGAGAGGCAAGAGAGAAAATGTCAGTCTCCTTGTTGTTTTAACATCAGCCTGTGACGTCACTGGCACTTCTCCTTCAATCAGCACGTCACTTCTTGCTCACCCCTCATGCCCTCCAATCCGAGGGAAGCTTCTTGCCCTGCCCCTGGCCAATCACCAACCCTTCTCTACTCTGCCAATCGGCGGCCTTCATCCTGCCTCATCTCTTCCTTCCACTTATCAGTGGCCAGCTTCTTGCCCCTACCTTGACCAATCACGAGTCCTCTGGGCATGGCCTCAGCCTGCCTTGCTCAATGTTTCATCGCCATGCCGGCCCAATGTGTGGCGCTTCCTGCCTGCTCTTCCGGTGAGATGTTTTGTGAGAGGGGAATTAATTAGTGTGTGCGCTAATGGGCCTAACTACTGTCTATGTGCGTTTCCATACAGGACAATGGAATGATCACAAGTTTCACACACATGGGAATTAGCATAATCCATATTCTACTTATCAAAGAACCACCCTTGTATGACCACAAATATACACTTAATCCGACATACGGGCTAGACAGGTCCTCTACTTATTTACATTGAGATGGTTCTTCTTCTTCACGACAGTTGGAGCACCTCCCTATGCAGATCTACCTAACTCTATATATGTCACTACTCCAAAATTCATAAATATATATATATATATATATATATATTGTCGCGTAACCGTGATTAACACCACAGTTACGGATGACCGATTTGCGAGACTTTAACTCCCGAGGCGAACACTCAATGGCGGACTCAAGTTCAACACCAACGCGCGGAATGGCGGGGCGCAGCGAAGGCTCCGCAACCTTATCTATTAAATCAAACACCCAGGAAAACTGCGTTCAGATATTATGTACAAAAAGTAATATAAGGGTTTATTAGGAAAAGTAAAGCCAGTGAAAAAGCCCGCCGGTAAATCTAATAATTCTAATAAACCTAAATCGGGACGTCCCCACGCGACTGACAGCAAACACAAACGAGGGAGATTAATTACGAAAATAACACGTCCCGTCGTTCAAAATATACGCGGAGATCGGGCTTATCTGTCTTTGTCGTCTTGTATTGTTGGTGTCCAGCACCGCTCCTTCCGGCCCGATCGCACACCACGAGGCCCCTCGCTCCAAGCACCACGCGTCCGACGCAGGCCAGCGGCTCCACTTGACCAGGGACAGGAAGGACTCCTTTCAACTCCACTCGACTCGACGACGCGGGAGTGCTGGCAGCCAAGTGCCAACGAACTGCTCAGTGCCAACTGGGTGTGCTCTCGTGTGTCTCCTGCGACTCCCTACAACCCGAACTGCACTCGAACTGCGACTGGAATGGCGTGTCCTCTCCAACTCTCCACCACCGCTCAACTCTCTGGTGCCTGCCTGCGTCTGCCCGAAATGGCGTGTCCTCTCCAACTCGTACTGGCGAACTAACTTCGTGTGACTTGCGACTCAACTCAACTCTTGAAATGGCGTCCGACCGTCGCCTATATTGGTGGCCGATGACGTCACATTGCGCACTCCTCAGCCAATCAAAGCCTCCCGCGACTCCTGACATCTCCCCCGTTACGCGACCCTGCGGTCCTGGCATAACACGTGCCGGCCAGGTTTGTAGGCCTTTGGAGGTGTACACGGTGGCGGCCAATCGTGGCGGTGTTTTTGACCTGGTTTCCTGTCAATTTATTACGAAGTCCTTGTCAGGGAAAGGGGGATTATTTAATGTTGCGCTAAGGACCTAACTAATGTTTATGTGGTTTGCAGTGCCATAAAGGACAAAGGTTTGATTACTAGGTGAGACTCACAGGGGCGTTACCTTTAACCCCTCACTATTTAACACTCGAATCTCCAGGTAGATCCACACTCATACATCTTACCCCGACAACCGCCTAAACATCAAGAACTTATTACATGTAGAGTCCCTGTCACGACAGCCGAATACCTACCTATTCAGATCTACCTAGCTCTAGATGTTGCATTACCAAATTCATAACACAGCCCCCCCCCTGGAACCGTAGCTCCTGCAAGGTTCACCGCAGGGCTACCATTCCAGCCTTAACACTTACTGTCACACACTTAATTAACCTACGAAATAAATCAGGAAGGGCTGTGGGAAGTGAGTCGGACTACCTACCTACACTTCCTTAACATGCTGAACCCCTTAACCATCATGCAAGTATGTACATCTTCTTCGTTGTTCCTGTGGAGGGAGGAAACAACAACACACAACACTAACTTAACCACAAAACTTAACCATCTTTCCAAAACTCAAAACTCTAACCTTTGTACATACCCCGGTCTACAGACCGCGTCCCCCGGTGGATGCCACAAGACACAACCTTACCTGCGGGGCCATCCCCAATGCATCCCCCTAAATTTTCCACGGCCCTGTCCAGATGTTACAGGTGAGTGACACGGCTCGGTGGATTTCGCCCACATTCATGCAACACAGACCCCTTAACCACTCATTCTCATTCCATAGGTCATCAAGGCATTTCAAAAATCAACAAAGCACTTATTCCCAATACACCCCCTGCAGGACCATGGCATTGATGTCATTCACGTGTGTGTGCATTCCTCAACTAGGCAGCGGGGAGGTACCGCACAAAAGATGGTGGGGGCGCATCAGGCTGTGGTGCCCGCAGTCCCAAAAACAAGTCAACCGACTTACAAATTCCTTGCCCCCCCCCCCTTTTACCTCTTGGCCCCGTGACAGCCCAACAGCCCCTTTCCGCCGTTACCTCGCCGGTGAGGGTCTCCACACACACCAGGCTCCTTTGCCTCCTGCTTTCGCGCAGCAACACGGGTCACCGGGGGACTTCCTCACCCCGCGGCGCCCAACCAGACCCTCCACCGACGAGCTCCAATTTCCAGTTACCACCGGCTGCCAGGGGTAATTGCCGCAGAGGGGGGCCCGCAGGCATCGCTCCTCAGAGCTTGCTCTGTACCTGCGGACACACACACCTTCCCCACCCATGGTCCCCAAAACACACTTCCTCCCCCGCTGCCATTCAATTCTCCACACAACTCAGCACAATTCAGTACAATTCATAGATGGTGTAAAAGGTGTTACAAGGCTTGCCATGGCCTGCTACATGTGAAATCCCCCCAGTTCACATTTAAACCATCACATCTTCCCAAAAGTACATTTCCAAAAGCACAATTATCATCCCTCATTATCTCCAATAATCATCACACACTCTCCAGGTTCCACTCTCACGACCACATCAAAACACATAACCACAATACAAAAACATACGCCACCCACAAGACACTGTGGCTCCCATTCCATCCCCTCACCGGCCATGTCATCACTCTCACCCGCCTCCCAACTCCAAATTACATGTCCCCAATTTCCCAAAGCAAATCCTGAAGCCTGGGACAGTACTCCTCAAAACACTCACCTCAAGTGCAGGTAGTTGCAGGTTGGTCAGGTTCAAAGTGCAATCCACCCATACAATTCCCCAAATTTCACATTGGGCCTACCAAATACTTCCAAATTTCTCTTTTGTCCCCACTACACTGGCAAGTATGTGGATCCGCATCCAACGGTGATCATCACTACACAACTACCTGTGGCCACGACAGCTCTGCACCTCTACCGTGCAAGGGTCACCGGGACAAGGTGAGCAGTCAAAACGCCAACATGGCCCATGAGTGTCCATAAGGGTGCGACCCACCATCCATCCTTCGGCCCCCCTGCGAGGAACACAGCTGCAGCAGCCCCAGCTGGCCAATGTGGTGAGCACTTGCTGCCACAACACACACTACCGCACACACAACCTCGGCCCTGGGGGGCACGGTCGCAGTGCGTGGCATCCCTACAGCCACGTCCCCTGCACCTCCCCATCATCCCCCAGTCCGACTACAGAACTGCAGCCCCCCAGTGCTCACCCACACTTGACCACACCAAGGTCCAGTCAACAGCCATGCTCCACCAGGAGACCCACCCAGAAGACATGGTCCACACACCTCGGACACGCACGGCACCACGTTGACCCTCAGGCTACACAACTACATCCCCATCATCCCGCGTCCCAAATATCAGCACAGTTGCCCCCGCAACCAGTTGAAAGCTGTGTCTTGCTACCCTATTAATTTAATCACAGCCTCCAACACTTTGGTCTACACACCTGGATCAATAATGGCGTCACTATACAGTGTCCACCATGGCATTTCACAATCCACCCTTAAATTTGCATCTAACCCACAGATTACCCATGCCAACCATTTGTCACATTTCACTCACCTCACCAAAGAAGCATGCTTTGCCATACACATGCCAGCCGAGCATGGCCCATATGCTCGGCTCGTCGTTACACATCTCCCGATTCACATCCCCATGGCTCTCTTCCCAACCCGAGAGTCCATAAATCACAACGGAGCATCTGTGGAAGGTCGCTCACACCATCACGTTCCACAGATGCCCCAATGGTTGTCCGGCAGGCTATCTCCATCCCTGTCCATTCGGTTTGACCCGCGTCCATAGACCAACCACCATGCCAGGTCACCACATGCTGGTTGTCCCAAAGTCTCAGGGAGAGGGTGTCAGGTCGCATGCCCGGGTGATCACCACATCAGTCCCAAGTTGGCCGTCCACAGTGCCACCACCAAAGCGCGACCCACAACACCTCCCCCTTGTGGTCCTCAATAAATGCCATCCCAGGCTTGAGAACCCACCTCGGACCTCCCTGGAGGTCTTAACCCCCACCAGGGTCCGGTGACCCTGCCGGCCCGAGCCACCAGCTCGGACGGCGCCCCGACGGACAAGGGACGCCACACTCCACCAGACCCCCCGTGGGACCCAGGTCGTACCTCGACACCCAAGGCTGGACCCCACGTCCAAATCTCGCCATCACAGCCCCCCAGCTGGCCGGCATACCCAAATTTTGAAAGGGGCAACTTTTGCCCGAGGCCATCACCCATGACCTCTCCATGTCCAAATCCCGCAGCCCGGGGACCAATCCCCACCATGGCTGCTCCAAATCAATTTCCCATTGTAATTTTATTTTACAAATTTTCATTCCCACTGCCATTCCGCAGCTGCAGGGAACAACCTCTACCACCGGTTGTTCTGCCCCTCCCTGCAGTTGATCCAAATTCCCTACAGGGACCAAATCTCCAGAAGCTCTATCTCCCGATCCTCCAAGATCCAAATCCAGCCCGGAGCCAACACACTCCCCCAACTGGTTGTCCAATTTTGGAGCCTCGGTTTCCAAATAGCAGTGTACAGTGAGCGTCCCCTCGGTCATTCCAACCACCTCCTCGGACCAACTCACCTCTTCCCCCAGACTCCTTTGGGCCTGAACAAGCTCTACCTCCATGGGACTGTCACAGGTCTCCAGCCGCTGGATCAAATCATCCTCATCATTACAAATCATTCCTGGCCCCGCCAGGCTTTGATCAATATCCCCAATAAATACCCGGTCCGGCTCTATCGCATGGACCCCCAAAAACTCTACCCCCTCTTGCTCCGCACCACCGCCCTGGTGCTGCACAATTCCAAATTCATCCCCCGGTTGGGGTGTTGTGACATCCACACGGTCCCGATAAACAACCAGGCCAGAATGTGGGAAACATTCCCCATTACAACTCTCACATTCCAAATTTCCTTCCCCGCTCACCTGTGGACACTCCACGTTTACCTGCAGGCCTTCCCCATCTACCTGTACACATTCCCCATCCACCTGTGGACATTCCCCGTCCACCTCTGCACCTGCAGTCTCCCCATTTACTTCAATTGCCATTCCCTGTGCAATTCCCAATTTTGCCATTCCCGGTGCAATTCCCTGCTCGTGAGCAACATGCACATCTGCATGGGCCGTACTCTCTCCTGTTCCCAATCTAGCTTCCCCCCGTTCCGATTCAATTTTTGCCACCTTTGGCTTCTCCTGTGCCCCCAATTTTTCACTCCGAGCCCTCGCTTCGTCCCTCATTACCTCCATTTGGTTCTCCAATCGCTCCCTCTGAGCCCTCATGTCTTTTAGTAAATTTACTATGGTCTGGAGATCTATCGGGGCCGTCCCAGCGGCGGGGAAAGTTCCAACGCTATCCTCCTTATCCCCCATTTCCGGCTCACTCCCGACGCTGACGGAGGCCTCGCTACGCACCTCCATTTCGTCGACCTCCGACATCCGCTTTTCGGAAGGTCGTTCCCCGCGCGCGTATTTATTTCAATTCCAAAAACACAATTTAAATTTGATGAAGACGCGATATCGCGCTCCGTATGCCCAATTGATTATTAAATTTCTCCGCCTCGCCTATCCAAATTTTGCGTTCGAACGTCGGACGCAATGTACGCCCGACCGTGTCGATGTCTCGCCGCGGACAAAAAAATTTGTCCGACGGGTTCAAATCCCACTCCTGACACCACTTGTCGCGTAACCGTGATTAACACCACAGTTACGGATGACCGATTTGCGAGACTTTAACTCCCGAGGCGAACACTCAATGGCGGACTCAAGTTCAACACCAACGCGCGGAATGGCGGGGCGCAGCGAAGGCTCCGCAACCTTATCTATTAAATCAAACACCCAGGAAAACTGCGTTCAGATATTATGTACAAAAAGTAATATAAGGGTTTATTAGGAAAAGTAAAGCCAGTGAAAAAGCCCGCCGGTAAATCTAATAATTCTAATAAACCTAAATCGGGACGTCCCCACGCGACTGACAGCAAACACAAACGAGGGAGATTAATTACGAAAATAACACGTCCCGTCGTTCAAAATATACGCGGAGATCGGGCTTATCTGTCTTTGTCGTCTTGTATTGTTGGTGTCCAGCACCGCTCCTTCCGGCCCGATCGCACACCACGAGGCCCCTCGCTCCAAGCACCACGCGTCCGACGCAGGCCAGCGGCTCCACTTGACCAGGGACAGGAAGGACTCCTTTCAACTCCACTCGACTCGACGACGCGGGAGTGCTGGCAGCCAAGTGCCAACGAACTGCTCAGTGCCAACTGGGTGTGCTCTCGTGTGTCTCCTGCGACTCCCTACAACCCGAACTGCACTCGAACTGCGACTGGAATGGCGTGTCCTCTCCAACTCTCCACCACCGCTCAACTCTCTGGTGCCTGCCTGCGTCTGCCCGAAATGGCGTGTCCTCTCCAACTCGTACTGGCGAACTAACTTCGTGTGACTTGCGACTCAACTCAACTCTTGAAATGGCGTCCGACCGTCGCCTATATTGGTGGCCGATGACGTCACATTGCACACTCCTCAGCCAATCAAAGCCTCCCGCGACTCCTGACATCTCCCCCGTTACGCGACCCTGCGGTCCTGGCATAACACGTGCCGGCCAGGTTTGTAGGCCTTTGGAGGTGTACACGGTGGCGGCCAATCGTGGCGGTGTTTTTGACCTGGTTTCCTGTCAATTTATTACGAAGTCCTTGTCAGGGAAAGGGGGATTATTTAATGTTGCGCTAAGGACCTAACTAATGTTTATGTGGTTTGCAGTGCCATAAAGGACAAAGGTTTGATTACTAGGTGAGACTCACAGGGGCGTTACCTTTAACCCCTCACTATTTAACACTCGAATCTCCAGGTAGATCCACACTCATACATCTTACCCCGACAACCGCCTAAACATCAAGAACTTATTACATGTAGAGTCCCTGTCACGACAGCCGAATACCTACCTATTCAGATCTACCTAGCTCTAGATGTTGCATTACCAAATTCATAACAATATATATATATATATATATATATATATATTGTTGCGGTTTTGAGTTTTTGCAATATAGGTTAATTTCCCCCTCATAGATTAGTCACACTACAACACGTAGCCTCGCGATAGTTCAGTTATTTCTTAGTAAATGTAAGCATAGTCCTTTTCCTGTGTTAGTTTTGCATTGAGTAGAATAATGAGAGTTAGGGCCCTCCATTGCTTATGCCGCCTCGGTACTGTGGCTTTGGCGCGAAATAACACGAGACCGGCCTAACAAGTCGATCAAGGCTGAAGGAAGGCGGAGGAGAAGCCGACGGTAAGCGCGAGCCGCCAATCAGGGCTCGAAGGGAGTGGCTTAGCACTGCGTCAAAAGGCGTGGTTAGAACATTCGACGCGGACTAAGGGCATGGCAATAACACCCTTTGTGCAAAGCCCCCACCCCAGTTAAGGGAGAGGCGCTTGACAAGTGAACAAGTTATGGGGAGAGGCGCTTGAGAGTTGGACAAGTTCTGAGGAGAGGTGCGCTGAAACGAGTTCTCAGTTTCGTGGGTAGAGGCGCTTGAACAAGTTAATTGCTTGGTTCAGCTTGAGGCACATCCTCTATTGAGTTACGCGAGGGAAAGCACGCCATTGATTAATAGCGCTGTGAGGAACCACCGAGCCGTGCGAGAGAGGCATATATTTTCCTGCCTGCCTGCTCTGCCTTTGTTCGAGAGACGCACTGCAAGGATCTCTCCCGCCGCCTGCTTGCCTTCATCGAGGGACGTGCGGTGACCTGGGAGGGCCACGCTGGGCGAAGCTGTTCCTGAACAACGGAGCCAGCACGTTCAGCACATGAACATTCATTTTCTTCATTTCCCCCTGTGAGTGTGATCGGGCCCATGTCTGGGGATTAAGCTACGACTGTTGAATTTCTGCCCTGTGTCCCTTTTCCTTCTACCAATCACTGTAAATAATAATCATTAAACCTGTGGTCTTCCTTCTATTCGACCGTCTCGTCCCTTCCATCTATTGACTAAGCGTGGTATGAATTATCGCTCTAATCGGGTTCTAATATAAGATAACTGCATGGACCACGTAGTACGCCATCCGCTCGGACGTACTCAAATTACACGGGGTTCGTGCGAGGCTTGATCCCCTCTTCTGCGGCGGCATAGGTACTTAGGTACGTGTGAGAATTGTCCTGGAACCCTACCCTGCATCTGCCTGGGATGGGTGACTCAAGTCTCATGGTTGCGACGACCCAAAGAGGACAAGGGGCTTAATCTCCCCTTGGTAAGGGCAGGAGGGTCGCGTGGACCGTAACAATATATATATATATATATATATATATATATATATATATATATATATATGTATATATATATATATATATATATATATATATATATATATATATATATATATATATATATATATATATATATATATATATATAACATACATACATACATACTAGCTGAATGCACCCGGCGTTGCCCGGATTATTTTTGAATGAATTTAATCTTCTGTACATGGGTCTGACGCGAGCCCAGTATCAGTTAGTGCCCAATGATTCCTTGTTCTTTCTTTTTTGGGCCCCACGAGAGAGAATTTTGAAAGCATGTGTTGCAATCAGTCAGATATTCCTATTAAGTGCATAAGTTGTACTTCAAGAGAATTTTGAAAGAAGAAGATTTATTCCGAAATTGGCCCAGCCCGGCCGAGGCGGCCTCGAGCGGCCTTGCCACATCACCTATAACCTTTCCAGGCCCGTCCCGACATTTTTTGTGTCAGAGGTTTCCTCCTATCTTTCACCGTTCAGGAGATAAGCGCGTGCAGACGCCAGGTGGGGTTGACTCAGCCTGTCATCCTTCCGAGGTCGGCAAAATGAGTACCTGATAATTGATTTTCGAGAGGCATTGCATCAGCGGCAGACGCGCACACTGAAAATAATGCAACCAGCAGCCAGGTGGCTGCACACGAACCACCCACCATCAAAGGGAGGCGCAAAGTACCCCTGCCTTTATATGGGATCGTTTCTCTGTATGCAACTTTAACATGGGGACTGAAAATTCGTTTGTCGGCTTATACTGGAATATTATATATACTAGCAACGGTACCTGCCCTACGGGCTGGGCTTCAATTGGGAAGTCCAAATGAAAAGGCAAAATATCAGAAATTGAAGGCTTTTTTTAATTTTAAACGATTCATATGAACATCCGTTGAATCATATCACACGCAAGTCATCAAAATCTAAACAGTACATGGCACCCATTTTGAAAAAAGATCGAATTCTGCAAAACGGAAGCGGCCACTACACCTGTTTCTCAGTCATTTTGCACACACTGCCATGTTACTTCGGAGCCGCACGTTTATATAGGAAGAGTTCGTCAGGAGTCGATCTACTCTCTCCTGGTATGTAGAATTTCAACAAAAGCCACATCACTGTTCATATCAGTAAATATTATTCCATCGTGTTTGGAAAAACTGGAAAACTTTGAAAAATTGGAAAAACAATATAGCCTATTTTACTCCAGGGGGTCCGAGGATTACCCACCCAAAATATCATTGTGATCAGTTCAGCCGTTTTTGCGGTACCTTCGAACGGACAGACAGACAGACGGACGGACATTTGGTGAATTATTTATAGTAAGATATAAATATGCATATATATATATATATTTATATACACACTTTATACCTCTTAAAAAAAAAAAATTCGAACCTGCTGGCTCAATGGCCTAATGGATAAAGTATCAGACTCCCAAACTGGGGATTGTGGGTTCAAATCCCATCTGGGTTGAATATTTTTCCCCTTACTTTTTCACGTCCTTTATATCGTCTTGAATAAAGTCTTAAATAAAGGTGAACAAATGCATTTTGTTTGTATTTAAAATGTATCTTGTGAAAAATGCCAGGGGCATAGAAAAGGCCCCTTTATATAAGGGTATGTGCCATGTGGCAAAGTAGAGAAAAGAAGGGACATTCCATAGCTTATAGAAAATGGTGAACAATAGAAAAGAAGGGACAATCAAAAAATCTCGTGTGCATGCTGGACGACCCTCATGTTCATAGGAGGCACCAAGGAATGCTCTAGAAAAGTTCATAAAAAGGGGCGCCCTACATCTGGCAAATAAAATTCATTTACTTCTTCATGCAGGTATATGAATCAAATTGGCACCAATATATATATATATATATATATATATATATATATATATATATATATATATATATATATATATATATATATATATATATATATATATAATATATATATATATATATCTGTAAGAAATAGTAGAAACTCCACAGTACGAGCAGGGCGTCTCATTTGCATTAAATAAATAATCGGGAGATTAAATCAGACGCGGATGTAGCTTCAGGACGTCGATCTTTAATTTTCGATTTGTAGAAATCCTGAAGTCGAAAATTAAAGATCGATGTCCTGAAGCTATGTCCGCGTCTGATTTAATCTCCGGATTATATATATATATATATATATATATATATATATATATATATATATATATATATATATATGCATATATATATATATATATATATATATATATATATATATATATATACACACATATATGTGTGTATTTTAATATTACTGTCGTTCACCACAAAAAGTGCAATATAATCGTTAAAAAGCGTAATTTAATATGCGAACGCTTACCTTGGCACAAACATGGCGGGCGTATGATTTGTCCTCATCATAATTGTGGGCCGAGTCAGGCCAACTGTCCAGCCAATGGATTTTGGCCGGAAGGCTTCAGACGCACGCACGCAATTAGGTTCATTACGTTTTTAATTATAGGATTGTTCCGGTTGACTTTTCTCCTATTCCCTTCCTTTGTTTCAAGAGTTTGATCTGAATGACTGTGGGCCTTATCCTTTTCTGGTAATTCCAACTTTAAAAACTACAGTGAGCATCATGGGCACCCACCGTCCCTTCTACTGGATTACAGGGAAGAATATTATTGAGGAATATGAAGTCGGAAGCTTGCACCACAGGAAGAGAATGACATTTGGAAGTGTGAATGAGAAGCGTGCGTTTACCTTACAAACAGGTATCTATCCATCAATCCATACACACGTGATGCATGGGTCCAGCTGTGGACCACAGAATACCGTGCTGGCGGGTCACCTGTTTACCACCTGCAGTCTTATTCTGACCACGTGGCTCATTGCACGATTAATTGAGCCCTTAACCAACATTGATATGTCTGCTTTTGAACAATTTGATGGCAACATTTAATTAGAAAATCATACCCTTGTTTGTCCATCTGTCTATCTCATTTTTTAAAATCGATTTATGAAATTTCCCTCTCAGGGGTGTCCCAACGTCAACATGTGTGTGTGGGGTAAGTGGGGAGCAACTTGTAAAAAAGTTACCACAACTACTCCATACACCATAGGCATGGATATCAAGTGTTTAATATACGTACATACACTCTAACCCTTTCCACCCCGGTCCACATGCTTGGCTCTCATGGTCACTCTTGCCCGTCACACACATCAATTCTCTAACTCACCGCATGGCAAGTTGCAACAATGGGGAAAGGCAAATTTAACAACAAACCCAATTAACACTGGGGTTCCCGATCAATACTAGCAGCACATGCTGCAGCTAATCTTCCCGTGTCTCCCATGCCAAATTACACCCATGGCTCTCTTTCCAAATTGAGTCCATTAATTACAGTGGACCATCTGTGGAAGATTATACAGGCTTCACCGGGCCTTTCCCAAACACTCCATAACTCTCCACAAATCCTCCAGTCGTTGTCCAGTGGGCTGTACTCGTACCCAATCCATGCGGATTGACATGCGTCTGTATCCCAGCTCAGCATGGCAGGTCACCACATGCTGGTTTTCCCAAATCCTCAGGAAGAGGCTGCCAGGCGACATGCCCGGGCGGTCTCCTCGTCAAGGCCTTATTGTCCCTCAGTGATGCGGCCACCAAAGTGCGACCCACAACACCTCCCCCTAGTGGTCCTCATGATGCACCATGCCAGGTTCCCAGGAGTGACCACCTCGGTCCCCCAGAGGTCTCAACCCCCTCCAGGGTCTGGCGACCCCACCAGCCTAAGCCACTCGGACAGATGGCACCCCGATGGTCAAGGGATGCCACACACCACCAGACTCCCCACATCCATAATCTGTCAGTGCAGCTCCCCAGCTCCCTGGCTCAACTCAATCTCCCAAAGGGGCATTCTACCACCAGGCTGTCCCCATTAAACTTCCTTGTTTGGAATCCTGCGGCCTGGGGACCAACTCCCTCCAAGGCTGCTCCAAAATAAATTCCCATTTAAATTTAAATTTTAAACTCCCCATATCGTGTGTCCAAATATGGCCGCATATAACCCTGTTATTTGGCTTTTCTGTCCCTCCCTGCAGCTTCTGCTGGCCCTGAGCCTCCCGCTGTCTTAACCTTCATCCATTGTCACGAGACAACTGCTGCTCATGACTCAGCATTCAAAGCACATTTTAATTCCAATTGGGACTCCAACTAACACCAAACCACAATTGCCTGCCTCTTTCTAAGTGCCCTACCGCTTAGCTTTCTCATTTTCTCCTGACCCACTACCACAAATCCTGTGCACGGCGAGGGGGGGGGGGGGGGGGAGGGAGGAGGCAGGAGAGGGATGCATGAGGAGGGAAGTGGCTGCCACCACATAGCCTATGTTACCCCACAGACAAAGTTGTATTTGTATTTGTAACCCCAGTAAAGTATAAAAGCGTTTATAGCTGGAGTACCCAGCGTTTCTCAAGCAAAAAATAAACATCAACATATTTGAAATGAGGGAAAATATAATGGAAAAGCAATTACATCCAAATCATTATCTATCACAAATGACAAATCATCATTTCATCTTTTTGTTGAATATATTGTTGCGGTTCTGAGAAATGTACATATTGATTAATAAAGGTTGAAGGTTTTGCCCCCATAGTTAGTCCACATGCAACACGTAGGCCACCTTAGAACGTTAGTTATTTCATAGTATATGTGAGATAAGGCCATTTCCAATAGTGATACCTGCGTTGTGTAAAGGAAGAAATAAGAGAAGGTCCCGTTCATTTTGCAGCCCACCCTCCAATCGACCTCGTTGGGCACCATCCAGTCTGCGCCCCATTCCTTATTGCGCACCATCCAGTCTGCGCCCTATTGCCCTCGCATTAGGATGCTGAAACCAGCCAAATGCTACGAGGTAAGGCCTGGAAAAGGGGTGGAGCACGAGGTCGGGGGTGTGGTTACGTCAAGCAGACGTCAAGGGCGGAGCCGTTAAGACCCCAACAACCAACCATGGCTCAGTGGGCATGGCCTAAGGGGCATGGTGAGAACGCGGCTGGCAAATTCGAGAGGGTTCGCTGGGCGGCGCTATATAACCGCGAGCACAAAGCCCTTCAGGAGGACTTGAGAGTATATGCGCTTTACCAAGAGGACTGTCACGTTTGGCATTGGTGAAAGGACTCGCTGGGGGGACTTTGATTGTGCAAGGGCTCGAGGACTTCGTGTGGGAAAGCGCCATTGTTGAGGACTGTTTGGGAGAGGTGCTGTTATACTGACTGATTGCAAGGACTCATTCAGGATTTGGCTTTGGGCTTGCTGGGAGCGCATATAAAGCACCGGTTTTTCTATTACGCACGCGGCCGAGACCGCCAGTATAACCGCCCAGCCGGTTCGTTTATTACGTATGCGACTAAGCCGTGAAATAACCACTCAGCCTAGCTCACTTTTCCCCGATAAGTCCGATCTGCGCCAACGACATGCGGGGAGCGCCTGCCATCCGTCCTACCATCTTCTTCGCGGTATGAGTCGGGGACCCGGAGAACGAGCTGTGGACATCATCCCTGGACCTTCAACCCCAACCTTCTACATCCCCGCGTGAGTGTGTGTGTGTGTGTGGGCCCGTTTGTCCAGGGGATAAGTTAAGACTGTTTTTAAGGCTTCACTGTGTGTACTTCTCCTTCTTCCTGTGTAAATAATTAATAAACCAATCTGTTCTTCCTTTATTTTTAATTCGACAGTATCAGTCTTTTCTTCCATTGGGTAAGCGTGGCACGGTTACAACCGCTCAGATTGGGTTTAGTACCTGTTAACGACCCGAATCGCGGCTCACTATCGCTCGGCGTTTCCACTAAAACCGTGGTTCGGGTGCGGTTATTTCCTTGCTTCCTGGGAGGCGCTGGTAATTAGGTAATAGGAATAATTCGGCCTACCACCTTATTCAGCGCTGACCGGAAGGAACGTCATAGCCCCGGATCTTGTCGGCTAGATAAAAGACAAGGGGATTAATCCCCCCTTGGTAAGGGGAAGGCCGACGTTTGAGATCCGCAACATTATGTTGCTGAATGTACTGTTCATCACGTTTCTGAGTTAAGTATGATGAGAGTCAGGAAGAAGAAGCCATACTACGAACTTCGTACACTTCCGGAATTGTTCGATTTATTTGTGTTCAAATGTTTGCGAATTGTTTTGTATTTATTTATGTGACTGGAATGTGTACTTGCATATATTTATAACTGTCATTAATCAAAAAGGCTTCGGCACTATAGAGCGATTAAAGAGAAAGAAAAAAAAACGAACTTTAAATATATATATATTAATTTTTTTCTTGCCAAAAACACTCCCAGGCACTCACTGATAAACCTCTGAAAGTTTGACGAAGATCCGTTGAGCCATTTCTGAGAAAAATGGCGACACACACACACACACACACACACACACACACACACAGACCAACATCTCTCTTATATAGTAGAGAGTGTTGCATTTTCCACTGTTGAAGGCCAAATTCCTTTGTCAGATCAACCATTTTTGAACAGTAGCCTATAGAGTGTGCAGCTGCTGCACACCTGTTCGAGGGATGATGTGCATTACTGTGCAGTCATCTACAAAAAGTAAGAGTGTTTTGCAGAGAATCAGAAAGGTTGTTGATGTAGACGAGGGCCCAAGACAAAGCTGAGCCCAACACACTGGCTTGAAGCAATCGAGCCTTCACTGGGTGAGGAGGAGAGGGATGGTTCCATGGATATTAATGACTGCACAGGTGGTGGAAGTCACATCGTTACCTGTAAAGGTAGCCTTGTATGTACACCGATCACGATCCATTGTTGTTCTTAGTCTCTTCTTTATGATCTTCATATTGGGAAAAGACCATTCGCCACTGCAATTGGACAGCATCAGCACCGACATTTGGAAATGTAACCTTGAAATCTTTCTCAAGAACAACTTCATGGAATGAAGAACAGTTCCTTTGGCATGTTGTCATTGAAGTCTTCTTTGTAAAGATTCACAATGGCAGCAAAATGCACGAATACATGACCAAGGTTGGGCTCCAAGTCAGCCTTGTGTATGCTGATAAGAATGGCCACTGCAAAGGAGATATTACAATTATCCAGATTTTCCACCTGACAAAGGAAGCCAAACCGTTCACACACAATGTCACAGGTAGCTATTGTCTCTGTCAAGGAAACAAGGAACTGGATGACAACCGGAATGAATGAAGCTTTCTATATGGAATTTCCCTCTAGATGTTCATTGGACTTCCTGTGCTTTATCCAATGGGTTGAGGGGAATATTTATAAGGTGAGGTCAAACTTGGACATACTCGTCTGCTGTTGCAGACATTCTCTTCCCCGCATCCACATAGCCATCAATGTTGTCTCTCTCGGACTCTACAGAGCGTTCAAAGACTTCAGTGCCATTACTGCAGACTAGAGAACCATCTCCAGATCCTGTAGGTTGGGGTTTGTTGCATTGAACTTTTCCAAGATGTCATTCCAGAATGATTTTAATCTCGGTATAGAGCATACCTCCGCCGGGCTCAACAGTTTACGGTATATCCCAATGATAGGCCGGATATGGATCAGGACATAAACCAAAATCCAATTGAATTGTTCTTGTCAACTATCGAAGTCATCCATCAAGTTTTGTCACAACCGTCCATAACCGTTTGAGCTATCGAGATATCGTGATATATACTGTGTATCTATATATATATATATATATATATATCTGTGCAGCGTCTGTCCTGTGCAGCGTCTGTCCTGTGTTGTGTTGTGTTGTCCTGTGTTGTCACTGAACTACTTTCTCAAACTTTTGTGAAATCGTACCAAACTTCTGGATTGCACATATCTCTACCGTCGGTATCTCTAAGGCATATCGCACATATCTCTAAGGGTATTTTATTTGAAAAATATTCCAATTTTTTTTTTTGGGGGGGAGTTTTTTGGGGAATTTTTTTTTTTCAACTTCAATTGTTTATAAAATGTGATATCACGTATATTACAAATACATTTGTGCAAAATAATTGTTTGAATTATGATTGGTTTAAACCATGACAAAACGGCAACTCAGGCACAGTCATTTATCTATACATCTACACATCTGGGCAGTGTCTGTGTTCTCACTTAACGACTCCCTCAAACTTTTGTTTCCGTGGTTGTGAAGTGTTTTTAATAACGTTGTGGTGGTTTTGAATCACGTGGTGGTGAGGTGTTTTGAATTAATTGGTGGTGAGGTATTTATAATTACGTGGTGGTGAGGTGTTTTTTAATTATGTGGTGGTGAGGTGTTTAGAATTAGTTGGTGATGACGTGTTTTTAATTACGTGGTGGTGAGGTGTTTTGAAATACTTGGTGGTGAGGTGTTTTGAATTACATGGTGGTGAGGTGTTTTGAATTACGTGGTGGTGAGGTGTTTTGAATTATGTGGTGGTGAGGTGTTTTGAATTACTTGGTGGTGAGGTGTTTTGAATTACTTGGTGGTGAGGTGTTTTGAATTACGTGGTGGTGAGGTGTTTTTAATTACGTGGTGGTGAAGTGTTTTGAATTACTTGGTGGTGAGGTGTTTTGAATTACGTGGTGGTGAGGTGTTTTGAATTACGTGGTGGTGAGGTGTTTTTAATTACGTGGTGGTGAGGTGTTTTGAAATACTTGGTGGTGAGGTGTTTTGAATTACATGGTGGTGAGGTGTTTTGAATTACGTGGTGGTGAGGTGTTTTGAATTACTTGATGGTGAGGTGTTTTGAATTACTTGGTGGTGAGGTGTTTTGAATTACGTGGTGGTGAGGTGTTTTGAATTACTTGGTGGTGAGGTGTTTTGAATTACTTGGTGGTGAGGTGTTTTGAATTACGTGGTGGTGAGGTGTTTTGAATTACGTGGTGGTGAGGTGTTTTTAATTACGTGGTGGTGAGGTGTTTTGAAATACTTGGTGGTGAGGTGTTTTGAATTACATGGTGGTGAGGTGTTTTGAATTACGTGGTGGTGAGGTGTTTTGAATTACTTGGTGGTGAGGTGTTTTGAATTACTTGGTGGTGAGGTGTTTTGAATTACGTGGTGGTGAGGTGTTTTGAATTACATGGTGGTGAGGTGTTTTGAATTACGTGGTGGTGAGGTGTTTTGAATTACTTGGTGGTGAGGTGTTTTGAATTACATGGTGGTAAGGTCTTTTGAATTATGTGGTGGTGCGGTGTTTTGAATTACGTGGTGGTGAGGTGTTTTGAATTACTTGGTGGTGAGGTGTTTTGAATTACGTGGTGGTGAGGTGTTTTGAATTACCTGGTGGTGCGGTGTTTTGAATTACGTGGTGGTGAGGTGTTTTGAATTACTCGGTGGTGAGGTATTTTGAATTACGTGGTGGTGAGGTGTTTTGAATTACTTGGTGGTGAGGTGTTTTGAATTACGTGGTGGTGAGGTGTTTTGAATTACGTGGTGGTGAGGTGTTTTGAATTACGTGGTGGTGAGGTGTTTTGAATTACGTGGTGGTGAGGTGTTTTGAATTACGTGGTGGTGAGGTGTTTTGAATTACGTGGTGGTGAGGTGTTTTGAATTACGTGGTGGTGAGGTGTTTTGAATTACGTGGTGGTGAGGTGTTTTGAATTACGTGGTGGTGAGGTGTTTTGAATTACGTGGTGGTGAGGTGTTTTGAATTACGTGGTGGTGAGGTGTAATCGTCCCAAACTTCCAGTCTGCACCTACCCCTCCCCTATGTATGTGCGGAGGGGTTCTTTCTTGAAAAAAAAACATTCAATCGAAATCTTCAACCTAAATTGCGTATAAAAATGTAATATCACAAACACAACAAATATATTTGTGCAAAGTAATATTGTTTGTATTATGATTGGTGAAAATCATGACAACACAGCAACTCAGGTACAGTCATTGGCCTCAGCTAAAATAAGCCTGTTCCTCTGTAACGACGCTTGGTGAGGGGAGTGCAGCGAGCCGAGCCAAGGTAGTATATATATACATATGTATATATACTAGCTTGGCTCGGCTCGCTACGCTCGCTACGCTGTCAATTTCAACTTATTTTTAGAGAAAATTGTGAGTTATTTGAAACTATAACAATGCGACTATCGCCAATATGCATCCGCATAGTCCCACAACGGGTAGATGCCATCACTCTGCATATGTATGGGTTGGGGATTACATTTTTGAAGTTTTGTGTTGATCAGATAAGGTGCATCTTTCTATCCAAGATGGCTGCCCAACCACGTGACCTATGACATCATCATTTTCAAACTATATGCAACAGTGTTGTTAGATGATGTTTTTTTAAACATTTCGCATCGATAGGGTGAGCAGTTTCAGAGATATAATTATTTAATATTTTCCTTCAATCCAATATGGCTGCCAAACTATTTGACCTATGATGTCATAAATTTAATATTTCAATACAAATGGGTCATAGATCATGTGCATGCAATTTCATATTTTTAAGATGAGGAATTCGATTAAAACATTTTTGGCTGGTATTCCACTTCACCTATGATGTCATCATTATCATGCTTTTGTTCCCCATTGGGAGTACTTGACAATTTGACAAGTTTTAAAAATTTTCATTCAGTGGTTTCCGAGAAATATTTTTAAATTATTTGCTTTTAATCCAAGATGGCTGCCATACCAGGTCACCCATGACGTCACAATTATCATAAAAACATTCTGCATGGGTTGCACTCCTACCCTGAAAGTTTCGTCTCAATCGGACATGTAGTTGCTTTGAAAAACGAGGTTAAGCCAAAACGTACGGACGGATGGGCGGACGGACAACCCGAAAACATAATGCCTCGTGCGACTTTATCGGCGGAGGCATTAAACGTGCAAGGGTGCCAATATTTTTGGCCACGACTGTATATATATCTATATATATATATCTGTGCAGCGTCTGTCCTGTCCTGTGTTGTCCTGTCCTGTGTTGTCCTGTGTTGTGTTGTCTTGTGTTGTGTTGTCTTGTCACTGAACTACTTTCTCAAACTTTTGTGAAATCGTACCAAACTTCTGGTATGCACAGATCTCTCCCGTCGGTATGTCGTAAGGATATTTTTTTGAAAAAATCCAGTTTTTTTTTTGGGGGGGGGAATTTTTGGGGGAATTTTTTTTTTCCCCAACTTCAATTGTTTATAAAATGTGATATCACGTATATTACAAATACATTTGTGCAAAATAATTGTATGAATTATGATTGGTTTAAACCATGACAAAACGGCAACTCGGGTACAGTCATTTATCTATACACAAAGAATTAAGTTAAGCACCCCCCCCCCCCCGTTTTTTTACAACCTCGCACATTACAAGTTTGTTGTCGTCAAAACAGTGTAATATACCCATGATATTGCTATATTTTCTGGAGAAGTGATATTATGGTCACATAAAAACATAACAATCATGCCGTTTTCAATATTTTATTCTGAATAATTTAAGGTGAAAATTTTTGGGAATTTTAGGCATATTTTCACCTCAATTTAAGTATGGAGCTATAGGTCCATCACGGACAGTGTGGATGACGTTTATGTTTTCTAACGTACAGTCATTGTTCTGAGAAGACCTCTAGCGATCTTTGCGTCAATAACGTGTGTAGGACCCACGTGATCGGATCACTGACTCAACCCTACGTCTCATAGACCCTGTAAGCCGTCGTATGCGTTGCTGTGGCAGGTTGTTCCATTCCCGATGTAATGCACGTTCCAATTCATCCAGATTGGCTATTGGAGGGACCATCTTCGCAATTTGTCGTCCCAACATGTCCCAAACGTGCTCGAGGGGGTTCAGGTCAGGACTGTACGCAGGCCAGGGGATGGTTGTCACAGCACCTTGCTCCAGCAAGGCTCGGACGCGTCTCGCACGGTGAGGCCTGGCGTTGTCATCCATGAAGATGGGTCTGCTGGCGAGGGTGTGGTCATCGAAGTGCGGGATTACGGTGGTATTCAGGATTTCCGGACAACGCCAGGCCTCACCGTGCGAGACGCGTCCGAGCCTTGCTGGAGCAAGGTGCTGTGACAACCATCCCCTGGCCTGCGTACAGTCCTGACCTGAACCCCCTCGAGCACGTTTGGGACATGTTGGGACGACAAATTGCGAAGATGGTCCCTCCAATAGCCAATCTGGATGAATTGGAACGTGCATTACATCGGGAATGGAACAACCTGCCACAGCAACGCATACGACGGCTTACAGGGTCTATGAGACGTAGGGTTGAGTCAGTGATCCGATCACGTGGGTCCTACACACGTTATTGACGCAAAGATCGCTAGAGGTCTTCTCAGAACAATGACTGTACGTTAGAAAACATAAACGTCATCCACACTGTCCGTGATGGACCTATAGCTCCATACTTAAATTGAGGTGAAAATATGCCTAAATTTCCCAAAAAATTTCACCTTAAATTATTCAGAATAAAATATTGAAAACGGCATGATTGTTATGTTTTTATGTGACCATAATATCACTTCTCCAGAAAATATAGCAATATCATGGGTATATTACACTGTTTTGACGACAACAAACTTGTAATGTGCGAGGTTGTAAAAAAACGGGGGGGGTGCTTAACTTAATTCTTTGTGTATATATATCAACACATCTGGGCAGTGTCTGTGTTTTCACTTAACGAATCCCTCAAACATTTGTTTCCGTGGTTGTGAAGTGTTTTTAATAACGTTGTGGTGGTTTTGAATCACGTGGTGGTGAGGTATTTTGAATTATGTGGTGGTGAGGTGTTTTTAAATCACATGGTGGTGAGGTGTTTTGATTTACTTGGTGGTGAGGTATTTATAATTACGTGGTGGTGAGGTGTTTTGAATTACGTGGTGTTGAGGTGTTTTTAATTTTGTCGTGGTGTGGTGTTTTTATTACATGTTTTTTGGCTGTGAGGTGTTTTTATTATGTGTTTTATGGCTGTGAGGTGTTTTTAATTTCATGGTGGTGAGGTGTTTTTATTACGTGTTTGATTGCAGTGAGGTGTTTTTAATTTCGTGGTGGTGAGGTGTTTTTATTACATGTTTTATGGCTGTGAGGTGTTTTATTACGTGTTTTATGGCTGTGCGGTGTTTTTAATTTTGTGGTGGTGTGTTTTTATTACGTGTTTTATGGGTGTGAGGTGTTTTTATTACATGTTTTATGGCTGTGAGGTGTTTTTATTATGTGTTTTATGGCTGTGAGGTGTTTTTAATTTCGTGGTGGTGAGGTGTTTTTATTACGTGTTTTATGGCTGTGAGGTGTTCTAAATTACGTGGTGGTGAGGTGATTAAAAGACGTGGTGGTGAGGTGTAATCGTCCCAAACTTCCAGTCTGCACCTACCCCTCCCCTATGTATGTGCTGAGGGGTTCTTTTTTGAATTGTTTATTTTTCAACCTAAATCTTGAACCTAAATTTCTTATAAAAATGTAATATCACAAACAAACGGTCAGTGAGGCACACTTGTAACCAGGTGTGTGTTTGAAATTATATATATATATATATTGTTGCGGATTTGGGGGTCGGCGCTCCCCTTACCAAGGGGGGGTTAATCCCCTTGACTTTTAGGCTGGCCGTCTCCCCCGATCCTGGAAATTATAACGCTCCTCCGCTGTCGACATTGGCCAGGGTGATTGGTCAATGGAGTCCCAAATACCTGCGTGCCAATCCGACCGCAAAGCAGGGAGATAATTCCCGCCCGGACCGCGGACAAGATGGAAATTGTCGAGCAGTTAGCAATCCGAAGCCCGAGCCATTAACAAAGGAACTAAACCCGATCCTGAGCGGTTGGCCAAATCATGCCACAGGTACTCAATTGAGAAAAGACGCCAACGATCGAATGAGAGGAAATCAGAGTAAAGGGAAGAACAAATAAGATTATTAATTATGTACAATAACTCAACAAAGAGGAAACGAAAGGGGAAGAATGTACAAGAAGAGGAAGAAGCAGACACAGGGCAACCTTAACTATACAGTCTTACTTAACCCCAGGACAAAACAGACAGGCTTACACGGGAGGGTAGTGGTAGGAGGAGAAGGGTCCAGGCAGATGGTCGGGGAGGAAGGTTCAGGCAGATGGTATGCGTCGAGGTCCGGCTCCAGGCTCACTCGAGTCCGGCTCTGGGTGTTGACTCGTACCGCGGCAGCAGGCAGCGCATACTGTTGGCACACGGTCGGACCTTATACGTGGCGGGGGTCGGGGGGGGGAGGGGTAGTCCTTCGCACGGCTGTATGCGTGGTTCAATACAATCGATGATGCAATCTCGCCCAACCTCCGCGCAGTCCATGCCCTCTCTCTCCCCTCTCCTCTTGGGCTTCTCTCAACAACCGCACTTCTCTCTCCTCTTGTGTAAAGGTGCCGCGCTTGCGCTTATATAGCCCGTGTATAAATCAAGCCACGCTTCATCGAGCCACGCCTATCAATGAGCTCACCTCAGCCCTGGTTGGCTCGCCGACAGGGCCACGCCTCGGTTCGGCGCTCCGCCCCCTTCTTCTCCGGCTTGACCGCGTGCGTAATGGCGTTTGAATGCAGCGAACGCTGCTGGCAAGCAACGTAACACAATTTGGAGAGAGAGAGAGAGAGAGAGAGCAAAATGGACGGAATGGGGCCTATCTTATTTAATTAATGCAACGCAGATTCAACTATTGGGAACACAGCCTTGGCTAAACACAGACTAAGGAAATAACTGAAAGGTTCCTATGGTGTCCTTCGTGTTGCTTGTGGACTAACTATGGGTGCAACCTTTTTAAATGAAGAGAATTATTTACAAGAATTATTATTTACAAGTGAGGGGTTCTCAAAACCGCAACACTGCACCCTCCTTTTCTCCAGGCACGACCCGTGCCGACAAAACTTTAACTTAGTGTGACACTTAGGTGTGTAACCCTCTACTTTTACTATGGCGGATAAGCTCTCATATTATAACAATTGTGCATTTTATGAGAAAAGCATGAAATTTCTAACATAATTAGTGCATACCATAAGGTTTATTTTCAGATGTGGAGGGAAGTCAGATTTGACCTCTGAGGACCATGAGATGTCAAATCCAAAATGGCTGCCAGTCCACTGGGTCTAATGTTCAAACGCGCTTAATTTTGGAACCAAACAGTGTAGAAAAACATTATAGGTGTCATTTCCAACTAAATTGGGGATGCCCATTCATTTGGTGATACTTTTGAGATCGCCAGAACTCAAGGACATGCATTTAGGTCAAGGTCAAGGTCAAATTACATTAAATATCTATTTTTATGATGCTGAAGTTGGAACTGCGATTGGAAAAGTTCATTTGAACTTTTAAAACTTTATTTTTTCAGGTACAGGGATAGGTACAGAACACCCAAAGACCAGAAATGATGAAAAAAAAGTGTTTACACTGCAAGGAATGATGGATGCAATAACCTCTGAAAAAATAACTCTAGTTAACCAAATATGTCCACAAAAGCTTAAGTGCAATGATGAAAATTGGTAATGATCAAAATCTAACAGTCTCCAGAACAGAAGCACAGTGCAGTGCACTTGAGTGCAGCTTTGGCACACTTGCAGCATCCAGTGCACCCTTTCTTGCAGCCACAGTGGATCAATTAATGGCATGATTTTGATGCTTCAGGGAGAGTGGTCCAAAGAGGCTGCCACCCAGTTGTCTCCTTTGTCCAGCCCCACTCAGATGGGTCTGGCATCTCTGGATCCATGACCAATGCCTGGTTCCAACAGTTGGCCTGGTAGCAAGTGCGCTTGATGTGCTGCTTGAGTGCTGCCTGGGTTGGAGGAATGTTCTCTAGAGTTCTACACTTCTGTGTGAAGAGCTGTTTCCTGGCATCATTCACTTCTGTGCTCTCACTGGTTCGGTCATACATCAGCACCACAAATCGCTCCAGCAGTAACATTGAGCCTTCACTGACCTTAATTGGCATGCCTAGGAGTTCATTGAAAGCATCATTCACCTCTGGGAAAGACTTCCAAGATTCCCAGGCATCCCAAATTTAGTTGGAAATGATACCTATCATGTTTTTCTACACTATTTGGTTCCAAAATTAAGCGCGTTTGAATATTAGACTCGGTGGACTGGCGGCCATTTTGGATTTGACCTCTCACGGTCCTCAGAGGTCAAATCTGACTTCCCTCCACATCTGAAAATAAACCTTATGGTATGCACTAACTATGTTAGAAATTTCATGCTTTTCTCATAAAATGCACAATTGTTGTTGTTATCTGCTGTACTATTTTAACCTCACCCTGAGTGCGACAGTTTTAACAATTAAATATGTCCTGCCTGCTGCGTTGCATTCTACCTATCAGACTCATTCCCACAGACTAACCGAATTGCGGAATGGTCTTCAAAACTACACATAAAGCCGGTGGGGAGCATTATTTACAAGAACACTACTATTAATTTGATTATTTACAGAACTCGAAACCAGGACCTGTCTTTTTGGGAAACAAAAGCAGATGTTTTTGATAAGAGGAAACTCATTGCCAAGCACTGCACTGATACACCATACCACAAGCACCAATATACAAAATACACCAAAAGCACCATAAAGCACCATGACACAAAAAAATGCACCAAGCATGAAAATGCACAGTCAAACACATTTGAATAATAAGCAATGATGAGGTGACGTCTTCTCCGCTGGGCCGCTGGTTCTGGCTGCCTTCTTGCTTGCAGTCTATTTAAAAATAAAAGGGCACACATCGCGTCCACTTTTTTTAATTATGGCCAGCAGGGCCAACTGAGGTGGTCCACCTGCATGGCATGGATGCCACTTTGAATACAGTGGTCCGCAACCAAGATGCTGCTGGCAGCAATGACCGGACCCCAGCAGAGGTGCCAGGCCCCAAAACGTGGGGTCCATATGTGGTGCTATGCCACAGAATGTGTGGTCCATAAGGTGGTGTACCAATGCAGGCCGGAGGCAGCGGAGATGCGGGCACACAACTGCGGACACCTGCGCACTCCCCCCGGGCCCAAAAGAAACAAGTCCATGAGTGGGGAAGAAAGGACAAGCAAAGCAGCGGGGCAAGGCTGCAAGAGTACACATCAATACAAGGCAATGCAAGGTGAGGTGCGCAGGAGAGCGAGCCGAGAAAGCTCGTCCCTATCCGTACTCCCCCCCCCCCCCCCCCTGTCACCTAATCTACCCTTGCTCCTACCCCGTATTTACACAATCTACACATTTATCAAATCCGTTGCTATGTCTTGTCTTCCCCATATCTCCCCTAAACCAAATTCCTCATCAATCCCAATTCCTCATCAATCCCTCCTAAGGAGGACGAGATGGAACATAAACAATGTCACCCCCACGTCATGATGCGTCTCACCATTCCAAACATTTGCCCAAAATTCTGGCATGGAGTCTCTGGCACGAGCTTTAACTCCAAGGCATATACTCAACTATGGCAGTAGTGATATGCATGGGGGAAGTGGAGAGCATCAAGCTCCTAACCTGTACGGACTGCTGTGACGGAGATTATCCTATTCCCACAACAAATACACGTACAGGACACAGGAATTAAAAATGTAACAGATAATGGTTTAATAAAATTGATGCAATACAATAAAAACCAATGACACTAAATTCCTAACTGAGGGACCCTCTGTACAGACTCAAATACAGACACAGGGAGAAATAAATGAAAGTAAAAATGTTGTGTGTATTGTTAGCTGGTACTCAGCTCTGGTCTCCTCAAGCGGCCCTGGAACCCTGTCGGTTGTCGAATGGGTCCCCGAGTCCCTGCATGGGAAACAACGCTTTGGAGAGAAGTCACGGTCCCCGCCAGCCGCCGACATGAAGCGAACAGACCCGAACGCCTTCCTCGTCCTTCCTGCTTGGCTGCACGAGCCCCAATGTTCCTCTCAGGCGCACACGGCACCAAGCCAACCGCCAGGAGCCAATACCATGAGAGTGAGAGAGAGTTGCGTCTGCCCTCGCGCAGCCCGGAACAGAGGGAAAGAAAACGTGCGTCTGCTCGCTTTGAAGGCCAGCACAAGAGAGAAAGAGACGGGGAAAACAAAATGTGACCACCTGCCACAAACGAAGGAACAGAGAGAGCTAATAAATGTGCATCTGTTCGCTATGAAACCGAGAACCAAGAGCGGGAAAATGGCGGTGCTCTGCCTTTTTGTCCCTGTCATGAGAACGTTCTATGATGATGTTGCACGTGCTCCAATCAACGAGTGCCATCGCATCGCTCCATCCAATCATTCCTTTTGGGGTGTGGCCTCACGGGCCTTATTAATGCCCCTTGAGATGACTCGGCTGGGTGGGGTCAGTGGGAGTGTCCGGCTCCGGTCGGCGATTGTCATTTAATTTCGGCGCTGGTAACATGGCTGGTGGTGTGTGTCATAAGGAACGAAGGGAAAACCATAGAGGCAATTTTATACACAGGGAATCTGCCCTTATACCCTAACTAATTAGCATAGCTCCACCCCTTGCGTGGAGACAAATATACACTTACATGGACATCCGGGACTACTTCGTTACAGGAAGGTTTCTTCTTCTTCACGACATTCTGAGCACACGACCCAATACAATCCTTCCCGGGCTAAGGTATTTCATTACCTACCCCCCACAAATATAAATAAATTAATATATATATATATATATATATATATATATATATATATATATATATATATATATATATATATATATATATATATATATATATATATATATATATACACTACCGGTCAAAAGTTTTAGAACAACTCAATTTTTCCAGTTTTTATTGAAATTTACGCAGTTTAATGTCTCAATGTACTCTGAAATTAAGCATAAAACAAATAAACAATAATTGGAGATAAAAAGAAATCATAGATTCATATTGTTGAACAAAATTTAATTCTCAGCAAAGTAGCCACCTTTTGCAGATATAACCGCCAAACACACTCGTGGCATTCTTTCTACAATGGAAATCAAATATTGTTCGGGAAGTTCTTCCCGACACTGTTGCAGAAGTTCCCACAAATGTGTTGCACTTGTAGATTGCTTTGCTTTCACCCTTCTGTCCAGTTCATCCCAAACCAGCTCGATGGGGTTTAAGTCTGGAGACTGTGCTGGCCATTCCATGATTTGAAGTCTACCGTCTTGTTCTTTTCCTCAAAGGTAGTTTTGACATGGCTTGGGGGTGTGTTTAGGGTCATTCTCTTGCTGTAGGATGAACCCCTGACCAACTACGGCACTAGGCGTATACCAGAGGGTATTACATGGCGCTGAAAAATGCTGTGGTAGCCATTTTGGTTCAGGGTGCCAGTCACTCTTTTTTTTCTTTCTTTTTTTTTCTTTTTTTTGTATACTGAATCGAGGCTCGTGAAAGAGCTAACATTTACTTCACAAACAAATCAACCAGACAAACAAAATACCCAAAAAGAGGGAGTGGAAGACAAGATGGGGAAGGGAAGGGGAAGCACACAAACACAACATCCGAGAGCAGGGAGATGTATGGAAGGGAGAGGGCCCGGGGGGAGGAGGCATGGGAAGGGGGGGGAGGTGGAGGGAGAAGTATAAAACACAAGGACACAAAGGACTTCCTGGACAGAAGTTGGTATTTCAAAAAAGTGGAATTGGGGTGAAATTAGCGGGGGTAGAAAAGATCAAGGTTTTGGATGGGGGAAGATAAGAGATGGTGGTGAACAGCTGTTTTAAAGACTTGGAGGGTGGAGTAGGATTGAAGAGAATGAGGGAGTTTGTTCCAGAGGCGGGAGAAAAGAGGAATGAAGGAGTGAAGGTGAGCAGAGAGTCTTGATTTTGGCAGTTTAACCATAAGAGGGTTGCAGGCAGATCTTGTGTGACCTGTAAGAATATTTGCGGGACAGAGCCCAGAGAGAGCTGGGGGGGGGGGGGGCAAGGCCAGAGAGGAGTCGGTAGAAGACGGAAAGACCACCAACCTGCCTGCGGTGAGTGAGTGAGAGGCCCTTGAAGTTAGCTTCATCGCGGGAGATTCCAATGATTCTGAATGCTTTGGTTTAAACAGCGTGAAGGTGAGCTAGGTGTGAGGCAGGAGCACCAGCCCAGAGGGGAGAGCAGTATTCCATTGAGCTGCAGATGAAAGCCTTGTATGTGGAGAGGAGCTCAGGTGTGCCAAGGAAGGACTTCGCACGAAGGAGGATGCCCAGTCGGCGACTGGCTTTGGAGGCCAGATTTCAAATGTGGTTTTCCCAGGAAAGATCATGGCAGATAGTGAGACCCAAAAGCTTGAGTGACAGAACTTCTTGGAGAGGATTATTCAGAAAGTAGATGGGAGGGTTGTCCAGTCGGTCTTTTCGGAGAGACATCGTAAGAGTGTGAGATTTGTCAGGATTGAAAGCCATGTTCCACTTGTTTGCCCAGTCTGTGATTTTGTCAAGGTCTGCAGAGAGTGAGGAGGCTGCAGACTGCCGATCTGAGGGATGAAGAATGGAGCGACAGAGAGTAGAGTCGTTAGCAAAGAGATAGAGAGGATTTTCAAGAGAGTCAGAGAGATCATTGATGAAGACCAGAAAAAGCACAGGGCCCAGAACACTGCCTTGGGGAACTCCAGCCTGAACAGGACGAGGAGATGAGAGAAACCCATTCAGGGCCACATGTTGACTACGACTAGAGAGGAAGTCCGCCAGCCATGCGTGGAGATTTCCATGGATACCAAAAGAGGAGAGTTTGGTGAGCAGTGCGGGGTGCCAGACCGTATCGAAGGCACGTGATATGTCAAGGGAGACTGCTCTAATTTCCTGTTTGGCATTGAGGACCTCCATCCATTGTTGAGAAAGCAGAAGCAGCATGTCCAGAGTGGAGTGTCCAGGTCTGAAACCAAATTGATGATCAGAGATCAAGCCATTGGAGAAGAGGAAAGATTTCATATCTGAAGCAATGATGGATTCCATGACTTTGCTGATAATTGGGAGAAGGCTGATTGGGCTGTAGTTGCTGGGATCTGTTTTTGCACCTTTTTTGTGCAAAGCGGTGATGTTGGCAGATTTCCAAGCAGATGGAAGATGACCTTGAGCAAAAGAGAGGGTGAAGAGAACAGAGAGAGGGAGTGAAAGAGCGGAAGAACATGATTTTAGGACCTGTGGGCTGATGCCGTCAGGTCCAGTTGCAGAATCAGAGTCGAAGGTTGACAGAAACTTTTCCACCTTGTCAGGAGGAAAGGACACAGAGTCCAGGAGCAGCTGGGTACGACTGGGTACGGTGGGTACAGAGAGGGATGGGTTTGGGACACAATATTTAGAGGCAAACACAGAGTTGAGGCATTCAGCTTTTTCACGTGCGGAGTCAGCCGTGTGGCCATTTGAGGTGAGGGAGGGGATGGAGGGGGAACAAACACCAGAAACAGATTTGACCAGACGCCACCAGGATTTGGAAGAGGGAGACAGATAAGAGAGTTCGGTCCTGAGACCGGAGAGATATTGTTTCCTGGCTCTCCTGAGGGTGGACACACACTTGTTTCGGGCTTTGTGAAAGGAAATGAGATTTCCTTCCGTTGGATTTGCTTTCCAGGAGACGAAAGCAAGTTGTTTCTGGGCAATAGCCTCACCACAAGATTCCGTGTACCATGGACGGGAGGAAGGGTATGACAACTGAAGACGAGATGGGATAAATCTGTGCATGAGAGAGAGCAATTTACTTTGGAAGAATTCCCAGGATGAGTTGATGTCAGAGGCAGTAGAGATGGGAGACCAGTCCAGATGATTGATGGCTGCTTGAAGACCGTGCCAGTTGGCCTGAGTGAAATGCCAGACTAGTCGACGCTGAGGAGGCTCTCTGAGAATGGTCAGAGAGATGTCCACTTTAACAAGCACATGATCAGAAGAGCCGATTGGACCAGAAGAAGAGCAGCAGACATTTTCAGGGAAGTTAGTCATAACCAAGTCCAGAAGAGAAGATGCTCCGTTGACTGAGATCCGGGTTGGGAAATTGACAGATTGTGTCAGTCCCCAGTGAGTCACAGAAGTCCTTTGCTGAAGAGCCATGGTTGGTGAGAGAGGTACCCACCCCCAGCCAACTAGCATGGTGACAGTTGAAATCACCACATATGAGGAAGAGAGAGTTGGGATGGGTAGATAGAAGTTGGTCCATATTATCAGACAGCGAGATATAGATGGAGTCATCACTGTTTGGTGAACGGTACAACACACATATGAACAAAAGGTGGGAGCGAAGGGGAAGCCATAGCCAAAGGTATTCCTGGGGGTGAGGTGGAGAGAGGGCAGTGCAGGGCGAGTGAGGAAGAGAGTTTTTTTATAAAGATAGCAATCCCACCTCCAGGACGAGGCTCAGGTCTATCATACCGGAGGAGGGAGTAACCTGGGAAAGATACCAAGGAATCAGAGACATCATGAAGGAGGAAAGTTTCTGTTAAGCAGATCACGTCTGGTTTGTCAGAAGCAACCTGTATGGAGAGATCAGTTAAGTTTGAGTGAAGGCCCCGGATGTTTGAGGTCCATACTGTTAAGGAAGAGGAAGGGGGAGCATCGGATACAGAACAGGGGGGGGGGGGGTAGGGTAAGATGTGGAAGAGGAGGAAGAGGTAGGGAGAGCTGCTGAAGGTGTGTCAGAGATTACAGAATAGCTTGGAGAAAGGGAAGAATGGGGCAGACAAAAGGTTTGATGGTGATTGGGTGAGGTGCAGTGAGGTGTTATTTGAGGAGGGGGAAGAGTGAGGCAGAAGGTTGAGGGAGAAGAAGGTGAAAGTTGGAAGGGGGAAGAAGTGGGGAGGACGCTTTGAGGAGGAGGGGTGAGAGGGGAGTCTAGGAGGGGAGGAGTGAGGGAGAGTCGCGGAGGGGATGGGTGTGGGGGGAGTTTAGGAGGGAAGGGGCAGGGGGGGAGATTTGAAAGGGATGGGTGATGGGGAAGATTTGGGGGGGCGGGGCAAGGGGGAAGATTTGAAAGAGATGGGTGATAGGGAAGATTTGGAGGGAAGGGGTGAGATTGGATTTTGAAAAGTGTACGATAAATGGGAAACGAACATTTATTGCAAAATGAGTTTCTTGAGACATTCGAGTCAAAAATACATTTGAGGACGCTGAAGGATGGGTGGAGTTCTGGAGAGTTTAGGGAATGAATGAAAGATGCACTGTAAGAGATGGAATTTTTTTTTGGAATGAATAGATTTGGTGAGCAAGTCGAAAGCATCCTTTTATAGAAGAAGAAGAAAAAGGTGTTATAGAATATGACAAAATAAAGTTCTTCAGGGGACAGATGAAACATTTTTTAACAACGAACATCGTGGTCGAAGAACGAACGAACAAATAAGAACGAACAAACGGATAAGAACAGAGAAGGAAAAAATATATATATTTTTTTTTTTGAGATTTTAAAACAAGGAAGTATTGGGTGAAAAGACCGTGAAAAACAGAGACCGAAATTAATTTGCAGCGCGATCAAAGAACCGCTGAGACAAAAAAAAAGCCTCAAGCCAAGGGCTGACACGGTAGCCTACTCGTACTACACTAGGCCTCAGAATACACGATACGAAAAAAACGACGATTCTGTACACAGGTATGAAAAACCAACACTGAGAAACCTATTAAAGTCACCCCAATAGGTACATACACCGAAAGAAAGATACAGATTCGACAAAAACACAATTGTGAAAAATTACTTAACTTCGAAAGCGTGCGCGCGGGGACAGCTTTGAAGAGACGTGACGACCAATCTTGCGCATGCACAGATCGATCAATCATGCGCATATCCTCTCTCTGTGCAAGTCGCCGACTCTGGATCCAGCAGAAGAGCCCGACACCATCACGATTCCTCCTCCATGTTTGACAGTTGGTGTGACACACTGAGGAACCATCATTTCACCTACTCGATGGCGTACAAAAACAAAAACAAAAACCACAGATTTCAAATTTTGATTCATCGGTCCATAAGACCTTCTTCCAGTCTTCAGTAGTCCACTGGCAGTGCTTCATGGCCCAGGCAAGCCTCTTTTTCTTATTTTGCCACCTTAGCAATGGCTTTCTTACTGCCACTCGACATGTCAAACCTGCAGCTCGAAGTCCTCTCTTCACAGTTGAAATTGAGACTTGCTTACTTCGACCAGTGTTAAGCTGTGCTTGAAGCTGTTGTCCTGTGAGCCGCCTATCACGCAAGCTGTTGACTCTCAGAAACTTGTCTTCTGATTCTGTTGTAGCTTTGGGTCTGCCAGACCTCTTCCTGTCAGAGTTTCCTCCAGTTTCCAATATACTAATTCCTGCAGTGCAATATTGTTCAAATAATGCTTCGGAGGGTGTAATAACTGTTCCAATACTGCTTTTATACAGACAGGGTGTTTGTAATCAAGTAATCAGCAGAGGTTGGGACACCTGTAGGAATTGTTTGCATCAACTTTCAAGGCTTAATTTACTTACATTGCTGCAGAGCAGCTGTAAGTTGTTAACTCATTACTTGTTCCCTGAAGAAGGCCTTTTTTTCAATAAAACGGTGCAATTTACATTATTTTCCACTTTTTGCTCACCTGAACTTTTTTTTTCTTAACCTCGAGCAGTTTACTGATTACCTTTGTACCATTTCATGTTATTCACTGGACAGTGAACTGCGCAAATTTCAATAAAACTGGAAAAATTGAGGCGTTCTAAAACTTTTGACGGGTGGTGTGTATATATATATATATATATATATATATATATATATATATATATATATATATATATATATACATACATACATACATACATACATACATACATATATATATATATATATATATATATATAGATAGATATAGATATATATGTATATAGATATATATTGTTGCGGTTTTGAGTCTGTCAAGTGAGTTTAAGAAAGGTTAAAGTCTGTCCCCCATAGTTAGTCACACGAGCAACACGTAGCCTCGCAATAGTATAGATACGTCTTAGTGTTTGTAAGCTTAGTCCTTTTCCTTCGTTAGTTCCGCGTTGAGTAGGAGCCAGGAAAATAGGCCCTACTGCCACCGATCATCCTACGTCCGTAGCCTCAATCCCTTTTGCGTTAACGTTGGTTCATATTGGGCGAGTTAACACGAGGCAGGCAGAGGAGGATCGGGGCAGAGTCGAGGTGGAGCGGCAGAAGTAATGACGGTAAGCACGAGCCGCCAATCAGAGCTCGAGGGTGTTGGTGGCGGCGTGGCGTCAGAGGGTGTGGTGAGAAGAGTCGGGTGAGTTCCAAAAGGTTCGAGGGGCGTAGCTATAAGAACCGCTGCGCAAAAGCCCTCGACAGAACTCGCAGAGGAGAGAGAGACATAAGAGGCCTTACACCAGAGGACTTGTTGCGAGAGAGAGATATAAGAGGACTCACGTTGTGATGAACTTGATGAAGTTGCACGAGAACGCGCGCGCTAACTAGCACAGAGTGTAATGAAGAAGAGGAGGTGGCTGCTACAGATACACGGGTGCAGCCAGACGCGTTTAGAACGAATACAGCGCATTTAAGATGTGTGAGTGAACAAGGCTGAGTAACCGCCAGCCGCGCTAAAGTCCGCCCTCTGCCATTCCGCCCCATCATCTGTTTGTTCGAGAGACGTGCTACGAGTCCCTGCCTTCGCATGCCACCATCTTCGCGGGACGTGCCGGGGACCGCGGAGAGCCGGACGGGAACCATCTCTGGATGCGTTGGGGAACACCTGCCCATCTGCAATTCCCTGTGTGAGTGTGAGACAGGCCCATTGTCCAAGGGATAGGTTCAGACTGCTTAAGGATTGCTCTGTGTCTCTTCGTCCTTGAACTGCATATATGTGTGGGAATAATTAAACCCATTTGTTCTTCCTTTCTTCTTCATTCGATCGTTCCTGTGGTTTCTCCATTTGACTAAGCATTGCACGAATAAGATCGTTCCAATCGGGTTCCACTAAGTAAGACTGCGCGGACCACGTGTATGCAATCTGCTCGGTGTACTCACATCACACGTGGTTCGTGCGAGGCTTGTTTCCTCACTCCCAGGGCAGCGCGGGGAATTAGGTACGAGCGAAAAGTAGTCACGAAACCCTATGCCGCGTGTGTCTTGAGGGACGTAATAAGTCTCGGTTCCCCAGGCCCAGTAAAGACAAGGGCATTAATCCCCCCTTGATAAGGGGAAGAAGGCCGGCATTGAGAACCGTAACAATTGGTGTCAGGAGTGGGATTTGGAACCTGGGACAAAATTTTTAGACAAAATTTGGACACCAATTGTACATATTGGCCATAACAATTGGTGTCAGGAGAGTGGGATTGGACCCACTCTCGTGACAGGGTCACCTTACGGAGGTGGTGTGCATTGGGTGGTATGCACCTGGGTGGTGTGCACCTTACGGAGTGCGCTTCACGCACTTGAAATTGTGAGTGGACGAATTTTTTTTTATTTATCCAAAATTAAATTCATGCCATGGCTAGCCAAAGCGGTCGCATGCCGGTGGGGGTACAAGAGGAGGTAGATGAGGAAGAATTAATGACCCAGGACCCATGGGAAGAATTGGGAGAAGAGGAGGAAGCAGAAGAAGGGTCGGCAGTCGGGGTAGAAAATGGCGACGCCTCGCACATGGCGGCGGAAGCCGAGCCCGTGGTGCCAAGGTACATGCAATTATTTATGGCGCAAATACAGGCATCCATAAAAATGGAGGAGGATCGGGGTGGAGTCGAGGCGGAGCGGCAGAAGCAATGACGGTAAGCACGAGCTGCCAATCAGAGCTCAAGGGGAGTGGCTCACAACAGCAGCCAGAGGTGGGGATTGGAACATTCGGGTAAGACTCTGGTGCAGGGCTATAAAACCCTGCCCCGGGCCCCCTGCGTCAGTCAGAGTGTGCCCGGGTTCGTGGTTTGTTGAGAGTTGTGAGAGACGTTGCAGTGACCCAGAGAGTGCCCCAGAGAGCGTTGTGAGTCACCCCAGTGAGAGTCGCAGAATGTGTCAGTGTGTCCCAGTGGGAAAGAGACGTTGTAGTCACAAGTGAAGTCAATCGGTTGCTTGTTATAGCCCTCTCTGTGCACGAACTCTCCCTGTGCCCTGCGCTCTGCTGCGGCTGATAATCTCGCTTGTGAAGACGATCCATCCCGGGGCCACCTACGCTGACGACCTTCCTACCTGTGCTCCCAGCACACTTGCCACGAACATCTGAGGGCCACGCCCGGCGAGCTGTCCGGAGTGAACGGCGCCAAGGCGCGTTTGGAGCGCGAACTTGTCCTTCCTCTTTTTCCCTGCGTGAGTGAGTGGGCCCTTGTCCGGGTTTAAGTAAGATTGACTAAGTGTCTGCTCTGTGTCTCTTCACCCTGTATAATTGTAAATACACCTGTGTTCTTCCTTCCATTTGATCGTTCCCGTCATTTCCACCATTGGCTTCGCACTGTACGAATAAGGCCGCTCGATGGGGTTCAATAAAAGTAATGGCACAAGTCACATGACACGCAAACCGCTCTGCGTATCCGATTAGCATGGCTTGTGCGAGGTCCAGTCCCTGTTCTCGTGGCGGCGTGGGTACCGAAGGTACGTGTGGATTCGACCCGATACCCTTCCACACGCTTGCTACGGGAGTGGTGACTCGGCCTCATGGACTCGAAGCTTGAAGGGGGAAAAGGGGTTTAACCCCCTCTCTATACGTCGATGGGCTTCGAGACATCCGCAACAAATTGGTGTCTGGGTGTGGGATAATTGGACCTAGAGTGCACTTCACACACTCAAACGAAATTACAAGCGAACGAAATTTAGTTTGTAAAATCAAATTTATATACGTACAATGGCTGGCCAAGATGGTCAAATGCCGGTGGGAGTAATAATAGACGAGGAAGAACTAATGGCCCAGGACCAGCAGGAAGGGTTGGTAGAAGAGGGAGCAGATGAGGGTGTGGCAGCAGTGAAAGAAAATGGCGGTGCCTCGCACGTGGCGGCGGGAGCCAAGGCCGCGGCGCCAATGGATATGGCCCTTTTTATGGTGCAAGTCACGGCGTGCCTCGGTGAATTGAAAGAAATGGGGGACAAATCCACTAGGGAAATGAAAGAAATGAAAAACAAAATGGATGTCCAGAGGGACAAAGCAAGGTGTAACATGGAAGGGTTGGAAAACAAAATGCATACCCAGAGGGCAGTGTCAAAGAGGGATATCTAAAAAATAGGGGAGGACATTGGGCGCAAGCTGAGTGAGGAAGTCGCAGTGGTAAGCGACAAGGTGAAGCAGTGCGAGGAGCGCGTGTGGAGAGAGTTGAGGCAGAGTACAGTTAAATTACAGGGGGGTATAGAGGAACTGACTCGGGAGGTAGAAAAACTAACGGTAGGACAGCAGGAATTAAGGGAACAAGTGGGAAAGAATACTGACGTGATAGGGGGGCTGAAAGCAGCACAAAAAGAAATAAGGCGGGAAGTTCTAGCGACAAAGAAGGAATGCAAAATGGTGCACGAGGGACTGACGAAGAGAATGGATGACATGGTAGAGACATTGGGGACGAGGGAACGAGAGGTTAGGACACATGTAGAGACGACCAGAGTAGCCTTAGAAGGGGAGATTGCGGGGGCGCACAGGGAGATAGAAGGGGTGAAACAGAAGCTGGAGGAAGTTGAAGAGGGGATGAGTGAGATTAAGAAGAGATGGAGGGAGACCAAAAATAAAATAAAGGAGGAGGTGATGGAATATGTACAAGGTGATGGAATATGTACAAGGTGTTAGGACACATGTAGAGACGACCAGAGTAGCCTTAAAGGTCTTTGTTCACATCGTGATGACATTCTTGCTGACCAAATAAAAAGTTTGCAGATGCTGGAGGAGAAACGTGGAGGAAGAAGCCCCGAGGTGAGTGGCGATGATGGCGGAAATGTGTTTGGTGTATTGGGAGGTTCGACGAGCTTGGGGGTCGGAATGGACCCGGGCATTTGTGAAAGGCCCATGGCGAGGTGTGCGACTGTTAAGGAGTGCATGGAGAAAGAGTGTGTGCCGGGGTGTGTGCTAATGGGGTGTGTAAAAGGTGTGTGTGCACCTGGGTATGCGAGCATGGAGTGGGTAGCGGGTTGCAAAGAGGCGGCCCGGGCATCGACACCGACCAGGGTAGTCCTTAGTGGGATGGGTAACACACGTGAGCCCCCAAGAGGTAGTGCACTATGGGGACCTGAACAGTTCGGCCCCGCGTCAACCCCGCAGGGAGCGGCGTATGGGGTCCAAACGTCAGGCGGCCATAAAGGGCCGCTTGCGCCGTACGACGGCAAAAGCGATTTGAGGGCGACCTGGCGCAATTCGACCACATGTGTATGTGTAACGGTTGGAGGCCGGAGGAAGGTGGGATACACCTTGTGGGCGCACTGCGCGGCACGGCGGCAGAGGTCCTGACTGCCTTACCACTGGGTGCTATCACCTTGTTGGACCTCCGTTCGGCACTAATTAATCGATTCAGCATGGAACAGCAGAGCGAGCTTGTTAAAGCTCAGCTAGCGGTGCGAAAAAGGAAACCCCAGGAGACCATCGGGGAATTGGTATACGGCATTCGCCGCACAGTGGGGATAGCGCACATGGACATGGCCGCGACCTCCCAAGAGAGCTTGGCGCTCGACCATTTTATCCAGGCCTTTTCGGACCCCAAGCTTCGGCAACAGCCCGCCATGTGGCGCCCGGAGACCTTGAGCCAAGTGGCCGACGCTGCGGCCCATTTGGAGGCAGCGAGGCCCCTGGCCCGGGGGAGCGAGCGCCACGCAGTGGCGGTGAGACAGGTAAGGCCCGTGGCTACTGAAAGGGGCCCGGACCTGGAGGACATGGTCCGAAAGATGGTGGACCAGAGGCTAGCGGGATCTGGACCATGGCAGGCAGCTCCAGCGGTGGCATGCAGTGGGCCACTATCAAATGCCCCAGTTCGGGACTACAGGGGGGGGCAATTTGGAATTTCGGAGGTACACACCTTACCAGGTGAGGTGTTATAACTGCAACCGGATGGGTCACCGTGCGCGGGATTGCAGAACCCCATGCTGGGATGGACCCCGGCAGCCGGGACCATCAACTCCGCCTCGTACGGATCGGACTAGCCGACCCCAGACACCCCCCGCCAGGGCCCGGGAAACTAATATGTGCCAAGCATGCAGGGCCGCGTTCGGCAGCAGGGGATGGTGAAGAGCCCTCATTGACACGACATGTCATCTATTGTGGCCAAATTGGTATGGGTAGTTTGACAATTAATTGCAAAATTGCCGGCGAGGGGGTAGACGCCGTTGTGGACACAGGAGCAAGCGCCACGATCATCAGCCCTGTGGTCCTTGATTCGAGTGCAGATGGCTGGGATAACATCCAGCATCTGGAAAATCATAGTTTGCAGTTGGCTACCGGGGTAACGGCCCCCATCGTAGGGCGTGGTTTTGTAACCCTCAAGTTAGGGTCAGTTAAAAGGGAAATAGAAGTTTGGGTTGCGGAGGTGTGCGACCCATGCCTAATCGGGCTGGACTTGTTGACTGCCAGGGGTTGTAAAATCGACTTGGGCCGGGGGACCCAGCAAGTGGGAGTAGATGGGCTGCCATTGGACGGGGGTGAGCATGGCCGAAAGGACGGAGTTGGAGGCTTCTGAGGCCGTGACCCATTCCCCCAAGGGCCGAGGCCATAGTGCCGGCCCGATGGCGAGCTTGCCCAACCTGGCAGGAATGCTGTGGCCTGGTCGAACCGGTGGCAGCGCAGTCCGTCCCGGGCTTAGTCGTGGGCCGTACCCTCATAAAAACAGACGGGCCGCTGGTGGCCGTCCGGGTAATTAATGTAAGTACAGAACCACGCACTATAGGACGGGGCACGAAGATAGCCGGCTGCACCCAGGTTAATGAAGTCGCGGAGGTGAGGGACGAGAACATCCAGCCGAGCCGGTCCCAGAGGGTGTCTCTAGTAACCAGTAGGAATTGGCCCGATCCCATTTGTGACATGGTAAACAGGAGTAGTGTAGAGTTGGAGGAGACCCAGCGGGAGGCCTTACACAAATGAATAGAATCCCATTTGGACATCTCCTTGTCCTCCGAGGATATTGGACGTACGGGCCTGGTGAAACATCAGATCCACACCGGTGAGGCCCGGCCTATTCGTCAGCCCGCCTGACGGCTCCCTTGAAGCAAGAGGGAGGAAGCTGATGAGCAGGTAGAAAAATGCTCAGTGCGGGTATCATTGAATCCTCGGGAAGTCCTTGGATGTCACCAGTTGTGTTGGTTAAAAAGAAAGATGGAACCATGCAGTTTTGCGTGGACTATCGCCAACTAAACAATGTGACACTCAAAGACTCGTATCCCCTGCCTAGAATTGACGATACCCTCGATGCCGTTGCGGGCTCAAATTGGTTCTCAACCTTGGACCTTAAGAGTGGGTATTGGCAGGTGGAGATGGATAGGGCAGGGAAGGAGAAAACGGCATTTTCCACAGGTAAGGGGCTGTATCAGTTCACTGTGATGCCGTTTGGTTTGTGTAACGCCCCCGCCACCTTTGAACGATTGATGGAGCATGTGCTGGGTGGCATGCCATGGCAGTCATGCCTGGTGTACCGGGATGACGTGCTGGTACAATGGTACATGCTAAAACATTTCCCCAGGCCATAGCTAATTTGGACCAGTTGTTTGGGTGCCTCAGACAGGCAGGGTTGAAATTGAGTCCAAGTAAGTGCACTTTGTTTGCCAAGGAAGTGGCCTATCTAGGTCACGTCATCAGTCGCGAGGGGGTAAAAACAGACCCAGGCAAAATTACAGCAGTAGAGGAGTGGCCCGCACCGCGTAACATCAAAGAGGTGCAGGGGTTTTTGGGACTCTGCTCCTATTACAGGCGCTTTGTGGCAACGTTTGCGGAGATAGCCAGGCCCCTTCACTGGCTTACGGAGAAGGGGACGAGGTTTAATTGGGCAAGGGAGTGCAATGAGGCCTTCCTAGCATTGAAGGGGTGTTTGACATCCACACCCATTCTAGCTTACCCCACCAATGACGGGACGTTTACCCTGGACACGGATGCAGGCCAGGAGGGATTGGGCACGGTCTTGTCCCATACACAGGGGGGCATGGAGAGAGTGATCACGTATTATAGTCGGGCCATGAGTAGGCCCGAGCGAAATTATTGCGTCACTCGTAAAGAGTTATTCGCTATGCTGGCTGCCATGAGCCATTTCCACCCGTACTTGTACGGGCAAATTTCTTGTTTGAACTGACCATTCCTCCCTGCAATGGCTTCTCTGGTTCAAGAAACCTGAGGGCCAAATTGCAAGGTGGTTGGAAAGGTTGCAGCAGTACGATTTCAGTGTGACCCATAGTTCCGGAAAGACCCATGGGAATGCTGATGCACTCTCTTGACGTCCCCTGTTTGGGGGAAAACTGTAAATTTTGTGCGAGACATGAGGACAGGGAACAATTGGCAGACCCCACGCCTACCATCGTAGTCCATGCAACACGGGTGAGAGGGCCAATCTTGCCACTAACCGCTGATGAGGAATTTGGAACTTTGGCTTGGAGCACGGCCCAGCGGGAGGATCCCGTACTGGGACCGGTGCACGAATGGGTTCGATTGGGGGAGAAGACCTAGTGGGGAAGAGGTCACCCCCCTTGGAGCGCCAACAAAGGCATATTGGGCTCAATGGCAAACCCTGAAATTGAAGAACAACATCTTGTACCGCAAGTGGGTAGAGATACCCTCTGAGAAAACTTCCTGGCTGGTGATAGTCCCAGAGCAGTTTAAGACCACCATTTTACAGCAGGTGCATGGTACCTGCCCTGGCGGCCATTTGGGCAGAACAAAGACAACATCTCGGGTCCGCCGGAGGTTCTATTTGGTAAATATGGGGCGCGATTTACAGGACTGGTGTTGGAGATGCGACGCCTGTACTGCTAAAAAGGGACCAGCACGGAGGATGAGGGCCCCCCTTCAATTACACCAGGTGGGAGCCCCTCTTGAGCGGGTGGCCATGGACATACTAGGACCACTACCCCGCACCCGCCAAGGTAATAAATACATCCTCGTAGTTATGGACTATTTCACCAAGTGGCCGGAGGCCTATGCCCTCCCTAACCAGGAATCCGAGGTTGTAGCACAGGCCTCCGTGGAAGGATTTGTATGTCGGCATGGGATTCCGGAAGAGCTGCTCACCGACCAGGGTCGAAATTTTGAAAGTCAATTGTTAAAAGATGTGTGCAGGCTCCTGTCAATTCGGAAAACAAGGACAACGCCCTTAAGACCTCAATCTGATGGGATAGTGGAAAGGTTCAATCGAACCCTGGTCCAGCAATTGGCCCTGTTCACCACCACCCGTCAGGACGACTGGGACGAACATCTCCCAAATTTGTCAATGGCATACCGCACTAGTCAGCACAGGGCCACCGCATGCAGTCCAGCGCTGCTCATGTACGGGCAGGAGTTGCGGGCTCCCGCCGATCTGCTATGTGGACCAGTGCCCGAAGTCCCTAATAGACCGCCAGGGGAGGGCTACGCTCCTCACTTAGAGGAAGGGATGGAGAGGGTCCATGCCTTCGCACGTCGCAAGCTTCAGCTGGCGGGTGCCAAAATGAAGCGCAGGTACGACCACCGGAGCCAGGGGAGCCAATATTCTCCGGGGACGAAGATTTGGTTCTTCAATCCCCGGAAACGGAAATGCAGATGCCCCAAGCTCACTTCGCCTTGGCAAGGCCCAGGGGTCGTCCTGGCGCAAATTTGTGACATGGTCATTAAGATAAAAATGGGACCACAAGCTCTCCCTCGGATCGTCCATGCCGACCGATTAAGACCCTACATGGGCGAGCAGGTGCCCTCATGGATCACATTGGCCTTAGAGGCCGAGGCAGGATGCAGTACCTCCAATGACAGGGGCTCATAGTTTAGAGGACTGGGGGGAGTAGTGTACCCACGTGGGGGAATGGTACTGACCATTCCTCACACGGGGGCGGGGGGGCATGAGCATTAGTTTTGGGGGATGGCAATGTTAGGCCCATGGAGGGGCCAGCAATGGTTGCCTCCATGGGGCACCAAAGCTAGCCGAGGGAGGGCTAGGATAATGATAGGGATTTGGAAGACCGTAAGGACAAGAGATTTAAGTAGTGACACCTGAACTATAGAGGGGACGTAGAGAGTTTAGGTGGATGTTAATAAAGGGTGTGCATAGTGTAAAGGGACGATGGGGGAAGCATGAGTTTTCGGGGAAATCAGTTAGGTAGATGATGCTGTGTGAGTGAGGAATTGAGGAGTGAGGACAAAAGGTTTGTGGAAATAAATGGTGTGTGAAAGTAAAGGTGTGGAATGATTGGTGTGGAGTGCATGGTGCGAAGGCGTGAATGGGGGGAGTGGAACCCATTCACGAAAGCCCGGGGGGGGGGGTAGTGCAAAGCCAGGTAAAGGGCATAGGTAAATTGTATGGATATTGACACCTGTGGTGTGGGTAGTAGAAAGTAGTGTTTTGTCGGGTGCAGGAGACAGTGAAATGGCTGGGCGTGTTGCTTAATTGGTGCGTATGGTTATTGGGGCACTCCGCCACTGGTAGTTTGTCAGCCAGGTGAGGCCGTAGGTAGGCTCTGTGAGCCGGTTAGGTTAGTTGTGAGTGGGGCCCGAGGATCCCAGGAGAGGACCCGGGTTGCCCGATGCCAAGGTGGGCATAGAGGGGGTAAGTGTCAGTGAGGGCCTTCCCCGGTTAGGTAGTCGCAGGAGCAGGCAAGCTCGGGAGGCGGCTTTAGTGGCGGAGGTGCACAGGTAAGTAGACCTGCTGGTAGAGCCACACGACCCAGCCCCGAAATTGTGCGAGGGCACAGTGAGAAAATTTGCGGTGTGAGACCCAAATTCAGAGGGCACCACAGTGTGGGCAATGGGAATTCGGGTTCTTAGAACCACATAGTTTAAAGAGGCCGATTGGCAGGGTACGACCCCGGGTAGTTTAAAAGTGTAATGTTATTAGTGTAGTTAGGATGTAAGAAATCCCATCGCACCATACACAGCCAGTCACCGAGGCTCTGTAGGCCGATTGAGTGGTAAGACGCATCATGACGTAAGTGAACCATTGTTTTGTTCCATCCCTTCCTTCCTGGGAGGGATTGGGAGACGAATTTGGCATAGAGGAGGATATGGGAGACAAGACGTAGAGACGGATTGTAAATACAAGGGGGGCTAGGGTAGTGTAGCCAATGGTGGGCGGTACGGACGGTTAGGGACGAGTTTGCTCTGCTCGCTCTACCAGGTCCCTCGCACTGCACCAGGCATGGTGGTGCCTGGTCACCTTGTTTTTCGTGTGCCACTGTGTCCTTTCCATTTGCTTGTTGCGCTTCGTCTTCCCTCCCTGCCCCAGGACCATTTTGGAGGCCGAACTGTGCAGCATCAATTCTGCACCGTCACAGCTGTGCAGCCGACCTGTTCAGCACCTTGCTGCTAGTCCTTTTGCTGCATCCTTGCTACACCTGTGCAGCCGAACTGTGCAGCACTTTGCTGCCGAACCCAACTTGCTGCACCCTTGCTACACCTTCACAGCCGACCTGTGCCGTACTTTTCTGCCAGTCCATTTTGCTGCACCCTTGTCACACTTATAGACCACAAGCCTTGTGGCTCGCACCTCTGCTGTGCAGCATCTTGCTGCAAAATCATCTTGCACCTTTGGACCACTTGTTGAGTGGCACTGATGCCACGCAGTTGGACCACATGAGAGTGGCCCTGTTGGCCAATAAAAAGCATTGGTTACTATTGTGTGCTAGGAGTGAGGAAGATGGAAGATTAGATGGCCCTGATGCTTCATATGGCCTGTATGCCGGTCAGGGCCAGCCGGTTTTGTTAGCCGCACACAGAAGATGCAAGATGCAAGATGCAAGCAGCAAGTGCCATAAAGTGTTGATTTTTCCCCTCCAATTCTCTTTTCCAAAGTGCAGGTCCTGGGTTGTAGAATTGTAAATAAAGTTAAGTTCTGTGCATTGTAAATATAAGAATGTTTCCCACCGGCTATGTGTGTAGTTTGAAAATTCCGGAAATACTCGGGTAGTTGTGGGTTTGAGTCTGTTAGAGTAGCTGCTCAATGCATTAGCGGGGACATATCTCGTGTTTAAAATGTCGCACACATGGGTCAGAATAAATGCTAGGGGGATTACACCTATGTGTCACATTTAAAAGTAATGGTAAATTTGCATGCCAGTCTCTACCGGTTGTTCCACTGTTCGGGTCGACTCGGGTCGAGTCTGGTGAGAGAGGGGGGTAGTGTTGTGGTCTTGCGAATAAAGAATGACCCCCCTCATAGGTAGTTGCACCACAACATGTAGCCTCGCGTTAGTTCAGTTATTTCTTAGTAAATGTAAGCGTAGTCTCCTGTCCTGTGTTAGTATGCGTTGAGCAGGCCAGTAAGTTCGGTGTTCTTTTGGCTAGAATGCCACGTGCTAGGCCTGGAACAAGTCTGGCAGGCCAAAGGGAGGAGCTGCAGGGGAGTGGCCGGTAAGCAGTGAGCAGCCAATCAGAGCTCAAGGTGAGTGGCTCACAACGGCAGCCAGAGGTGGGGCTTGGAACATTCGGGTAAGATTCTGGGGCGGGGCTATAAAATCCTGCCCCGGGCCACCCGCGTCAGTGTGCCCGGGTTCGTGGTTTGTTGAGAGTTGTGAGAGACGTTGCAGTGACCCAGAGAGTGCCACAGAGAGCGTTGCGAATCACCCCAGTGAGAGTCGCAGAATGTGTCATTGTGTCCCAGTGGGAAAGAAACGTTGTAGTCAGGCAGGCCGAAGGGAGGAGTTGCAGGGGAGTGGTCGGTAAGCGGTGAGCAGACAATCAGAGCTCAAGGGGAGTGGCTCACAAAGGCAGCCAGAGGTGGGGCTTGGAACATTCGGGTAAGATTCTGGGGCGGGGCTATAAAATCCTGCCCCGGGCCCCCCGAGGTGAGCTGCCAATCAGAGCTCAAGGGGAGTGGCTCACAACGGCAGCCAGAGGAGGGGCTTGGAACTTTCGGGTAAGATTCTGGGGCGGGGCTATAAAACCCTGCCCCGGGCCCCCCGCATCAGTCAGAGTGTGCCCGGGTTCGTTGAGAGTTGTGAGAGACGTTGCAGTGACACAGAGAGTGCCACAGAGAGCGTTGCGAGTCACCACAGTGAGAGTTGCAGAATGTGTCAATGTTTCCCAGTGGGAAAGAGACGTTGTAGTCACAAGTGAAGTCAATCAGTTGCTTGTTATAGCCCTCTCTGTGCACGAACCCTCCCTGTGCCCTGCGCTCTGCTGCGGCTGTCAATCGCGCTTGTGAAGACGATCCATCCCGGGGCCATCTACGCTGACGACCTTCCTACCTGCTCTCCCAGCACACTTGCCGCGAACATCCGAGGGCCACGCCCGGTGAGCTGTCCCGAGTGAACGGCGCCAAGGCGCGTTTGGAGCCCGAACTTGTCCTTCCTCCTTTTCCCTGCATGAGTGAGTGGGCCCTTGTCCGGGGATTAAGTAAGATTGACTAAGTGTCTGCTCTGTGTCTCTTCGCGCTGTATAATTGTAAATAAACCTGTGCTCTTCCTTCCATTTGACCGTTCCCATCATTTCCTCAATTGGCTTCGCACTGTACGAATAATACCGCTCAATCGGGTTCAATAAAAGTAACGGCACAGGTCACGTGACACGCAAACCACTCGGCGTATCCAATTAGCGTGGCTTGTGCGAGGTCCAGTCCCCATTCTCGTGGCGGCGTGGGTACCGAAGGTACGTGTGGATTCGACCCGATACCCTTCCGCACGCTCGCTACGGGAGTGGCGACTCCTCCTCGTGGACTCGAAGCTCGAAAGGGGAAAAGGGGTTTAACCCCCCCCCTCTGTATGTCGACGGGCTTCGAGAGATCCGCAACAATATATATATATATATATAATTTTTTAAATATTTATATGTATATATAAATATACATATATATATATATATACTGTATATACATTTATATATATACATAATTATTATTTATTTATTTACATGTATATATATATGTTTGTTTGGGGGGGGGGGTTATTATTTATTTTTAAAGGGATATAAGGTTCATGGTGGACCTGCCACAAACGGTCGAACACATATATCATAAACTGACAAATATTATGATCTGTTATATACATATGTATATATATATATATAGAAGTTCAAAACACACCTGGTCACAAGTGTGCCGCAATGACCGGGTCCTCAGTCGAGGTCCTTAGCATCATCCCGTTTCGGCCCTTCAACCTCGATACGGTCAGCTAATCTGGGCCAGCAGGGGCACATACACATCCACACACATACACACACAACACCAACCAACCACCTACCCTTACAACCTATACCACTCAACATACTAAAACACACACATTCATGCAAAAACACACACCCTCACCCGCTCACTCACTCACATACACAAAATAAGAAATAACAAGCATTCTGAGTATTGCGCTGCAATACATGTCCCCTACCGACAGTCTGTCGTCCGGAAAACTGTTGGGGAAATTAAAAAGGGTTATTTACCCACAGGTTCTGAATCGTTCCCAATCGCTAATTACCTCAGGACGGGCTCACCTGTGATTCGCACTCGGGACTTCGATTTATACACCTTGCAGACAGGTCAGCAGAAGCACGAGAAAATAAGTTGTTGATAAAGAACCTTTCGAGTCGCTAAATATCAGTAATTTATTACATTTTCAGGTTCACGATCATTGATCGATTTGTATATATATGTTGCTCGGCTTGGCTCCGCCCCTCCCGAAATCACGCGCTGTGTCGCGCTTTTGACGTTCGCAGACGAGGCTGAGGGCGCGCGGTGTGGCTTGAGGATAACTCTAGAATAAACAAGAGATATCCATTTAAAAAAAATATATTTTCGTTTAATTAACGATATCTGCCAAACCACGTGCCCTCTCGCAAATTCCAAAAGGGCATTTTAGTAGACTGACATGCTGAACAGATCTGTGAAGTTTCCCCTCGATTCGATCAAAAATGAGGGAGGAGCTCGGTTTTAAAGGTTCATGCTTTAAAACGTCATAACTCTGAAACCATGTGATGCATGACGTCATGCTCGCTGACATTTTTGTTCGTCATGGGTATGCGATTCTGCCTGCAAAGTTTGGCCTCGATCTGTTCAGCTGTTGCAGAGGAAAAGGGGTTTTCGTGTTTTCACGAAAAACAAAATGGCGGCCGAACCACGTGACCTGTGACGTCATAATTACCTTAAAAATATTCCACAGACCGAGTCCCTCATTTGGTGAAAATTTGATCTCAATCGGTCCAATTATTGCTGAGAAAATCATCTTTTTTAAAGGAAATTAAAACTTAAAATGGCACTGAGTTAAGGATCATCAGAATTATCAGAATTCCCAAAGTTCAAAGTGCCATAACTTTGTTAAAAATGATCGAAACGTCGTGAAGTTCGAACTTGATCTGTAACTTATCATGAGGAAACCATGTGCCAAGTTTGAAACCATTATCATTAAGCGTTTAGAAAAAAAAGTCCGGAAAACTGTTCTTTGCGTGACGGACTGACGGACTGACGGACTGACGGACAGAGGGACGGCGTGCAAACCTATAGTCCCCTCCCGTGTACACCGGTATGGGACTAATAATAGTAACAAAAACAAACAAACAAAAAAAGAAACCACACACAACCAACCACCTACCCTCACCAACATGCACCACTCATGCAAACATGCAAAACCATTCATGAAAAACCACACCGACTCATGACCCACTCCTGTAACACACACACACACACACACACACACACACACACACACACACACACACACACACACACACACACACACACACCTCCATTTCTATTCCGTAACCACAACCTACAGTATATATGTATATTTATATGTATATATGTAGATATGTATACAGTATATATGTATGTAAATATATGTATGTATGTGTATATATATATATATATAACAGATCATAATATTTGTCAGTTTATGATAAAGGTGTTCGACCGTTTCACCATGATGTTTTTCTGTGAAGAACTTGCTTTCTGTTTTGGTGTTTGTGTATTTATCTTGCGGTAAATCGATACTCCTGATCAATCCCCTGTTATTTATCTGATTTCTAACATAAATCAAGCGCTCGCTGTATTTTGCAAAGGTTCGCGTCTTGCATCATCATCATCATCATCATCAACTGTTGGAAACCTGTACACCTGTTCATTTTATAATCCGCTAATGGGCAACCTATCAAATATAATGAAGATTCAAATTAATTATATAGTAGGCCTATATAGGAAGTAACACATGGGATTTCACTTTGCATAATGAACCGTTCATACGTGCTTGCTAGTCTCGGAGGATATCGGGACGGCGCAGGTGAGGCAGGTGAGCTGTTTGCGGAGAAAGCACACATCGCACAAGGGGTTAAACGTCGAGGCAGCAAGAGACCGCCCATCGTTCCGAGGCGCGTCCGATTTTCCCGCTCCCTGCCGCCGGGTCGCGCACTCTTCGGAGCCGCTCGTCCGATCAGGCGAGCCTCGGGGCCTCTGCGGTAAAGTGTGATGGCCGGCGGTGGGGGAGGGGATGAAGAGGAAGACGGCGTCGCTAAAGAGGACTGTAAACCGCTTTGAGTACAAGGTGGAGTTGGACGGTCTCGGAAGCCCTCGGTGGAGCGCCGAGATCTCGGAACGAGTCTGTGGATCGTGCCTGGAGCTCGCGGGTCACGACTTGTGTCCGGAAAATTTCTGCCGAAGTCCGCAGGTCGCGCCCGGAGTCCGAAGGTCGTGGCCGAAGTCCGAGATTGAGGGATCCCCGTGTTCTTTAGGTGAGTTTGGCGTGACCTTATTTCGATGGACCCAAGGAAAGTTTGTACTATTATTATTAACGAGGGTCTATTCGTTTTTTGAGGATTGGGTGGGGGGAGCACGTGTCTACTTGGGGGGGGGGGGGGGGGGGAGTGCGCATGCTCGGTGTGCGCTTCATGGCCTCGTGCACACCGCTCGACCCAGCACGTGCATCCTTGGGTGCGCTTCCCGCGCAAAAAGACCCTTTTATTAAAGGGAAATAAATGTGAAGAAGCTTCCGGCGCTGTTTTTGGCACAGAGAGACGCACTTAATTAAACGATTCCGTGATGCCTTCCACCGACTTCTTTTGGGATTAACATATCTGGGAACAAACAGCACAAAGCTTCCAGTGTGTGAGGATACTCTCTAAAATCCAGGTATTTTATCCACTTTCAGGAATTAGTATTGATGTTGCCGACCTTTATTTTAGTTTTTAAAGGGATATAAGGTCATGGTGCACCTTCCACACACATGTTCATACAGACGATGCAGGAGACACAACACAGGACCAGACAAAGACACTGAGGTTTCGTATATGATGTGGACCGACGTGACGAGTCAAAATAATGACCATTTATCAGGAAGGTGGTATGACATCCCTGCAACCCTGCTTTCTACATACATACATACATACATACATACATACATATATAGACATGTATACATATACATATATACAAACATATATACAAATATACTTGTATACATATATACATACATACATATATACAAACATATATACATATATACAAATATACTTATATACATACGTACATACATACATACATATATACATACATATGTACATACATATATATACATACATCCATCCATACATATATACATACATATATATATATATACATACATACATATATATATATATACAAACATATATACAAATATACTTATATACATACATACATACATACATACATATATACATTCATACATATATATATACAAACATATATATATATATACATACATATACATGCATATATACATATATACATTCATACATATATACATTCATACATATATACATACATACATATATCCATTCATACATACATATATACATACATATATACATATATATATATATATATATATACATACGGATCCCGGGTATATATACATATATCAAGTAATTCGTGGTTCTAGGTTCAGTATCTTGAAGTCCGCACAAGACTACTCTCTGGTTCGCGGTATTGCGGGGAATTTCAAATGAGAAATCTTCGTTTTGCTGAATTAATGAACCGAGGAGGGTGCACATGGACGGACAGGAAGGGGGAATATTGCTCCACCTTAAGGCTACTCTTCATTAGCGTCCCCTTGCGCCTCTCACGGAATCTATAATGATCAATGCACGGAGATGGGCATGTCGATTGCTCAAGGTGAGAAGGCACATTGAACATGGGTGTGGTTCCATACAAAGGCTCATCGCGGTGTTCAAGACACAGAGCTCCAGCTCTGCCGAAGGGATGTTTCAAATGGCCAAAGCTACTTTGGGCTTGTCATCATAGTCTCTCGTGCACTTAGAAAATGCATTTCACAAATGCAGATCAGCATTCTTATAAAAGCAACAGTGAGTCGACCAGAATAGAACCCTGGTATTAAATCACAGGTTGAGCCCTAAACAAGTTAACAACAACAATAGGTATAAAAAGGACACTTTATAATTAGGTACAGGTACAACCACACAATGTATAAATTGTTATTCGGAGCAATCGTAGTGCGCAAGCCGGAAGAGAGACGCAGGATGCTGAACCACTTCCCACTGGTTTCCTCATATATCTCGCTATCTGTTTGACGTGCAATAAATTTATTCCTTCTTTGTTGGAAATAAAGGGCGAAACATTCTCCATTATTTCTGCTGCAACAAACAAAAAGATCTTTTATCTTCCACTAACACAATATTAAATGTTAAACCGTTACGACTTCACATGCCATGCGTCATGTATGAATAATGTGTGTTGTATATGATGAATATGTTTACAAGGGATACCACTCCGTCCCAGGTACATGACATGTTCAACATGTTCAATGAGTGATATACTGAGACATGACAACTATATATATATATATATATATATATATATATATATACACTTTTTTTTCTTTTTTTTCAAACAAAACTGACTGGTCAGGCCATACATTTGGCTGTGGCAGGAATTTGTAATTTGTTCAGAATGCCGGTGATAACTCGCCTTATCTTCATGAAACACATTGTGGGATCTTTAACATCCACCGATGCTCCCAGTGTGTTTCCTCCGGCTTGACGTTCATCCGAGGGATGGCACACACATGAATGCATTGCCGGGCATGTGAAACACCAGGGTGGCAGTTTAGACCTGGGCTGAGATTCGAACTGATGCGAGAGTGTGTGTGTGTGTGTGTGTGTGTGTGTGTGTGTGTGTGTGTGTGTGTGTGTGTGTGTGTGTGTGTGTGTGTGTGTGTGTGTGTGTGTGTGTGTGTGTGTGTGTGTGTGTGTGTGTGTGTGTGTGTGTGTGTGTGTGTGTGTGTGTGTGTGTGTGTGTGTGTGTGTGTGTGTGTGTGTGTGTGTGTGTGTGTGTGTGTGTGTGTGTGTGTGTGTGTGTGTGTGTGTGTGTGTGTGTGTGTGTGTGTGTGTGTGTGTGTGTGTGTGTGTGTGTGTGTGTGTGTGTGTGTGCGCGCACACACACACACGTCATTCCTGTTAATATTGTATTGAAAAGTTTGAATAACATTCTTACTACCGATATATAACACAACCACACTTTTAAACACAAACTTCAATGACATAATTTATACATTGAATGCACTTCCACATGTAAATGTGAACATAATTAATGAAATGATTGCTCCATATATGTCCTTTATTTATTTATTTATTAATTTTTTTGTGTACAAGATCGAGGTTCGTGTAAGAGCTAACATCAATCACAAAGAGACAAACTGACACATAAAACATAACATAAAGGGAGCGGGAGACAATATGGGGAGAGAGAGGGAAGCACACAAGTGCAACATTTGAGAGCAGGGACATCGGGAGATCTGTGGGAGGGAGAGGACTTGGGGGGAAGGGGCATGGGGAGGGGGTTGGAGGGGTGGGAGAGGTATAAAACACATGGACATTGCTAGGATTTCCAGGACAGAAGTCGGAATTTCCAAAAAGTGTATCTGGGGTGAATTAGCGGGGGTAGAAAAAATCAAGGTTTTGGATGGGGGAGGATAAGAGATGGTGGTGAACAGCTGCTTTGAAGACTTGGAGGGAGGAGAGGGATTGGTGAATTATCTATCCTTGCCATGTTGCGTCGTTGTGTGTATCAATACAGTATCATTATTATCGTTATAATTATCATTATATATCAGTGTATTATTGTTGTATCATTATCGTTGTGTGTTGTCTGCATTGTGTACATGTAAATGTAGAAATCAGGTAATGTGTGAGTGGCTTTCAATTTGCTGACCCCATGCATTCCACCTCCTGAGCATGGATGAAAAAGATATCCATCAAACTCGAGATGTTGCAAGAGATGGAAATTACTGTGCGAAAAGAGATGTCCATGCAATGTTCGCACAAAAATATACTGTTTGTCGTTGAAAGATTTATTTAAAAAAGAATAAGAAACCAGTATAGGTGCCCAGCAGGTAAGGCTGAGTGGGTCGATGTTTCATACAAGATAGTGTTGGGGTGTGTGCGGCTGTGGGTGTGAATGTGGGTTTGTGTGTGGGTGATTTTGTTGTACGTGTGTCGAGGATAATTTCAAGATGGCCTGCTTTAATGGAGTACAGCACACACAGGTATATGGTAACGTAACAATTTCCAGGGCTGTGCAGGTGAATGCAGCATTTAGTTAATAATGGACACTTTCTTTGATAAGGTAATGAGGAGCTCGGAGCAGCTCAGTATTGTATCATTATTTGTTTGCAGGATCAAGGCTCATGGAAGAGCTGCAGCAGAATGGGAGGGAACAAAATATAAAGGGGAAAACACCAACAGTAGAGTATATGGGAGAGTGAGATCTAGGGGAGGGGAGAAGGACACATGGAGGTGAACAAGCTGCACAGAAACTGAATGAAACACAGGAGGAAGGGGAAGGAGAGAGTTGGGATGAACCATGAAAGGAACAAAACAACTTGCAACAAACAAACAAAAAGAGGTGGCGGAGAGGAGGATGAACCATAACCTGGAAAAAGGGAGTGCTTGTCAATGGGTCATTTGGGGTAGAAGAGATAATAAGTATGGATAGGGGATGACCCAAGGAGGTGATCACTTGTCTGAAAGCCCTGGAGGGAAGAATATAATAATATAATAATGATTTGCCTCACAATAAACTTCAACCCAGAGGGAGACCAATGGATACTTCAAAGCCTGCGCTATTATGAGCGACCTATGGTTGTTTGTCCATGCTCCATCCTCTATGCTGAGCATCAAGCGAGGAAGCAGCACTTACCATTTTGTTTGGCCGTGATCGATCCTCTATGCTGAGTGACACTCCAATACTTTGGTATGACTCGGCTGGGTTTGAAACTCCGACCTTCCGGGTCTTTGGTATGACCCAGTTGGGCTGGAAACTCTCACCTTCCAAGTCTTTGGTGTGACTCGGCTGGGTTTGAAACTCCGACCTTCCAAGTCTTTGGTATGACCCAGTTGGGCTGGAAACTCTCACCTTCCAAGTCTTTGGTGTGACTCGGCTGGGTTTGAAACTCCGACCTTCCAAGTATTTGGTATGACTCGGCTGGGTTCGAAATTCCAACCGTCCAAGACTTTGGTGTGACTCGGCTGGGATTGAAACTCCGATCTTCCAAGTATTTGGTATGACACGGCTGGGTTCAAAACTACGACCTTCCAAGACTTTGATAAGACTCGGCTGGGTTTGAAACTCCGACCTTCCAAGTCTTTGCTATGACTCCGCTGGGTTTGAAACTCCGGCCTTCCAAGACTTTGCTATGACTCCGCTGGGTTTGAAACTCCGGCCTTCCAAGTCTTTGCTATGACTCCGCTGGGTTTGAAACTCCGGCCTTCCAAGTCTTTGCTATGACTCGGCTGGGTTCGAAATTCCAACCTTCCAAGACTTTGATAAGACTCGGCTGGGTTCAAAACTACGACCTTCCAAGTCTTTGCTATGACTCCGCTGGGTTTGAAACTCCGGCCTTCCAAGTCTTTGGTGTGACTTAGCTGGGTTTGAAACTCCGACCTTCCAAGTATTTGGTATGACACGGCTGGGTTCAAAACTACGACCTTCCAAGTCTTTGCTATGACTCCGCTGGGTTTGAAACTCCGACCTTCCAAGTATTTGGTATGACATGGCTGGGTTCAAAACTACGACTTTCCAAGTCTTTGCTATGACTCCGCTGGGTTTGAAACTCCGACCTTCCAAGTATTTGGTATGACATGGCTGGGTTCAAAACTACGACTTTCCAAGACTTTGATAAGACTCGGCTGGGTTTGAAACTCCGACCTTCCAAATCTTTGGTATGACACGGCTGGGTTCAAAACTACGACCTTCCAAGTCTTTGCTATGACTCCGCTGGGATTGAAACTCCGGCCTTCCAAGTCTTTGGTGTGACTCGGCTGGGTTTGAAACTCCGACCTTCCAAGTATTTGGTATGACTCGGCTGGGTTCGAAATTCCGACCGTCCAAGACTTTGATAAGACTCGGCTGGGTTCGACACTCTGACCTTCCAAGTCTTTGGTATGACTCGGCTGGGTTCGACACTCTGACCTTCCAAGTCTTTGGTATGACTCGGCTGGGTTCGACACTTTGACCTTCCAAGTATTTGGTATGACTCGGCTGGGTTCGAAATTCCGACCTTCCAAGTCTTTGGTATGACTCGGCTGGGTTCGACACTCTGACCTTCCAAGTCTTTGGTATGACTCGGCTGGGTTCGACACTCTGACCTTCCAAGTCTTTGGTATGACTCGGCTGGGTTCGACACTCTGACCTTCCAAGTCTTTGGTATGACTCGGCTGGGTTCGACACTTTGACCTTCCAAGTATTTGGTATGACTCGGCTGGGTTCGAAATTCCGACCTTCCAAGTCTTTGGTATGACTCGGCTGGGTTCGACACTCTGACCTTCCAAGTCTTTGGTATGACTCGGCTGGGTTCGACACTCTGACCTTCCAAGTCTTTGGTATGACTCGGCTGGGTTCGACACTCTGACCTTCCAAGTCTTTGGTATGACTCGGCTGGGTTTGAAACTCCGACCTTCCAAATCTTTGGTATGACACGGCTGGGTTCAAAACTACGACCTTCCAAGACTTTGATAAGACTCGGCTGGGTTCGAAATTCCGACCTTCCAAGTCTTTGGTATGACTCGGCTGGGTTATAAATTTCGACCTTCCAAGTCTTAGGTATTATTGGGCTGGGTTTGAATCCCAGACCTTCCAGATTCAGAGTGGATGTTCTTTATGCCACATAGGCTGGAATGAAACTGAACAGACTGGGGAAGTTGTTTCCACAGGTGGGAGAAAAGAGCAAAATGAGTGGAGGTGACCAGTGAGCCTGTATTTTTGGAATTCAACATAAAGAGGGTTATTAGAAGACCGCGTGCACCTGGCAGAAACCTGGGAGGGACTGGATGTGTAAGACCAAAAAGGAGATGGTGAGAATACAGAGAGGCCACTAACCTGTCTGTGATGCGAAGGCAACACATTTAGACACTCGGCCTACTCCATAGTGCACTTCAGCTTACTCCATACTGCACTCACCTGCACAGTCCCCCATCTCTTTTATCATGATGTAACGGAATAAGGGTCAATCCAGCATGGTTCAGATTCAGGTAGGTGAGTGCACTATGGAGTAACCTTCCATTGTTGGGTCGTACAGCGTCGTGTAAGTTAATACATTGATATCGTGATTGTGTCTTCATTAAACATAACTGGCCGAATTTATCAAAGACGTTTATTCACCTAAGTGCAGGTAAAATTGCGAATCGTGTGAAGATCTCACTACCCATTCAAAGTTAATCTCCTATCGCCAAAAATGGTTATCTAATGAGCAATCAAAACCTATTCACAAGCGTTTAAATACCAAACGTTTAGACGTCGGTGAGTGCATATTTAAGAGCTTGAAGCAAGAATTAGGCAAAAATTGTATAGTTAGAACTTGCTGTAGTTGTACTCTTATATACTTCCTGGCAGATTAAGGTCACTTTAGCATCACTACAAGGCTATGGAAGGAGTGGTGAAACGTCACCAGATCTGCATACATAATAAATAGATAGCCACTAATTAATTTTATAATTTGTATACAACCCAAACAATATACTTGATGTATTAAACCCAATGTTTCAATAACTATCATGGATCGCTTCAATCCAGATTACCCAGAGTGGCATACATGTGGGAACCTTAGCTTGGATTCAGAGATTGTATATATTCACAGATTGTCTTTGGATGGATGGAGGAATGGATGGACGAGGGGAATGAGGGATGAATGGGGGGAAGGAGGAAGGGATAAGTGGAAGGAGAGATGAATGAGTGTAAAGTGGGAGGGATGTATGGGGTGAAGGGGGGATGTATGGGGTGAAGGGGGGATGTATGGGGTGAAGGGGGGATGTATGGGGTGAAGGAGGAAGGGATAAGTGGAAGGAAGAAAGGATGAGTGGAAGGAGAGATGAATGAGTGTAAAGTGGGAGGGATGTATGGGGTGAAGAAGGGATGTATGGGTTGAAGGGGGGATGTATGGGTTGAAGGGGGGATGTATGGGGTGAAGGGGGGATGTATGGGGTGAAGGAGGAAGGGATAAGTGGAAGGAAGAAAGGATGAGTGGAAGGAGAGATGAATGAGTGTAAAGTGGGAGGGATGTATGGGGTGAAGGGGGGATGTATGGGGTGAAGGAGAGATGGATGAGTGGAAGGACGCAAGGGTGAGTGGAAAGAGATAGATGAGTGGAAGGAAGGATGGATGGATCCCTCAAATAAATCATATCATTGGTTTCTGAATTTAGTGCAAGATGACTTGGATCAACCTATAATGAGGAGCAAAGCACTAAACCTCCTCCAACAATTGACCATTGTGCTTTGATTCTGTGCAAGTGGATCATTTCAATTGGATGTTGGAGATATGGGCGGGGTTACACAGGCTAATGGGCGGGGTTTCACAGGCTAATGGGCGGGGTTTCACAGGCTAATGGGCGGGGTTTCACAGGCTAATGGGCGGAGTTTCACAGGCTAATGGGCGGGGTTTCACAGGCTAATGGGCGGAGTTTCACAGGCTAATGGGCGGAGTTTCACAGGCTAATGGGCGGAGTTTCACAGGCTAATGGGCGGAGTTTCACAGGCTAATGGGCGGGGTTTCACAGGCTAATGGGCGGGGTTTCACAGGCTAATGGGCGGAGTTTCACAGGCTAATGGGCGGAGTTTCACAGGCTAATGCGCGGAGTTTAACAGGCACATGCCACCTGTTCGAAACGTCAGACCTGAACCTTTCCTGCTCAGAAGGAACCTGAGTTGCTGCAGATGCCTCAAGTGTTGAATATCTCTGTGCAGTTTTCTATTGGACATTTTGTACTGAATCTCAGCTGAAGTCCCCGTTGTCAGAAATTACTTCAGGCCCATTCATAGGTGCGAGTTAAATAATGGACTATTTTTTTCTTCATTGATTTGTGAAAGGTCACTGCCTAAAAAAAAATGCTTAAATTGTCAAGCTCATGAAGCTGGGATTGTGTGAATGTGCTCACATTGTCAAATTCACAATGGCATGAATTTATCCATGCAGAAAAGCTTTTAGTGTTGAAATCGTTTCAAAATGCTGACTCGTTATGTATTTTCTTTTGAGAACCAACTACTCATGATTTCTTTGTTTAAAAAAAAAAAAAAAAAATGAACAGCAATGGAATATCTTGCTAGACCCGCTGCCTAAAAACGACTTTTCAAATGCTTCTTTCTATCCATGAAAGTACTGCAGGGAAAGAAAGAATGATCCATGTTGGCAAAGCACTGAGGTTCTCCTCCAAGAAACATCATGAATCAAAGTTTGTTTGTTTGGCCTTTATTGATGTGGGTTTTGTGACGGTTACATCATTATATCATTATATAATTGTATTTGTATTGGGTTCAAATGGCTGACATATTGAGTGACATTTTGAATATAAGAACTTTTTGGTGCAGAGGTCAAGATCATTGAATATTTAGATGAAAGAGAGAAAGAGATATAGAGATAGATATATCTCAATAATTCTGATTGAGGACCTGATATCAATGACGATCAGTTGGACGTTGTTCATCATTGAGGTTTCCATTCTTTGAGCCCGGAATATATCCGGAATGCAGGTCGACAATGTAGGTGTTGTCCAGAGATCATTTGTATGTGTAGAATCAGAACGAGACTCATTGAAGGAGCTGTTAGTGTTGAAAAAATTACTTAGGAATTTAGAAATTAAAAACTTAGTTAAGAAGGGGTTAATTTATTAATTATGTAGTTATGTCTTGATTAATGTTAGAATAAGCATTGTGTAACCTCATTAAGCAATGACCTGGATCGGGTGTCTGGGGAAACTCATGGTCACCCGAGCCCCTGTGTCTGTCTCTTTTACCTGTTTTCCTTTTACCTGTTTTCCATTTTTGTGTACATAGGTATGCCTCGTGGAAGAGTTAGAACACAGAATGGATCAGGACGCAACCGAACAAAAGAAACAGCATGGAGAAAAAGGGGAAATACCAACAGCAGGGCCGGGGGACAAAATAGAGGGAGACGGACAACAAGGGAGGTGCATAAGGATGAGGACGAGGAGAAAACACGGGTGGATAAGACGGACACAGAATGGAAACCCTCAGGAAGGAAAAAAAATTGGGGGAAGATGGGTGGAGAGAGTGGTGGTATAATGGGAGTTAGAAAAAGATTGTGGTTTTAGAACGGGGATGATCTGAGATGGTTGTGAACAACTCTCATTAAGAGAAGGAGGGAAGAACGAGATTGAACAGATTGTTGAAGTTAGTTCCACAGGTGGGGGGGTTAAAACAGAAGAACAAATCAAAGGAGATGAGCAGTGATTCTAGATTTTGTGGGTTTCATCAGGAAACAATTGTTAGCAAAACTTGTGCGTTCTGCAGAAACCTGGGTGCAAGGTGGGGGGAGGCGGGGAAGGAATGGGAGAGACAAAGTATGGAGAAGGCAGAGGGATCAGGACCATGAAGGAGGTGGGAGAAGACAGAGAAGCCACTGGCCCATCGACTATGGTGACATCACAGGTCCATAGACTTGGCTTCCTCAGGGGAGATTCCAATAATCTTGAAAGCCTTGTTTTCCATGGTATCAAGCTGAACATGGTGTGAGGCAGAGGAGGCAGCCCAAAGTGGGGATCAGTATTCCATTAAGGTGCAGATGAAGAATTCTCAGGAGTGAAAGACATATTCCAAGTGTTTGACCAGTTTGTGATTTTGTAAACATATGAAAAGGGGGAGAAGCTGCTGCCTGTATCTCTGAAGGATGAGGGATGTCACCGCAAAAGATAGAGTTATCGATAAAGAGGATTTCCCAGAGTCAAAGAGATCGTTGTGGAAGATTAGATTAGGAATAGGACTGGGCCTAGAACACTGCCTTGAAGCACTCCGACCTTGACAGGGATAGGAGAATAACGCATTCCATGAGGAGCCACAAGATGCCAGACTATATCAATGCTTGAGATATGTTGAGTGAAATGGCCCTGATCTCATTTCTGACATTGAGGGCTTCCATCCATGTTGAGAGAGTGGAAGCAGGATGTCCAAGATAAAGTGACCTTGTCTGAATCTGAGTTGATGATCTGAGATGAGATTGTTGGAGAAAAGGAATGATTTCATGTCAACTACGATGATTGATTTTATGACCTTGCTGATGATTGGAAGTAAGCCAATATGTCTGTCGATTTAAGGGGATCGATATTTTTCACCTTATTTACCTGCACCCCCAAAGGTTATGTTTTCGGAAGATGGAGGTTATGTTTTCACCCCTGTGTGTCTGATTTAATTTTTTTTTTTTGTACACAAGATCGAGGCTCATGAAAGAGCTAACATTAATCACACAAAAAGTCAAACCGACACATAAAACACAAAATAAGGGAAGCGGTAGACAAGATGGGGAGAGAGGGGGAAGGACACAAAACAACATTTGAGAGCAGGTACATCGAGAGAGCCGTGGGAGGGAGAGGGCTTGGGGGGGAGGTGGGAGAGGTATAAAACATATGGACACTGCAAGTACTTCCAGGAAATAAGTTGGAATTTCAAAAAAAGTGTAACTGGGGTGAACTAGCAGGGGTGGAAAAGATCAAGGTTTTGGATGGGGGAAGATAAGAGATGGTGGTGAACAGCCGTTTTAAAGACCTGGAGGGAGGAGTGGGATTGAAGGGAGTTGGGGGAGTTTGTTCCAGAGGTGGGAGAAAAGGGGAATGAAAGAGTGAAGGTGAGCAGAGAGCCGAGATTTTGGCAGTTTAACCATAAGAGGGTTGCTGGCAGATCTTGTGTGACCTGAAGGAATATTTGTGGGACAGAGCACAGAGAGAGCTGGGGGAGTAAGGCTGGAGAGGAGTCGGTAGAAGACAGAAAGACCACCAACCTGCCTTCGGTGAGTAAGTGAAAGGCCCTCGGAGATAGCGTCATCGCGGGAGATTCCAATGATTCTGAACGCTTTGGTTTCAACAGCGTGAAGCCGAGCTCGGTGTGAGGCAGGAACACTGGCCCAAAGGGGGGGGGGGGGGGAACAGTATTCCATTGAGCTACGGATGAAAGCCTTGTATGTGGTGAGGAGCTCAGGTGTGCCAAGGAAGGACTTCACACGACGGAGGATGCCCAGTTGGCGACTGGCTTTGGAGGCCAGCTTGGAAATGTGGTTTTCCCAAGAAAGATCATGGCAGATAGTGAGACCCAAAAGCTTGAGCGACAGAACTTCTTGGAGAGGATTGTTCAGAGAGTAGATGGGAGGGTTTTCCAGTCTGGCTTTTTCGAGAGACATAGTAAGAGTGTGAGACTTGTCAGGATTGAAAGCCATGTTCCACTTGTTTGACCAATCTGTGATTTTGTCCAGGTCTACAGAGAGTGAGGAGGCTGCAGACTGCCGATCTGAGAGATGAGGAACGGAGCGGCAGGGAGTAGAGTCATCAGCAAAGAGATAGGGAGGATTTTCCAAAGAGTCGGAGAGATCATTGATGAAGACCAGAAAAAGCACAGGGCCCAGAACACTGCCTTGGGGAACTCTAGTCTGAACAGGAAGGGGAAATGAGAGAAATCCATTCAGGGCCACACGTTGTCTACGACCAGAGAGGAAGTCCGCAAGTTGATGTTGTTGTTGTTGTTCCCCTGGTCAGTTCTCGTTGAACATACCAGCGGCATGGAGATAGCCGATCAATCTCGCAGGAGCGACCCAGAGATCCCTCACATCCAAGATGTCTTGCTCTTGCCTCCATGAAGCCAGGACCCCACAGTCTTCCATGATATCTTTGATTGTCAGTGGAGCGGCTTGGCAGTGGTTGCAGGTGTCGTCGGTGGTGTCAAAGTCTATGTTTGTGGTGTAAACGTTGTCGGTGGTGTCCACAGCAAAGGCAGAGAGCATTCCTCCTTACTGATTCCAAATCATCAAAAAAATCCTCAATTCCTCCGCCTGACTGAATAGTTTACGTTTTGTATCCACTGATAGGTCAGATCTGTATCCAGACCTGAACCAAAATCGAATCTGCTTGTTCTTGTCGCCGAACCAACTCATCAACCAAGTTTAGTCAAAAGTCATCAACGTGAAAAGAGTATATTGTTATATATCGTTTTTGGCCGAACATTCAAAGGTGAAGAATCACTTAATTTTTTTTTAATTATTGTATCTGGATCCATATTCGGATGTTCACCAAAATCAAATTGATTCGTCCTTGTCAAACACCCAACACGTCCACTAAGTTTTGTCTGAATCTGCCCATAACATTTTGTGATGTTGTGTTGTATATCTGCTTTAGCCCCATCACTCAATGGTGAAGAATCACTTAAACATATTCTCTGATCTGGATCCAGATTCGAATCTTCATCAAAACTGAAGCAATTCTTCCTTGTCACACAATCAACCTGCACACTGAGTAAATAATCACACAAAATATCATCGGATCCAGATCCGTATCCGAATCTTCACTAAAATCTAATTATTTTGTCTTTATCACATGTGCAACCTGTCGACCAAATTTCGTCCGAATCCATCAACAACATTTTGAGATATTGTGTTCACAGGCAAACAAACAGAAAGATAGATGGACAAACAGACAGACAGGGGTTAAAACATAATGTCCATCCACCTTTGGTGGTAGAGGTAATCAATATATTGGTGAAAGGTAACACATCAAATTACCAGTAATAACAGTCATATGTGTTTATTATTGCAAATTAATAACCTTTATAAATATGCGTAAACAAGTACAGCGTCATTTTATCGAATCGGTCAATGCTCTTTGTGTCTTCCCTTGGCCCTCTTGAGTCATCACTCTTTTACCCATCCTTCCTGTATACAAATACAGGGCTCTTGCAGGTCTATTGTTACAAATACCCTGTTGTACGATCCACAGTTCTGTTAGGTTAGATGGGTTCCTCTGTTACCAGGTAATCCCATATGACATCAATGGGACTCATGTCTGGACTCTGGGTTGGTCATTCTAACACTTGGTGCACACCAGATGTAACCTTGTTCTCCAAAATCTGTTTTACTATACTGGAAGTGTGTTTTGTATCCTTATATTGTTGGAAAATGAATCCTCTACCGATTTAACAATATGCAATAGAAACTGCATGGTGCTGCAGTATCTGCTTGTACTTCTCTTTTATTAACTTCTGATTGATTTTTTAAAAAGTTTTCCTCCACCAAAATCTGAAATGCACCCCCACACAGTTCCAGAGCCTCCCCAAGTTTAACAGTAGGCTGCAAACAGTGCATCTCATAAAGTTCTCTGTCTTACTTACTTTGTTGTAAGTAAAAAGAGCCAATTCCATTGTTCAGTCGCTAAATCTTGGTGTTGCCTTGAAAATGTAAAAAAAAATTTTTTTTTTAACCTTGTTCTGTAGTCTCTGTGGTTTCTTTGCTGCAACTGTGCCATGGAGACCTGCTGCAATCAGCCTTCAATGCACAGTGCTGAAAGACGTGTTAATGTTTAGGCCTGCTCTCATTTACTTTGTCAGTTGCTGACTTGATTTTCTTCTATCACACAGGCTCAACAATCTCTAGTGCTTGTCCTTCCTTGCGGAGGTCCTTCTGGGCCCTCCTGCCATTTTCTTGTCTTGTACCATGCCAGCCTCTTTCATTCACGCATTGCAAAGTGAACCACACACCACTGAAGGAGATCTTCAGCTTCTCTGATATCTTCTTCATAGTGTGCCCTCCTCCCAGATTTGGGATCTTCACATGCTGTTCTGTTGAAAGTTACTTCCAATGGTGCCAATCTGAACTCATTCATATACAGACTTGGCATTTAATATGGAATATTTTTTTTGTGGGGGTGAACTTCCTTTTCAAGATGTCTTAGAACCAAAAGTTCATTGGAATTATGTTGAAATTATTCTAGATTTTGTTAATGTGACCTTTAAAAGAAACAAAAACCACATTTGACATTTCGAAACAAATAAATTGATCCTTGAAAGTGATGTAAACTGATATCGAACTCAATTCATGGACAGTACTGTATTAAACTTCTGTACGTTTTCCAGAAGTATCTCTTTATTGTGCACATTAGCCTAATTTTTTTTAACAAAAACAAAAGTTAAATTATGACTGGGATTACGGACAGTAAAATTACAGTTCAGTACTTCGTGTAACCCCCCGAGCATTCAGGAGAGCACGTACACGTTGAGGCATGCTGTTCACGAGATTTGCCAAGGTTTGGACAGGAATCGCTTGCCATGCAGTGACAATAGCCTGCTGCAATTCATGCACAGAGGTCGGCTGCTGGTCCAAGTCGTCGATTTGATGCGTTAATTCTGCCCACAAGTTCTCTATCGGATTCATATCCTGGGACATGGCAGGCCACTCCATATGCTCTACACCATGGTCAGCAAGAAAGTGTTGGATCATGCGAGCACGATGAGGCCGTGCATTGTCATCTTGGAAGACAAAGTTTCCTCGAAAGGCTGCACGAGCAAATGGAAGCAATGTTTCTTCCAGAATGGCCCTGTACTTGAACTGGTTCAGGTTTCCATTCAGAACAACCAGGTCAGTTTTTCCCCCTGCAAGAAAAGCAGCCCAAACGGTCACCCCACCACCTCCAGCTTGGACTCTTGGCACTATACAATCTTTGTTGTAGGCTTCATGCACTTGTCTGTGCACTCGGACGCGGCCATCTTGACGATGGACCAGAAATCTAGACTCGTCACTCAAGATCACGAGATTCCAGTGTCCTGGCTGCCATTGACGGTGCTCTCTGGCCCACTGCAATCGGCGCTGGTGGTGTTGGCTGGTCAGGCGTGACTTTCTCAGGGGATGCCTGGCACGATAGCCTGCTTGAACCAGTCGTTGGTTGACTACCCTTCTGGATACAGGCACATTTGTCAGTTGCTGCCACTCAGCCCTAAGCCGATTAGCTGACTTGGTATGGCCATTGCGGACTAACCGGTGCAGCTGGCGATCATCCCTCCATGTGGTTCTGCGGGGACGTCCTGGCCTCGGTATTGGAGTAGGGACACCCCTCTGAGCATTTCGTTTCAGGATCTTTGACACCTGACGTTGAGTGATGCCATACTGCCGAGCAATAGCACGCTGTTTCATGCCGTAATTTCGTAAAGCCACCACTCCATGACAAACAGCATTGTCGAGTTGACGGACCATCTCCAGAGGAAGCGGCAATAACTTTTGGAGACGTGCAGCAGTTGTTTTCCACTAATACAGAACGCAACAACCCTTATATACCCGACTGTGAAGCCAATCATCAAATGCACCTGTCCGTACATTTTGCCACGCCACCTGTGATATAATCCTGTTGTTGACTTCTTGCTGCGACAGACAATCAATGACGTGCTCCTTTTAACAAATAAATCACCAAAGTGTAAAAGAAACTCACCAGATTGATATACTGAGTTAAGAAAGTAAACCCAAGTCAAGAAAGAAAAAAAAATTCCATATTAAATGCCAAGTCTGCAATATGTATCAAAAAAAAAACTTTTTTCAATATCCAGATTTATTTTATATACTTAAATGGTAACTGATATTTAAATTGAGTTTCCAAGAAATTTGAATTATCGACCTATATTGCATAATTCTAACTTTTCACAAATGTTTACGGGGAATCGCACCACAAAGTGAAAATAACCCAAATTTGTTCACAGGACTGTATATATAAAACATAAAGCATATAAACACAACACTGTCAGGGAACTTTTTAATGAACCCTGAATGTAATAATTTGAGACGAAACTCAGATACAAAAGAACTTGGTACGTCTCTTCGAGCCAATGTTTATTCCGACTTAGGAGGGAAACTTGTTACACAAAATCGAACTAAGATATAACGCGTTGCTTGAAATCTTCTCCCTTCTCGTCCTGCGTCTTCAGATGATTCCGTCTCTTCTCTCGGAGCATCTCTGACCTTGAATGTGACATGCGCTGACATCATGCACATTAATTATACCAACACATCACCTCCAAACAGGATGGTCCCCCGTATAGCTCTCGGTTCTTTAAAGACAGATTTATGGTCACAAATAAATGAATGCATAACTGCCAATCCAGGTTTAGCTTTTGTTATGGGTCCATGAGGGCATACTGCGAAATTGTTTATTTATGACTTTGTTAAGTAGGTTAAATAAAAAAACCTATATATATGTATATATATATATATATGTATATATATATATATATATATATATACAGTATATATATATACAGGGTGGTCCAAAGATAATGTGAAACTTTTTCTTTTTTCTACAATTTTTTTATTACTGGTCGATCTTGCTTGCTTTACCTGTGACATGTCACATGTCTACAAGAGCTTCATATGGTACTTGATGCTGTTGTTGTTGGAGTTCTTGTTGTGGCTCGATTTTTGAAATGTGCAACCTTTGGTCAGACAGCTGCCAGACCACACCCATATTTGTCACTTAACTCCACCTACCATATTACCGAGACTAAATGATATGGCCGCCATTTTGTTTCCTGGTTGGTCTAACACATTAGGCCTATAGGCCTCTGCTGATTATAGACTGTCCGGGTTTGTTGTATCAGATATCCATTGGCTTTGCTTGGGTCGAGTATCATTGACGATGAGTGACTTTAGCATGGAAGGAAAAGATGTATGAGGCGTTCAGAATCCTAGTGAATCCTTTATTCTAACCGCGACCAAGCAAAGACACTTCCGGTTGTACCCAGTTCAGAAAACCCTCGATCAACCCGAGCTCAAGCACATTTACATATTATAACAGGAAAGGCAAAATTATGCTGCCACAGGACCCTGAAAAATCTAATCATATGTCAAATAATAGCAAGGTTTAATCTAGCTCGTTAGAACTTATGGTACGGTACATCAGAAGGTACGGTACATCAGAAGGCACGGTGTCAGAAAACAGGGTATGTGAGAAGGTACATGAGGTCAGGTGTCAAGTAAATTTTTTTAGTGCATTAAATATGTTTCTCAATCATGCTGTTCATGTTTTAAGAGTGCTTTTTCCCCAAACGATTTCCCAAAATACATGTTTCCCAAATGGCCCGTTCCCGGATTTTGTCGCAGGTTGTGACCACAATGTAGTCATTCTTGTCTAATAATACACAGATTTGTTAATTTTTTGTTTATTATAGCAAGAAAATTATTCAACAATCAATGCAGAATTATTTAATTCGTAGTTAATGAATTTCTCAATGCAAGCGACACACCTCTGAATGACGGCTGCGACTGAGGTTGGTGATGGCACCGCTGATAACTGAAGCTGGTGTGCATTTCATTTCCCATCTGATGTTATTCATCAACTCCTGCAGTGTGTGTGGATTGTTTTCTTAGACTTTAGCTTTGAGCTTACCCCCATAGGTAGTAGTAGATCCGGGGAGGAGACATTCCCGGGAAGTATGGAAGTCATTGGTTGTCCATCCATCTCATTTCTTTCTCCTCTTATTTAATTTGTGTCTGGTGCTACAGTAACTGTATCTTGTACAGATCCAGTTTCAGATCGTCTTGTATCATTCGGCCAATGGTCATGCGAGAAGTTCCCACCAGCTGTGCAAATCGGCCTGTCGACTTTTTCGGAGAAGTCTGAAAAGCTTCTCTTCCAGCCTCTATCTTGTGGGTGATTCTTATTGTGTTAGGAAAACAGGTCCAAAAGGCGTCCAGAATCAAGGTCAATCCTTTATTTATTCGTCAATCCTTTATTCACCAACGTGACCAACCAAACTCCTCTCGTCACTTCCCAGTGCACCCAGTGCCGAAAACTCTAGATGAAGCGTATTAATATATTACCACACTAAAGGCAAAATTATGCAGCTACAGTACTACCCCTCCGAGTTCATTTAATCAAACCAAAGGAACTAATAAAAGAATAGATGTCAACTGTCCATGTAAAAAGAAAGAAAAAAAAAGTCACAGGCAAGATAAATGGTCGACAACAAAAAGTTGTCACACAAAAGTAGTCACATAAATATCGTACCAGGAAGTGTACATGGCACCCAGAGCAAGTTGTATAATGATTGTATGGGTATCGTTGTAGAAGGCTTTGACTTGCCAATCAGGGGGGAGGGTCGGCACAGGAGCTTCATCAAGAAAAGCTGACTTCAACAATCTGTGTGTGGAGACTGTCTCATGACCACCGTTAATATCGAAAATGAATGTCTTCTTGGAGTGTTGTAGAACTTTGTAAGGCCAGTCATATGGTGGCTGCAAGCGTTTCCGTGCATGCCGCATGAATACATGGGTACACGTAGAAAATACCTGGAGAATAAAAAAAACCGGGCGTGATGAAGGCGTAGATGTTTGTCACCTGGAGGCCCTGCATGTTCGTATGAAGTTGGTTGACATAGTTGCTGGAGTCGGGCATGGTGTCAGTGGATGCCGAGAATAATTATCCTGGGAGATGAAGTGTTGCACGATACATTAGCTCTGCAGTAGAGCATCCAAGGTTGTCTTGTAGAACAGCTCACGTACCAAACAGGTCCATAGGTATGACGTTCGTCCAGTGCGTGGAGTTGTCATGCGCTTTCAGGGAAGACTTGAGTTGGCAGTGGAAACACTCCACCACACCATTCGCTGCTGGATGGTAAGCGGTGGTTTGCATACGGTCCTTACCCAGGAGACGAGTCAGCTCACTAAATAGAGCCAATTAAAACTGGCTACCACAATCAATTTAGTGATGGTGGATGGAACACCAAAATGTGTGATCCAGGTGTGGACAAAAGTCCTGGCGATGGTAGGTGCGGTGATGTCAGCTCTTGGTGTAGCCTCCAGTTAATGGGTGAAGCGGTCAATACAAGTCAATAAACAGCGGTGCCCGTTTGAAGGTGGTAGGGGACCGACAACATCCACATGGACCCTGTAGAAATGCCTATCTGGTGTTGAAAAGCTACCAAATGGTGTGACAGTATGATGTTGGATGTTAAAGTGTTGGCATTGAAGACATTGCTTGGCCCAACAGCGCATGTAATCGTTGATGCATGGCCAGATGTAGTGCATGATAATGAGTCACTCGGTTACTCGAATACCTGGGTGCACGAGTGAGAAAGTGTTAAAGACTGTTTGGTGGAACGTCGCAGGTATAGAAGGACGTGGCTATCCTG